>NW_012114511.1:4203271-4223342 GCF_000951035.1 Colobus angolensis palliatus | reverse complement strand
AGTGCAGTGGTGTGATCTCGGCTCACTGCAACCTCCACCTCCCAGGTTCAAGTGATTCTCCTGCCTCAGCCTCCCGAGTAGCTGGGACTACAGGCGTGTGCCACCACACCTGGCTAATTTTTTGTAATTTTAGTAGAGACAGGGTTTCACTGTGTTAGCCAGGATGGTCTCGATCTCCTGACCTCGTGATCCACCTGCCTTGGCCTCCCAAAATGCTAGCATTACAGGCATGAGCCACCGTGCCCAGCCCAGTAAATGTGTTTATAATCATGCAACTTGGGAAGGAGGCAAAGACAAGAGGAAAGTGCTGGACCTGGATGAGGCAGGAGTGTGGAGGCAGCCCTGAGTGGAGGAGTCTGAGGTGAGTTTTCAGATGCTTTGGATCATGGGTGTAATTCCCAATTTACTGGAGGGGTATTCAAGAATGGTGTAACTTAGCCCTCAAAGGCTGGAAGTGAAAACAGACTAAAGAAGACTCAGACCCAGTAGATTGGTGCCGCTATTCCTCTTCCCTCCTAAACACTTAGAACTGGTAGATTATCAGACTATCAATTATAGATTCACAGGCATAGGGAACTGAGCCATCCCAGTTTATGAACTATTAATAGCCCAACACTTCCATAAGTGCCTGGGTTTAGGCAATAATTTGGAAGAAGAGATCCTTGTTTTTCTCACATGTTATGCTGTGGTCGCCCACATTTTCATCCAAGAGACTTATTCCTTCCTGCCATTCCTTATCCACTAGATGTGTTCACCACTGTAAGACCACTTTCTTCATTAATTAACTTACTAATTCAATAATGTTATCCATGTATCAGAGTGGAGCTATGCACTGTAAGAATATCTGGCTAGTGAAAATGTTTCCTAAGAGAGCCAAGTAAACATGGGCAGGGAATTAATTATATGTTTTAAGTATTTTCCACTGCAAAGGGAAATCTTTGTAATATATCACATACAGTATAATGAGGGGAAGCACCTTGCCTAAGGTTAATTTTCTCATTTTGATTACAGCATTGTGTACAAAAGACAGCTGATAATATTAAATACTCACTTCTGATTACTCTTACTAAATTTGGAATAGAAAGAGGTGTCCTGGCTGAGCACAGTGGCTCATGCCTATAATCCCAGCACTCTGGGAGGCTGAGGTGGGGAGATTGCCTAAACCCAAACCCAGAAGGCCAAGGCTGCAGTAAGCCATGATCATGCCACTGCACTCCAGCCTGAGTAACAGTGAGACCCT
Organism: Colobus angolensis palliatus; assembly: GCF_000951035.1. Taxonomy (NCBI): domain Eukaryota; kingdom Metazoa; phylum Chordata; class Mammalia; order Primates; family Cercopithecidae; genus Colobus; species Colobus angolensis. Next base: position 4,222,102 of record NW_012114511.1, on the reverse strand, counting down.
GTCACCTTTTAAAAAAATATATAGCTATGTCCTTAACATACTACTTTAATCATCCAACGCAACACTGAGTTGTGAAACTATAAAATCATTTACCTTAAAAAATCAAGACGTTATTAATTGGAATACTTACTGTCACCACTGGTTAAATAATAATATAATGGACCTTCTAGCCAATGAAATAAGGTAAGAAATGAAAATAATAGGAAAAGCTGTTAGAAAAATGAGAAAAATCACACATTCCAATGCAAATTACACAGAAAATTGAAGTATATGAATTATTATTATTATTTTTTTTGGAGACAGGGTCTCCCTCTGTTGCTCAGGCTAGAGTGCAGTGGCATGATAGCTCACTACAACCTCCGCCTCCCAGGTTCAAGCAAGTCTCCCGCTTCAGCCTCCTGAGTAGCTGGGATTACAGGTGTGTACCACCACACCTGGCTAATTTATGTATTTTTAGTAGAGATGGAGTTTCACCATATCGGTCAGGCTGGTCTGGAACTCCCGACCTCAGGTGGTCCACCCAGTTTGGCCTCCCAAAGTGCTGGGATTAGTGGCGTAAGCCACAGTACCTGGCCTGAAAAAACTCTTAGAATAAAAGTTCATTAATATAACTAAAGACAATGTAAAATAGTAAAAACCAACAGCTTTTCTATATGCCAGGAAAAAAACAGAATACAAAATGAAGGGAGTGTCAGATCTCCCACAAAGCAATTCATATGAAATATGTAAAGGTTAAATCTGTACAGAAACAATCAGTTTCAACGAAATTGAATGAAAGTTAAAAAAAACAAAACTGAAAGTTTAAAAAAAGTCACTTCGGTTATATACTAAGTTGCCATATGTACTAAGTCACCATTAGTCACAATATTTATGTCTTAGAAAATTCTATTTCAAAATAACAATGGGAGAAGTCAACCTATAAATACAATTATGTATGTCTGTATTTAAATATATATTACAGATTAAATATACAATATTATGTAAATCAATAAGGAAAACACCAAAACAGCAGTAGAAAAACAGGGACAGGAATGGACCACTTAAGGTAAAGTATAAATGATGAGAAAACAGCTGTTGGGTGGGGGGAGAGTTTACTCTTATTTATAACTTTAAAAACAAAAATTAATGTTACTATTAAATTTGCAAGGAGCCCCGAACTAGGCATGATCACTGTACTGATCGTTAACTTTTAAAATGCTATTGTTGGCTTGAGCCCCAGTCCAGTGTGACATAAGGGTGGCAAGGGTGGACGTCCTTGTCCTATTTCTGATCATACAGGGAAAGCATTCAGTCTTTACCATTAAGTATAATGTTAGCTACTGATTGTTCATGGAGATTCTTTATCAGGCTAAGGAAGTTCTCTCCTATTCCTAGTTTGTAAAGTGTTCTTTCAGGATTGGATGTTGGATTTTCTCAAACACTATTTCCGTTTTGTTTCCATCATTCTGGCTATTTTGTCTTTGTCTCCTTTGCTGTCTCGTCGTCTTCTATGCTGTTGGGATTTCCTCAAAGCTCTGTTCTATGCTGCCTTCTTTCCTCTTTCTACTCTTCCCACCCCTGGGCAATCTCATCTAATCTTTTCCCAGAAGCCCTTTTTTTCTTCTTCTTCTTTCACTTGGTTTCTAAGACACTGCCAGCTTCTGGGGCTCTGGTCCTGACAGCGCTTCCTCAGGCTCTTGTGCTGGCCACTGCTCACCTCCTGAAACTCTCAATGTTAGGGACCCCAGTTCCACTCAGACCTTTCCTTCAGGGAGACTCACTCCCTTGGTGATGTCTCACATTTACACATCCTGTTCAGACCTCTTCCCTCAACATGACATGCATCTTGCATGTCTATAGGCACCTCAAAATTAACATATCCAAAACTTAGATCTCTTTCCCCAAACCATCTTTCCTTATCAAAATAAATGGGAACTCCATCCTTCAGCTGCTTAGGCTCAAAACTGTGTTATATTCCCTGACTCTTTTTCTCTCTCACCTCACATCTAATCCTTCAGTAAATTTCACCTTCAAAATAAATCCAGACTCGAACCAGCGCTCACCATATCCACTGTACTCTTGGCCTGGATTAGTACAATATCATCTGTTTTAGTCTATTGCTTCTGTAATAAATTACCACAAATTTAGTGGCTTAAAACAACACAAATCTATTATCTTACAGTTTCTAGAGGTCAGAATTCTGAAATGGGTCTTACAGAGCTAAAATCAACAATATTATCATCAGATCTGTGTTCCTTCTGGAGGTTGTAGTGAAAAAGCCAGCCCTTGACTTCTCCAAATTCCTGAGGATACCCACATTCCTTGACTTGTAGCTAGCCTCTGCTTCCTCCACTGTATTTTCTTCTCTGCCTCTGATGCCCCTGCCTCCCTCATATAAAGACACTTATGATTATATTCGGTGGTCCACTGGGATAATCTAGGATAATCTTTCCATCTAAAGAGCCTTAATTTATTCATCCCTGAAGAGTCCCCTTTGCCATGTGAGGTAATATATTCCTGGGTTTAGGGAATTCGGAAATTGACATGTTTGGGAGACCATTATTCTGTGTACTGCAATTTCCTAAAGAGCCTCTCTGTGTCTATCCCTCTTCACAGAAGTTAGAGAGATCTTGGTTTTTTGTTTTTGAGACAGGGTCTCACTCTGTCACCCAGGCTGGAGTGCAGCAGGACCACAATCATGGCTCACTATACCCTCAACCTCTGGACTCAAGCAATCCTCCCACCTCGGTTTTCCATGTAGCCGGGACTATAGCCTTGCACCACTCTGCCTGGCAATTTTTTTATTTTTATAGATACAGGGTCTCACTATTGCTCAGGCTGTTCTAGACCTCCTGGGCTCAAGTGGTCCTTGTGTCTTGGCCTCCCAAAGTGCTGGGATTATAGGCGTGAGACACTGCGCCAGGCCGAGATCTTGTTATAACCTAAGTAAGATCATGTCACTCTTCTACTCAAAGGCCTTCAATGGTTTCCCATCTCAAAAGCCAAAGGCCTACGACCAAGGCCTCCAAAGGCCGTGCAACCCCTAAACTTGTTTTAGGTATCTGATCTCCTTCCTCCAAGCTTTTGCACTTGCTGTTCCCTCTTCCTGGAGCTCTCTCCCCTGAGACATCCTCCGTGGTTTGCTCTGTCATTTCCTTCAGATGTTTGTTTATACATCACTTTCTCAGTGAGTTCTTCCTGCTCATCCTAACCATAATATTTAACACATCATAATCAAAATTTGTGGGGCAGCTAAAACAGTGCTTTGAGGGAAATTTATAGTATTAAAATGTTTAAATGTCACCTTAGAAAAGGAGGAAGGAAGGTCTCAAGGCAATGAGTTAAAGCTTCCAATTTTAAAACTAGAAAAGGAGCAAATTAAACCCAAAGCAAGCAGAAGGAAGAAAATAAAGAGTAGAAAATTAATGAAAGACAAATTACCAAAGCTCACTCAAGAATTAAAAAAACCCTAAATATCCCTATGTCTATTAAAGAAACTGAACTCATCATTAAAAACCTTCCCACAAAGCAAATTCCAGGCCCAGCTAGAGTTTACCAGTTACCAGGCTTCACTGGTAAATTCTCCCAAACATACAAAGAACTAATACCAAATATACATAGATTTTTCCAGGAAAAAAGTAGGAAACACTTTCCAATTTTAAGATACTGAAATCAGACATTACAAAAAACCAAAGCAACAGACCAGTATCAATATGCAAGCCTTATGAAGAGAGCACAACACCTCTGGGGGGGCTGTTACACCTGCAGACCTCAGTCAAGGAGGGGTGGGAGGCACAGGAGGGTAGAGATGGGAGGATACAGAAAATGCTTAGAGAAGCTTTTAGTGAGAAGCATCTCCCTTGAGCTCTCTGTGAAACTGCTTTGTAAAAAACCAGATTAGAGAATACCAAAGTGGAAAAGTGAAGTGATTCAAAGACAGATGGTCCCATGATTGTGAAATAATAGGTTAAGTGACAGCTGAGGCCACAGGTCTGCCCCGTCCTGTATGTATGGGGTGCTCCTTTAAGGGCCATGTATTTTCCCACCAGCTAGGGGCCAGGCCCGCCTGGGTTTATGCTTATTTGATGTGTGTCAGGCATGTCAGCCACAAATATGATCAGGGTTCCCATAAGCACAATGACAGAAAAAGAAATATGGAAGATAAATCTAAGGAGGCAGAAGGAAGAATGAACAATTTCAGAAGTAACTTCTCAATTTAGTGAGTGAGAAATACCAAAAGAAAAAAGAGACCTGGCACAGTGGCTCACAGCTGTAATCCCAGCACTTTGGGAGGCTCAGGAGGGAGGATCACCTGACCTCAGGAGTTTGAGACCAGCCTGGGCAAACAAAAAATTTTTAAAATTAGCCAAGTGTGGTGGAGTCTACCTGTGGTCCCAGCTACTCAGAGGCTGAGGTGCAAAGACTGCTTAAGCCTAGCAGGTCAGGGCTGCAGTGAGTCATGATGGCCCCACTGCACTCTAGCCCTGGGTAATAGAGTAAAAACTTGTCTCTTAAAAAAAAAAAAAGAAAGAAAGAAAGAAAAAAGAAATGTAGATAAGTAGAAGCTTCATATACTTAATTCATCCCTTGTGTAGATTTCCAAGAAAAGCCATGCATTAAACCAGGCATTATAAATTATTTAAGTGCCAGATTTGTATTAACTTAATGTTAATACGTATGTGTAATGCTCATTCTTGCATAATGAACTAAGAAAAAATATCAAATGAGATAATCTCCACAATGCCCTCCTCTGATTTTAAATGTCAGAAACCTGCTGCTGTTTGCAAGATTTGGGATTTTTGTGTTTTTGTTTTTTCTTCCTGGCCAGCACACCAAATGGTTTTGAATTTAAAAATTAAAATATTTAAAGCAGCTACTATAGTCTAAAACTTGGGCACATCCACAAGCGAAACATAGGGTACAGATTTTGGTCCCTTCCCAAACCAGTCTGTAAACTGCTTCCTTGTAAAAGTTTGTGAGGCCAGGGCACTCTGCTTGGATGGAGGCAGGTCCCTTTCCAGAGAAAAGAGTAAGAGAGAGTAGCCATCAAGTAGAAGGCAATGCAGAGACAGAGCCAACCTACCTCTTTTCTTAATGATAACAAATCGCCAAAAAATGTGGGTTCCTTCTCCCAACAAAATACAGCCACTTTTAGGTTACGTCTTCCTCAACTTGATTTTATATTTAGAGGAGGGGTCATAATCTGTTGCCCAGGCTGGAGTGCAGTGGTGTAATCACAAGCCCACTGCAGCCTGGAACTCCTGTGCTCAAGCGATCCTCCTGCTTCAGCCTCCTGAGTAGCTGGGACTACAAGTGCACGCCATCATGCCCAGCCACTTCTTTTATTTTTGGAGATAGGGTCTTGCTCTGTTGCCCAGGCTGGTCTTCATATACTGGCTTCAAATGATCCTCCCACCTTGACCTCTGAAAATGCTGGGATTACAGATGTGAGCACAGAGCCTGAACTCAACTTTACTATCTCAAATATTTCGAGTTAAAGTTGTTCAACTGCTAAAAAGGGAATACTTTAGAATGGATTTTCCTGTCTCTCGAAAGTTAATTTGCTATAGGACAAACTTCAAAATGGGGATGAAAGGCCAGGCATGGTGACTCACACCTGTAGTCCCAGCACTTTGGGAGGCCGAGGCAGGTGGATCACCTGAGGTCAGGAGTTCGAGACCAGCCTGACCAACAAGGTGAAACCCCATCTCTACTAAAAATACAAAAATTAGCCGGGCGTGGTGGCAGGCACCTGTAGTCCCAGCTACTTGGGAGGCTGGGACAGGAGAATTGCTTGAACCCTGGAAGCGGAGGTTGCAGTGAGCCGAGATTGCGCTACTGCACTCCAGCCTGGGTGACAGAGTGAGAGTCCGTCTCGAAGAAAAAAAAGCGGGGGGTGGGTGGGGGGGCGAAAACTCTAATGGTCCCACCTGTCATTGCTCTCCACCAGAAACTAAAAATAGCATATAGGAGCCAACTCCAAACTGTGGTGCTGCCTATGTACAGCAGCCTAGGCATGAGACACAAAACACTAAAACACATCCTGGAAACACTGAGCACCTCTTCCACACTGTGAAGAAAGGGCAACAGTAGCCTTACTATAAAGAAACGCACCCTTTAAAATAATAAATGTTTGGCTATATGCTGTGGCATATTAAAACACCAAATTCAGCTCCCAGTGAATTAACTAACTACCCTAGTTAGTTACCTAATGTGTTGATTAACTTGCCTAGACCTTGGAAGGGAATACCTTGAAATCAGGATCTCTGGTGCTTGTGATCACTGCTCACATCAAACTGGAGAGGAGGCAGAGGTCTCCACAATTAAGGCCCTCTTCCTCCGAGGAACACTCCTTCGCTTCCTTGAAGGAGAGATCCTCTCAGCATGAAACACATGGGCCATAGCAGGCCGGAGGCAGCGCACAGAAGAGTCTGAGTTATCCTCCTCAAAGATTTTAACAACTTTAAATTAGTTACCAATTGTTTAAAATTGAGACATGACAAAACATCTGAATTGCACAATTTTTGTTTAAAATAATGAAGGGGGCCGGGCATGGTGGCTTAGGCCTGTAATCCCAGCACTCTGGGAGGCCAAGGCAGGCATCATTTGAGGCCAGGAGTTCGAGACCAGCCTGGCCAACATGGTGAAACCTCATCTCTACCAAAAATACAAAAATTAGCCGGGCATGGTGGCACATGCCTATAATCCCAGCTAGTTGGGAGGCTGCAGCAGGAGAATCACTTGAACCCGGGAGGCAGAGGCTGCAGTGAGCAGAGATCATGCTATTGCATTCTAGCCTGGGTGACAGAGTGAGACTCCATCTCAATTAAAAAAAAAAAAAAAGGGGAGAAAGAAGAAGAAACAAGGAGGAGGAAAGGATCTGGCAATAATGGGGCTGGGGTGGAGTCAAAGCTGCCTACTGAAATTCAAGCACATGATGCCCAGTTTGCTGTGACCATGTCTGTAAACACCTACTTCATTTGCCACTACTGAACTTGCCCAGTCCTGTGTGCATAGCAGTTTGCAAGCAAGGGTAGCAATGAGCCCAGGTGATAATCTGAAGAATAATCACACTTGAAAAAACACGGTTTTTTTCAGGACACATACCCAGTACCAAGTGTGGTCTGGGCACCGTCTGCCTAAAGCCTATTCTTCTTGAGATCTGTTTTAGTAGGAAAAATGAAACTGCAAGGGAGAGGAAGACACGATGCTTTCTGACAGCTAACTCAAACCCATGTGACATGGCTTAGCCACACAAGTTATGCACACCATCATTTTCATTAGGATCTACTAGACTCTCCATGTGATTTTTTTCCTGGGTTTTAAGATCATTTATATAAATACTCTTGGTAGGTGTGATCAGTGTATGCTACCATCTGTTTCCACATATTTGTGAAAGCATTGTCACTTTTCAAGCATTTCAAGACCAAATGGAAAACCAAAGGCATTAAAAACAAAGTGCTGATAGGGTAAATGGCAAACAAACTTGAAGAAAGAATCCAAATTCAAATCTGTCTTATAAAACTTGGCCATCCAAGATCCTTCTGGATGTGGTGATTGGATTCATTGCAAATATCTATGCAGCTGTCAATGAATGGCAGATTGCAAGACTGGACTAACGTTGGGAAAATGTCCATCAGATGGTATGAATTCACAATGAGTCCATCACAGTAATATTAAGGCAGAGCAACTCTCATTGGCAAATTAATCCACATGGTTAGGTGTTAGAACAAATGCCCTGCTAACCTATGTACCAATGAGAATGCCATATTAATAACCACCAAGAGAGGTTTTACTTATTTTGGTTGCCTACCTTGAATGTCAGGGATTATTTATATGAAAAAGCCAAATAATGGTCACAGAATATTTTAAAATTTGTTGCAGACATAACACAGAAACTTCATTCCTATGACCTCTACTTCACTACTCCAGTCCCTCTGCTTACTCTCCTTTATATGTGACCACTCCCTTCTGGCAGGACACGTAAAGAGAGGTAAGTCCTCAGAGTATGCCATGAACAATTTATACATGGGAAAGTGGAGAGGCAGCCTCTTCTACTGAACCATCACTTACACTCCTTAGAAACCCCTGGAATGACAAGGAGCGTCAGCCCAGACAAACGGACTCAGCTCTCTTCATAGGAGGCAGGCAACACAGTGGGCACTTAAAAAGCATTCGTTGCCACGTGTGCTTCAGAGCCTTTCTAGAATGCCAGATGCGTAATGCAGCTTCATCACCAGTCTTCCAATATATCATTATAAATGGAGACAAGTTCTTGAGCTTTCACTTCAGAAGCTGGCCAAATTAAGTTACTATCTGCACCGTAAAGCTGTTTTATGACACTACAGAATAAAGACACTAGCTTGTGAATTTGGTTTCCTCCAACACAAAGACCGAAATACTGGCCATTAAAATGAATATAGGCAAATAGTGTGGGGTAACTCTCATGGTTCCAGGATGGTCAGATGTCACAGATGGCCCTCCCTCAAGGAGGGTGTAAACTCACCCTCAAAGAGACTGTGGTCACTGCCACCCTGTATTTTCCAGCAATGGAGGGCACCATACCTTCCCCCACCCCTCAAGACAAGGTCTCACTCTGTCACCAAGGCTGGAGTGCAGTGGTGTGATCTCAGCTCACTGCAACCTTCACCTCCCAGGCTCAAGCCAGCCTCCCACTGTAGCCTCCTGAGTGGCTGGGACTACAGATCCACGCCATCATGTCGGGCTAACTTTTGTATGTATGTATGTATGTATTTTTTTTAAGAGGTGGGGTTTTGCTATGTTGCCCAAGCTGGTCTCAGACTCCTGGGCTCATGACCCACCTACTTTGGGATCCCAAAGTGCTGGGATTACAGGCGTGAGCCACCGTGCCCAGCCCACTATGCATTTTCAATGAAGGGCAAGGAGTAACATGTAATCTCCCATGCAAATGTCACTTAATGTTAAACAAAAAATATTCCAAACTCTGTGGGTTCTGTGTCAGTGATTTGTTCCCAAGACTTCCATCTAAAATCCTAGACAAAACAAACTTAACAAAATAAACCTCCTCTCCACTCTAATCAAAATTCAATGTGGTTATGCTGTCACCAGTGTCAGCTGTACTTTACCTGAGGACAGAGGGCTTCCAACTGACTTGCAGACATTCGAACAAGCTTTACACCTTCTTCATTATTTGAGATGGAACAGGCCAAGTTGGCAACCTATAAACATAAAAAATAATCTTTAAAGATTTTTCTCTTTCAACTACTAAGGAAAACACACATACCTGGCCCTACCTCTGACCATTCTGGAACAGATGACAAGAGCGCCAAGGGTGCCTTCCTTCTCACAGCCTGATTATTTACTTAGATGAGGACACATTTTTAACTCTGTACAAAGCAAACTATACAGACTCATAACATACATCAAAAAGATCCCAGGGCATGTAACTCACAGGCTTTGCATGGCCTCTAACCCGCCTGAAGAGTAACTTCAGAAAAGGGTTCTTCTAGTATGGGAAGTAAGGTGAGAAAAGCTGAGGAATCAAGGGCATCAAGGAAGAACTGCTGTTATCCTCAGATAAAAATGTGTTTTCCAGTGTTCTTGAAGGAAGGAAATAAAAAACTCTAAGGTGCTATTCTCATTTGACAGGGAATAGATGCTTAACTTAAGGCAAGATGAATTTTATTTGAACACCAGGCAATTTTTCAAATAAAAAAAAGTAACAGGAAGACAACATCAAGATGGACCAAAGGCAATCATGATCAAAAGTGGAAAAGGCAACTGGTTATGTTTCATAGTTAAGAGCAAAACTGCCCTTCAACTGGTTTCTCAAAAACACTGACAGCTTGAATCTCTCCTGGCTGATGCGGCTTAATTTGAACCGAAATCTTTACCTTCCTGTCCAGCCATCTCAATGATACAGCTCACGTAGCTAGGAACAATCCTTCAGGTTGCATCATACTTCCTTTGCTGAAGTTCTGTAATGTTACTATGTAGAGACTGCTAAGGTTGTGATCGTTTATCCATATTTCTAAATGAACAGGCTAGCCAATTCCATCAGCAATATCTGGGCCCAACTGAATACATGGTACTGAGACACATCTTTACCCCAGCTGCAAACTGAGTTATGAATGATAAAGGAGTAGGCAGTTGAATATCAGAGGCACTTTCCGGGAATTTAAATGCTAGAGTAAACAAGGGCAATGGCAATAACCTTTGATTTTTACTCCTCCACCCAACTTAAGCACATAAACACATCAGAAAAATTATACACTATTATGGCAGTTGTTTGTAGTGTCACAGTTAAGGATTATCAGCTTTCTGTAAGACTGCTAACTATCAGAATCCTGTAATGCCCAAACACAAGGAGAAACAAAAGAAGTTAACATGCAATTTAAACATAAAAATGCAAGGGAACTGGAAAGTCAGATCTCTGATGTTTATGAGTCCTTCAAAGTCCCATAAAGAAGCAACACTTATACTCCCTGAGGCTTACAGTTCCACCTTCTCTGTCACCCGGACCCAAGCAAAGAGACGTTTCTTTTCAGGATGACAATCTACAGAGATGACTGGTGATTTCTATTTGTTTGCTTAAAAAATCACTGAAAAATATGACCTAAGATAAATTTTGTAAAATATATGACTTTAAAAAAAGGAAACAAATATTCACTGAATGAGAAAGCTTGAATTAGATGTGTAATGAAGAGTAATCTACAACTTCTATTGTAGAATGAAGAGTAATCTACATGAAGAGTAATCTACATGAAGAGTAATCTACAACTTCTATTGCTTCACTGTCTTAAGACGACATTTTGAACAAACATAAAATCTGATGATGATCACTGAAAAAATTAGCATTTTGGGACTAACAAAGATCCCTGGTGAAGTGCCCAGCACCCTGCCTATTCCCATCATTTAGGAGGCCAGTTGAATGTTGGATCCAGGACAGTCACTACCAGCACAATCTTATTTCAATCTATATTCTCAATCTTATGAATCCTTAAAACTCAGAAAAATATTTAAATTAAGAAGCAAAAGATTTTAAAAAAAGAAGCAAAAGATTATATAAGTACTCTCTACATCAGACAAATGAGGGTAGTGTGTGGCTAAGGCTGAAATGGCTGATTTATTTAAACCATCTTTTCTGTTTCATGATTACAAACACTAACAAAACAAAGGTTATGGAAGACTTGTTCTTTATTTTAAAACATTACTTTAAAATATTTCTGGTGTACTGTTGAAGCAGTAATGTTCTATAAGAGCACACTGCCTATTTCAGGAGGCCTGGGAGGAGGAAGGAATGCCTGTCACTAACAGTCTTCTCCAGATGAATGAGCTTCAATTCACCCCCCAGGGACAGGGCTACTCACTTCTAACAATGACAAATGTGCAAATGCAACATCATGACCATAGCTCTCTGAGAGGCTAACCTCACATACTAGTGTCAGGCTTGACTACAATGAAAGGAGAGGGCGAGGAGAGGAGCTTCCTAAATGCCTCTGTGGAAAATCTGGGGCTCTAGAATGAGGTAACAATTAACAGTGAGACTAAAGAAGATCCTGAGGTTAGAATAAACACTCTGAGCTGGGTGCAGTGGCTCCCAGTCCAAGGCAAGAGGATCACTTGAGGTGAGGAGTTTGTGACCAGTCTGGGCTACACAGCAAGACCCCATCTCTATACATTAAAAAATTTTTAGTTGGCTGGGTGTGGTGGCACGCACCTATAGTCCCAGCTAATTGGAAGGCTGAGTTGGGAGAATAGCTCGAGCCCAGAAGGTTGAAGCTGCGGCAAGCCATGACTGCAAGACCCTGTCCCAAAAAAAGAAAGAGGCCAGGTGTGGTGGTTCATGCTTGTAATACCAGCCCCTGGCCACATAGTGAAACCATGCCTCTACTAAAAATACAAAAATTGGCCCAGCCTGGTGGCGTGCACCTGTAATTCCAGCTACTTGGGAGGCTGAGGCATGAGAATTGCTTGAAACTGGGAGGCGGAGGTTGAAGTGAGATGAGATGATGCCACTGCACTCCAGTCTGGACAACAGAGTGAGACTCTGTCTCAAAAAAATAAACAAATAAAAAGAAAAGGAAAAGGAAAACACTTGGAGCAGTTAACTTCCACAGAGAACCCAGCAGAGCCAAGACTTTGTAGAACAGTGAGAAGTATCTCTGGATTTGTTAGGAAAATAAATTATTATCTTTGCTACCACAGTTACTTGTATTAGCAACTAAAATGTCTCTGATTCCAGCTATTCAAAGAGGTAGGCTAAGACTGACACCACAACCACTTACGTGAGATCAGGTAGCCCTCTTTCATACCATCTATGCCTACTGTGTGGAAGTTTGGACCTTGCAGAAGAGCAGGTTTCAGAAAACATGCAAACAATCGGCCTTGGGTTTTGCTGGTTTCAGGAAAACCCAAGCTCAAATCTGAGCTGTTGAGGAAATGACTCACAGCCCCCCTGTGTCAGATGAACAGATTAGACATCTGTACATGACAGACAACTTTTTCAGTCTTTTAGGAAGGCTCTACCTTTACTCCACAATGGATGATCTTTACTTACATAAAATTTGTTAAATGAAGTTTCATTTAGGAAAAAATCCCATTATGACTTTATTTCTATCTTGCTCCTTCTGTAACCATGATGACTATTTTTCTCTATTATACACAGATTTATGATTTACTGAAGTCCAACAGTTGTTTCCCACTTCCTTCAGTAACTGCTCCTGGGTTCCTATTTGGCTGAGTTCCTCTTATCCTGGAATGTTTTTAGGAAGACAAGATAAGATTTCTTTTTGTTCTAGATAATAAATTAATGACCAACTCATAACAGCTTATACCTGTTGTAGGAGTAAGCAAGTGAGAAGAGATGTGGGACAGGGAGCTTTTAAGTCTACATAATGACCCACCAATGCAGCAGCAGCCCAGAGGAACAGAGCTCAAAACATACATCTCTTCCCCTGTACCCCTGGGCCAAGCTAGCACCCAAGTTTTCTTCTTTAAAATGGTCTGAATGCCTAAAAGTCAAAAATAACAATAAAATAAAAAACTCAACTTTTACAAACTTGTCATACATAAAGTAAAAGTCCCAAATGCAGGTCATAACATTTCAGAGGCACTCAAGAAGTTTCTAGCAACTACTTCCAAACCCACAGGGGAAATGATGATAAGCCCCCACCTTTCCAATTTCCAGGGATCTTATTAGGAGAAACAAGATATCTTACAATACTGAAAATGAGTATGCACAGATAATAGAAAAATTCTACAACTATATTGTGGTGATGGTTGCACAGTTCTGTAAACTTAACAAAATCTGAATTGTACACTTAAAATGAGTAATTTTATGGTACGTAGATTATGCTTTAATAATGCTTTTTCAATTTTTAATGCAGAGCTAAGCAGGTGAGAAATTAAGAGAAATTCTCGGAGGCTAGAAAAGAGAAAGGAGAACTTCAGAGAAGTAAGCAATCACCCAAAACAGTGTTTCCTCTGGTCTGTGGGTGGGAGGTTTTATAGGAAGATACCATTTCATGATGAAAACCTGGGTTTTAATGGGCCAAGGCCAGGGTCTTCTCAAGGTAGATAACTCAGATCAGAGACTGCACAGAGCTGGAACAGGCAAAAGGCAACAACCCTAGTAAGTGATCAACCCTAAGAGTGATCAAGAAAGTCACCATGGAAAGAGTAGGGTATTTGTCAGTCTAAGCATTTGCTTAGGGAGGAAAAGAAGAAAAAGCCCCTATACCCCACTCCAAATTCTAATCAAAAGCTGGCCCTCCACAGGGGTTTAGGTATAGAAATTATGCTATGTATACGGTTCAGAAAACTTTTACATTTAAGAGCTTATGAATTAGTAGTACCTCTAAGCAGATGGCAGAAGCAAAATATAAATGAAAATTTTACCTCATGGAAGGTAAGCTGAACACAGGCCTCAAAGAATTCCCACAACAAAACTCCAGGAATGTGAACTCACAAATTTAAAAAAAAAAACAAAAAACAAAAAACAAAAAACAGAATGTATACAAGGAAATGAGCCATCTTGGGCAAGAATAAGCTAAACCACCGCCTGTGTAATCAGATCCATAATACTGCATATACTCAAATGATCGAAAATGCAGTATTAAAAATATATTTATGTTAACAGAGGAGTACAGATAAGGAAAAAGACGCTCAAAAATAATTAGATCTGAAAAGGATCAAAACAGAAGTTCAAGAAAAAAGCAGTAATTTCTACCACTTCTAGAAATTTAAAATAATATTGACTTAAACTCTACTGAAAAGATAATTAGTAACCTAGAAAGTCAAAATGAAGAAATTCTTTAGAAAAACCAAGATATTTTCATCTTATGGAAAAGGTGGAAACCACAAAAGAATTTAAGAGATATGCAAGATAAACTGAGAAAGTCTACTGTTTACCCAGAATTTCAAAGAAAGAACAGAGAATGATGGGGAAAGACAATGCTGAAAGAGATAATGGCTGAATGTTTTTCAGAAGGGATGAAATATTATTTTCAGACTTGGGAAGACAAATTCCAAATGGGGCAAATAAAAAGAAATCCACACTTAGACATGTCATAGTTAAAGCTTTAGGATAATAATTTTTTTTTTTTTTTTTTTGAGACAGGGTCTCATTCTGTCACCCAGGCTGGAGTGCAGTGGTGCAGATCACCACTCAGATGATCTTGTAATCATTTCCATTCACATGGTATTATATGAACCACTTTTAAAGTTCTCTACTTCTAGTCTACCTACCTGTGTGAATAATTTATAAGTAAAGCTAGAAAAGGTACTGTCTGAACATTAATCCATCAGCTCCACTGATGAGAAAACAAGAAGGCTGTATTAGGCCACTCTTGCATTGCTATAAAGAAATACCTGGGATTGGGTAATTTATAAGAAAAGAGGTTTAACTGGCTCACAGTTCTGCAGGCTGTACAGAAAGCACAGTAGCACCTGCTTCTGAGGAGGCCTCAGGAAGTTTCCAATCATGGTGCAAGGCAAAGGCAGCAGCAGACGTATCACATAGTAAGACGAAGAGTAAAAGAAGGGGTTGGGGGATTGGGGAGGAAGGCGCCTCACACTTTTAAATGCCCAGATCTTATAAGAAAAACTCACTATCACAAAGACAGCACCAGCTATGACAGATTGAAACACCCTGATCCAACACCTCCCACCAGGTTCCTGGAGATTACAATTCAACATGAGATTTGGGCAGGGACAAATACCCAAACTCTATCAAAAGCTGTATCCAAACTACATCTCTTTTCTGGAACAGAGCAAAGGTTGGGCAGAGTGCTTCTTTAGTCATACCTATCAATGCTCCAAGAGAAAAGAAGAATTCTAATGCCCCTTGAGAAGAAGGCTCATCCAACTGCCTTTGCTTGATCATCCCAGAATTTGACGAGGTAGTTAAATTCAGCCCAAAAAGCTTATTTTTGGTTAAAGCATTAAAAATAGTACATGTAAGACAATTTTGTCTCAAACAAAAGTAAGGGTCTGAACTTACAAACCCTTGAAAATGTGAGAAAAATCAAGCTAGCATGCTTAGAATTCTTCTGGAATCCAAGGTCAGCATTCTCCCCAAGGACATCTAACTTCTCTCATGAAAACATTCCATAATCTGAGAAAACTGAAGCTTCATTTAAAATTTACTTTTTGCCAGAATATCAGCCTACAGTATCATATAGAAGCACTGAGAAAATACCCAAGATGTCACAGGTAGTCATGTAAGATCAGTGTTTAATTCAAATGCTCCTTACAGAGACTTTTTCAAGGCCACTTTACCACACATTATCAGCATACTACGGAATAAAAGGTATAATGCAGATCATTCAATTTGCAGTTAAAATATACGTTTCAAACCAATAAAGCCATACCCTATGAAGTTCCAGATAATGGGAAATACTGTGTGTGTTGGGCAGTGGGGGTAGAGGTATAGGTAACAGCTCAAAAGCATGCCAGTTACATTCCCTTTTTGGTTCTTAATTCACAAGGGAGTCCATGGAATAGAATCTTATTGTAGCAAATTCATTATAATAACAGCCACATTTTAATACAAGGTCTGGAGCTGAGGGGAAAGGATTTTGGAGTGAAGTTACTGGTAGCAGTGGGGAAAAGATGAAACACAATCAGTTGTATATATCACATGAATAACATATCATTTTTACAGGCAAGATTTCACTAATGGCATTTTCCCTATGCCACTCTCTCAATTCACAAAATTGAAAATGTACTCAGAAGAGAGCAAAATAAAAGGTAAAACAATGCTCTTTAGCTGTTTAAGCTGCTCATAGCCAAAGGAGGAGGGCAAGGAATGAAGCAATTAAAAAGGACACATGGGTACTGTGTTATTGACAAAAAGGTTAATATTTCTGACAGCAAATAAATTCTTCACCTCAGTACGCTTTAAATTGAAGAGCAACAAAAAGAAATCATTAACTTGATAGGGGAGAAAGGGGCAAGTATAAAAGGTGTTATCCTTACCACGGCCTTGAAAAGCCATGCCGTTTTATAAACAGATGAAAGAAATGCCCTCAATGCTATGCTACACTCCAGAACAGAAGAAAATGGTACAGGGAAGAGCCATCCAGCCCACCAATACTGGCCCTCTGGCTCCTGCTCCCCCTACTCACTGGCCTTGAGGATACACAACATCTATGCACCCTTCACATAAGAGAAGTGGCTTCAATACCATGCAGGGAGTTACCAGATTCCACTGACAAGTGCAGTATGATGAGGCAGTCACAGGTCCCAGCCAGACCCTCAGAAAATAACAGTTAAGAGAAGTCTCATGGCGAATATTCTGCTATTTGCTTTTAAGTGAAATCATGAAAGATTCTTATTAAAATAAGGACCCAGAAATGGGCACAGTAATGTGCGCCTGTAGTCCTAGCTACTTGGGAGGCTGAGGAGGGAGGATATCTTGAGGCCAGGAGCTCGACACCAGCATGGGCAAAAAAGCAAGAACCACATCTCAAAAAATAATAAAGATCCAACAGGCAGCCAGCACCACACAGACTCCCTGACACTGTGTATATACAGGGGGACTAGAGGAATTTACTTCTGTTGATAAAACCTCAATAGTCAGTACGTGGTTTTTATTCTTGAAACAAATGTTCTATTTCCATAGTGTGATATACACACAAGGCATCATAAAACACTTCCACTTCTGAGTGGGTGATAGCCCTAATACTACTCAGGAACTATTCATGTATTTGAAGCAACTTTATGTGAAACTCCAAATTAAAGCGTAACCTTTTTATACTATTTTATTTGGTCTGAGAGAAAAGTATTTCTATTAAAGCAATAGATAAAATTTCCAAAAACCAAGTAAGCAAGAGTCAACACATCTGCCCCAAATTTGTTTTGGTCATGTATTAACATGCTACTGAAACAGCTTTTGTTCAACTTCCATTTCAAACGCTGATAAAATGGACAACTTTCACATATCACCTCAGTACAATTTCTACTATATTGTAAAAAATATATACACTATATAAAATACATATTTAGTACAGGATAATCTTTATGTGAGTGGGGATTTTTGTTGTATTCGCTCCTATATTCCTAATGTCCAGAACTGTGACCAGGACATACTAAGAAATCTATAAATACTTGCTATAAGAATTTTGTTACAATTTTCTTCTCCCTCAAATACAAGAAGTTTGCTACAGGTTTTTGAAAGCTTCATTCTAGCCACTCCCATCCCCCCAAAAAACTACTCAAATCAATGTCAGTTAACCTTTTCAAAAAAAATCTCCAAATTTTTCCCATCATCTCCACATCCCAAAAGTTTTACCAGTTCATTCCTCTTGTGCACATTGTGTACAAGATGCATTAGGATGCTCTTTTCTGTAAATGTTACAGATACTTCAGAATAAGACAAAGCCCACTAACACTGACGATCAGTCATAATGCAGAGCTCTGCATTTCTAAAGTACAGTCTTCAGTCCACTGAATCAGAATTTGGGAGGGGGCTGGGTGATAGCCCAGGAATCTGAATGTTGAGCTCCTGGGCAACTCTAATGTTTATTAACTTTGAGAACCAATAGGTTCCCTCATCTAGTAGTTGTTGAACACCTACTATGTTCTAGGTACTATTCTTGGCCCATGTCCTCAGACAACTTACATTCTTTTTGGAGTATGGGGTGGGGCCAGACAAATAAGAAAATAAACAAATCCAATAGTTTCAGATAGTAAGAGGTACTACAAAGGATGTAAAACTGGTGACAGAATGAAGAAATGACTGCTAGAGGATGAAATGGAGGGAATGCGGGTTCCAGGAAAGTTTCTCTGCGGAAGTGACATGTGGGTAGAGGGCAAAGGTGGTGACATGTTTAGGTATGGTCAAAGACAAAAACTGGTCAACTATGGCAGAAGTCATTCAGCAAGGGAGACACAGGACTAAAGACAGTTGTAGGCAGGGAAACTTACAGGCCATGGTTGAGAATCTGGATTTGTGAATATTATCCCAGGCTTACCTAGAAGCCACAGGATGAGTGGGTCAGGGTTAGTGCAAGAAAATAATAATAATAATAATAATTATGAAGCTGCTACAGAAGCCCAGTGAGAGATGGCAGTGCACACTAGGGAGGAGGCCACAGAAATAAGTAGACCAGGCACAGTGGCTCACACTTGTAATCCCAGCACTTTGGGAGGCCAAGGTGGAAGGATCGCTTGAGTTTGAGAACAGCCTGCACAACATGGTGAAACTCCATCTCTACAAAAAATGAAAAAAATTAGTGAGGCATGGTGGTACACCTGTGGTCCCAGCTACTCAGGAGGCTGAGGTGGGAGGATCATCTGAGTTTGGGAGGTTAAGGCTTCAGTGAGCTGTGACTGTGTCACTGCACACCAGCCTGGGCGACAAAGTGA
>NW_012114511.1:4122420-4202631 GCF_000951035.1 Colobus angolensis palliatus | reverse complement strand
AAATAAATAAATAAATAAATAAATAAAACATCAGGTTGGATAAAAGGAGAAAGGGTATATATATTTTTTTATTTTAAAGAAAGGACACAAATGGAAGGGGGCAGCCAATAATATGTAGAACAATGCAGCAGCAATCCTGATAGGACAGATTTGAAGGTGATATACTAGGTGAGTTTCAAAACCATACATAGAGCCAAACACCTACCCACATCCAAACTGATAGGAACGAACATGATGACACTGAGCAGCAGCACCTATGTAGGGAAAGCCTAGGGACTCTGACCAACTGTGAGCTCAATGGGCATCACAGAGTGAGGCTGCTGCCCAAAGGCTGAAGGCATCCTGGGATACACTGGGCAGTCTTCTTCCAGAATGATGACAGCCTCCACTGCTCTACCCTCATCCCCAGACCCTGGAGTAGGTGTTCCATGAGGGCTGGCCTTGAGTGAAGGGCATTCAGAGGAGAGCTGGGACAAAATGAGCCTCTGAAAGGCTCAGGGAAATTATCTAGATCAACAAAAGTACAAGAGCCACAGAAAAATTTTTATTTATTTAATTTAATTAATTAATTAATTAATTTTGAGACAGAGTCTCTGTCACCCAGACTAGAGCGCAGTGGTGTGATCTCTGCTCACTGCAACCTCTGCCTACCGGGTTCAAGTGATTCTCTTGCCTCAGCCTCCCAAGTAGCTGGGATTACAGGCATCTGACACCTCACCCGGCTAATTTTTGTATTCTTAGTAGAGACAGGGTTTCACCATGTTGGCAAGGCTGGTCTCGAACTCCTGACCTCAGGCAATCTGCCCGCCTTAGCCTCCCAAAGTGCTGGGATTAAAGGCTTGAGCCACTGCGCTTGGCCTGAATTTTTAAATTTTTTAGTAGGCACATTAAAAAAGCAAAAAGGTACCAAAAATTATTTCAACATACAATCAATATAAAAAAATTATTACTTGGCTGGGCACAGTGGCTCACGCCTGTAATCCCAGCATTCTGGGAGGACGAATCACTTGATCGAGATTGGGAGTTCAAGACCAGCCTGGTCAACATGCTGAAATCCTGTCTCTTCTAAAAATACAAAAACAGCCAGGAGTGATGGCAGGCACCTGCAAATCCTAGCAACTTGAGAGGCTGGGCAGAGAACTGCTGGAAACCAGCAGGCGGGAGGCGGAGGCTGCATGAGCCGAGATCCCGTCATTGCATTCCAGCCTGGGTGACAGAGCAATACTCTGTCTCAAAAAAAAAAAAAAAAAAAACTAAGCTATTTTATATTCTTTTTCCATATTTTATATTCTTTTTCTATACCACATCTTGAAAATATGTAAGTATGTGTCAACCCAAAATATCTGAGATAGGTCTCAGTCAATTTAGAAAGTTTACTTTGCCAAGGTTAAGGATGCGCCTGTGACACAGCCTCAGGAAGTCCTGTACCCAAGGTGCTTGGGGCACAGCTTGGTTTTATACATTTTAGGGAATCATGAGACATCAATCAATATATGTAAGATATACACTGGTTCTGTCTAAAAGGCTGGACAACTTGATGTAGGGAAGGGGCTTCCAGGTCATAGGTAGATAAGAGACAAACAGTTTCATTCTTTTGAGTTTCCGATTCCCTTTCCAAAGGAAGCAATCAATCAGATATGCATTTATCCCCATGAGCAGAGAAATGACTTTGCAAATGGAAGGCAGGTTTGCCTTAAGCAGTTCCCAGATTGACTTTTCCCTTTAGCTTAGTGATTTGGGGGTCGCAAAATTTACTTTCCCTTCACATATGTATCTTATGTTTTTTTGTTTGTTTTTTGTGGTTGTTATTTTATTTATTTATTTTTGAGATGGAGTCTCATTCTTGCCCAGGCTGAAGTGCAGTGGCACAACCTCAGTTGACTGCAACCTCCACCTCTGGGGTTCAAGCAATTCTCCTGCCTTGACTCCTGAGTAGCTGGGATTACAGGCACCCACCACCATGCTCAGCTAATTTTTGTATTTTTGGTAAAGATGGGGGTCTCACCATGTTGGCCAGGCTGGTCTCGAACTCCTGACCTCAAGTGATCTGCCCACCTCAGCCTCTCAAAGTGCGATGATTACAGGCATGATCCTGCCACCGTGCCAGGCCATTTATCTTATGTTTAAAGTACCTCTAATTCACATATGTGTAATCAGCAAGAACATGGACAGGAAGGGCTCCAAAAAAAAGGAGGTTATGACTCCCCTCTCCTAACAGCCAGATAATCTACCAGTTAAATATGCTGTCTCTGGAGGGAGAGTTTCCCACTGCTGAAGGATCCAAGAAAGACTACATGACAATAAAGATTACAAGTGAAAGGGATTTACACACCAGACTAAGAACCTATGATTCTATGAGAAAGGACCACTCACTCTGGTGCAAAGAGATGGGATCAGATTCCCTGCAGAGAAGAAAAAACTTGACTCAGAAAAGACAATCTCCAGGGAAAAGGAAAGCTCAAAGCAAATAGCACCCAGTAAGACAAGTGGTAAATCACTGGGTAATGACCATAAAAAGGATCGAAACAAACGTGCCCTGCCTTACCTCTTCTATGTGGTGTTTATGACTTTGCAGCACCCTAAGGTAGCCTGTGTAATCAAGCTACCTAAAAATCATGCATTTCACATAACTTTAAGATGGGGAGGTATTATATAATTTGTCTGGTCTTTGTCCTTGATTCCTGTGAGGAAACCTCTGAATCTTTGAAATTTCAGTAGTAATGGAAGAATGTTATTAATGCATGGCAAGCCCTGATAGTTTATGCTAAGGAGATTCCTCAGGATAGCGGGTCAACCATGTGATTAGAGGACCAGGGCTTTGAGGGAAGGGGACTGGAGATTGAGTTCAACTATATCATTATTGGATCATCATGCCTACATAATGAAACCCCAATAAAAACTCTGAACACTGAAACTCAGTGGAGCTTCTGGTTGGTGAAAACACCAATGCAACAAGAGGATGATGCACCCTGATTTCATTGGGAGAGGCACAGAAGCTCTATATTTGAGACCTTTCCAGACTCCATCCTATGTGTCTCTTCATTTGGCTGGTCTTGATTAGTATCCTGTATAATAAAATATTCTACAAGTTGTTCTAGTGAATTACTGAACCTGAGGTGGGTCATAGGAACCCCTTAGATTTGTACCTGGCTGGTCAGAAGTACAGGTGGCCTGGGGACCCCAGAACTTGCAGCTGGCATATGAAGTGAGGGCAATCTTATTGGGGACCATGCCCTTAACCTACGGGGTCTGCACTAACTTCTGGTGATTATCATCAGAACTGTATTGCCGTATTTCAGGAGGAGCACTCAACCCAAACACATCTGACAGACTTCTCAGAGGCTGCAGTGTCTGGTCCTCTCCTTTCTTGCCAGAGGTTTATCACCATCAGCCCTGCCCAGCTTTCACACAGCACTCTTACTTCCCTTACACCACAGGGAAAATGGCAAATGGCCCTTAAAACCAAAGTTGGCCTGCAGACGTTTAATCCAGTTAGAAGAGAATGAGAAGAAATGGAGCAGTCAAGGAACTAACACTCACAATGAAATATTTTACCTTTGCTTAAAACAAGTCACTGACTAGTTCAAAGTGTTTCATTGTAATACCAAAGTGGTAGGGGAGGAGAAGCCTTGTCACTGAAGAATAAAGTTCTGCCATAAGTCAGGAATTTGAGGCTTCTACAACACTTTAAAAATTCACTTCCTTTTCATGGACATACACAATTATACATCCTCTGTCTCTATTACCGTAAACGTAATTTAACTGTTTGCAGAATGGGACTACAAAGCCTATGGTTATGCCTCAAGCAATGAAAAACCATGTGTCATTTAATGCATAGTTAATGCATGTGGGGGTATGGAGAGAAGAGAGGTTAGAAAGGGGTGAGAACTGAGCTGTGATGGGGAACACCAAACTCTCGATTCTAGGGGGCCCTTGATTAGTAGTGTTCAGAATTAAATGAAATGAAATAAAATATATAAGCTTGGAAAAAGCTCCTGGAGCAAGGTCTCCAATACTTCCTGGCCCACTCAACGCTTCAGTGGGGTGTTAGGCTGTCCACTAAGCCAGTGAGCTTTGAGTGCACAGTGCTCATTATTGGAGGGATGTAAGCCAGGTGAACTTAGGCAACCTACTTACTTAACCTCTCTAAGCCTGTTTCCTTACCTGAGAAATGTTGTGGGAAGTACACTGTACTTGCACATAGCTGATACACAGTAGGCACTCAGCAAATGTCAGCTCTCTTAGGCTGGAGAGGCCGAGGATGATACAGCTGGCCCTAATAAAGGATGCTCCAACACAGACAAGGACTGCCCTCTCTTCAGCTGCCACACTGAGCCCTTCACCATGCTGGTATCCAAGGCCTTGGGCTGGCAGCATCTTTGCTTCTTACCATGTGGAAGAACTTTCTAATACATATGCTACTTATAGGACACTGGCTTCCTGAGTGCAATCTTT
The DNA here is from genome assembly GCF_000951035.1 of Colobus angolensis palliatus. Lineage (NCBI taxonomy): Eukaryota > Metazoa > Chordata > Mammalia > Primates > Cercopithecidae > Colobus > Colobus angolensis. Next base: position 4,198,176 of record NW_012114511.1, on the reverse strand, counting down.
GTGCATGTGGAAGTTACACCTCATGCTGTCATGTGACTACTGTGAACAAGATTATGCTTAATGGAGACAACAAAATCGAAGTCTTCTCATTTTAGTTTCAAATGCCAGAATCATTAACTTAAATAGAAGACTGACCTATGTATTCCGTACATAATGAATTCAGGTCAGAATAACACTTAATGTTCAAAGAAAACGATGTAAAATTAGTAATGCACGATGTGATTACTGATGTTTTCCTTGGAAAATTTTTATGGTATTAACATGGCCTAGCCAGGCACAGTAGCTCACGCCTATAATCCCAGCGCTTTGGGAGGCTGAGGCGGGCAGATCACTTGAGGTCAGGAGTTTGAGACCAGCCCCATCTGTACTAAAAAAAAAATACAAAAAAATTAGCCGGGCGTGGTGGTGGGTGCCTGTAATTCCAGCTACTCAGGAGGCTGAGGCAGGAGAATCGCTTGAACCCAGGAGGCAGAGATTGCAATGAGCCGAGATTACACCACTGCACTCCAGCCTGGGCAACAGAGCAACACTCAGTTTTAAAACAAACAAACAAAAACAAAACAAAACAAAACATGGCCTAAAATCACTATAAATCCAAAAGTACAAGACACGTATTTTACATAAGGTCCCATTTTCTGTTTTTACACAATGACCAGCTTACCATATGGTCTATGGAGTATCTTTACGAAGTATTAGATGTTCTGCATTAAGATTATAAAATCAAATAACTTGGAATACATGCTTATTTTGCGTCCCATTTCCAAAATACAGCAATAACAAATAAATTAAGTAACATAATATCAGTTAGCAAAAGGAGAAGTAAGCCTAATTTACCTGGGAATTAAGTCACGATTCACTCTTTCTTCTTGCCACCCTACAAACCAACGACTTACATACAGATTTCTACCAAGCAAATATAACTAATTAGCCCCATGTCAGGGCTCAGTTTTTCCACTTTTAAAACAGTTTTTCCACTTTATGCCTGAGTCTGTGTCTCAGGCATAAAGCTAAGCATTTGACATACATCATCTACTTAGGTCCTCAAAATAATCCCAAGATAGATATTATTAGTGTCCTAATTTTACAGACAAGAAATGGAAATTGAGGAAGGTTAGGTTAACTTGTCAGGATGCAAGTGCAGGCAGTATAGTTCCTGAGCTCTGGCTCTTAGGCACTGCTGCTTTCTATACTATCTTTTGAGTCTAGTCATGTCATGATTTACCTTTATTTGCATTAAGTGGAGATGTTAGGCTTCCAGGATAGGAACTGTTAATATTTAACAATGTACATAATTAATGTAAAGTGACCAAAACAGTAGTTTTCCCTAGATGTTAAGTGATAATGAAAGACTATCATCTCATACATGTTGTATGTTAAGTGGGCCCTTACAAATTTTAGCTAATTAAATAATGTGATTAAAACTCACCACACTTTACCAAGTTGCCTACACATCAATGAAACTGCTAATTCACCTACCTCAATCAATTTGTTGGCATGTTCACGGAAAACTTGGGCATACTCCTTAACTTCTTTCTCATTTCCATTCTTTGCAGCTTCAATCAATACCAAAAGTGGAACATTGGTTTCCAAGAAAGAATCTGAAACGTGGTCCATGACAGCTTTGCGGAGCTAATAATTAAATTGTAAAAATTTGATTTTATTTCTACCAAAAAGGTATTAAATAGATTGCTTTTTATTCTGTTGTACACTTTAATAAAGCTTATGGTAGACTGGCTGCACTTACATGAGGACTCCTCATGTAAGCCATACAGTTACATAATCTGACACAGGAAACATATGATCGTGGAGACAATGGTTTACATTACTGTAGTTACAGCATTTCAGCAACAGAATCTCAGTTTTTAAGACAATATATCTTTTTTTCTTGGGAATTACAAAACTAAGGCTTACCACTTAAATAATACAAAAGCTGAACAGAAAGCAGCTCTGGGTTGAATTGGCACATAGCCTTGGAATATATGTAATTAGCCTAATTGGCTAAATAAAAAGAGAAGAGAGAAAAAGGAGCTATCTGGTTTATCTGAAAGATTCACACACTATGAACCTTAAAACTTAAGGTTCTCAGGCCGGGCGCGGTGGCTCAAGCCTGTAATCCCAGCACTTTGGGAGGCCGAGACGGGCGGATCACAAGGTCAGGAGATCGAGACCATCCTGGCTAATATGGTGAAACCCCGTCTCTACTAAAAAATACAAAAAATTAGCCGGGCGAGGTGGCGGGCGCCTGTAGTCCCAGCTACTCGGGAGGCTGAGGCAGGAGAATGGCGTGAACCCGGGGGGCGGAGCTTGCAGTGAGCTGAGATCCGGCCACTGCACTCCAGCCTGGGTGACAGAGCGAGACTCCGTCTCAAAAAAAAAAAAAAAAACTTAAGGTTCTCTTTATAACCATCTCTGATACTGCTTCACCAAAAGGAAACTGAATAAAGATATATTCTATCTTTAATTTTGTTTTATATCAGACATAAGCAATAAAATATCTATCCATTACCTCTTAAAAACTGTCTGTATTACAACTTCTTAAGTCTTAATACATTATTTTATAAAATCAACCCTAACCTCTTTAAAGACTAAAACTCAATTTGACTCCAAAATGTTAATGGGGTCATTTATCATTAAAAGGCTTGATTTATCTATTCTCTATTTACTAACTCAGAAAATTCAGCACCTCAAATATCTCTATACTTACCATATTTGGAACTGGAAACACTTCACCAAGGATCTAAGGGAACTGCAAGTGTGTAATGAGCATAGGGCAAGTCAAATAAATAACTGAAATTTCTGTCTCTATTGTACATAGCCAATAAAACAAGATCCTTCAGGATTATTTTCACAGGTCGCCAAGTCATTTTAAATTTATTTTCCTATCTGTATACGCCTTTCACACTAGAGCTAACTTATTCAGTCCAACACAGTGAGACTGTATTACCCCATGTTGTCATGAAATCTGATTAGCCATTAAGAAGCATATTAGCAACAAAACAAAGATAGGCACTTTCTTGTGAAAATCCATCCTTTCTCTCAATAAAAAAAATAAGGCCAGTGCTTATTAGGATTTTAATCAAAACTACAGAATTGAGAACTTAGAAAAACAACCAGCACTTTCGTCCAGATTACCTGTCTACGCAAGTCCCTGGTCTTCTTGGTCATTTTATCTATCGCAGAATTGAGTGCATCACTTCTTTCTTTACGTCCAGCCTGGATAAAAGGAAAAGAGATGAGCATTTTATTCATTTACAAAGAAACCTAATGATAGCCTATAGCCATGTGTGCTCATGTCAACATTGAAAAAACAGTACAACTTCTTAAACCCAAAGTTGGAAAATACTGGGGAGCAGAGGGGTGATATGTGGCTTTATTCATAAAAACCCAACCTTGTAATTCTTGGGCTCCACATTATCTGATGATTGAAATTAAGGGAGTTTTGCCAAAATAAGAGAAGCCAAGAGACAAAGAGCTTTGCTTAAAGTTTGGCTTTTAAAAATTAAATTTATACTTTTACTCAAGGTTCAGCATACACCAATTTTATTAATGAAGCAGCTCTCCTTGAACTGCAGCAAGAACAGGGCACACTTGATTTTGATGAACTCTTGAGATCTGAAGAATATCAAGATGTGAAAAATGGGACCTGGCACTTAAACAATGTGAAACAACACATTTAAAAACTAAGATGTACCTGATAGGTCAGAGCTAATAATGTTTATTATGCAGCTCAAATCATAATGCTTTGTAGGATTACTTTGGTTATTTTTTAAAAAATCCTAGACGAAGCTTTAATGCAATTATATTGCACAGAAAAGAACCTACTAGTCACTCTTGAAGTAGTATGTAAAACAGCATTTCTTCAGAGGTCAAGGTGTTGAGTCGAGATTTGCCAGGGTAACATTCTAAGCAGAATCAAATGGAATAAAATAGATAGCAGCTGAAAGAAAAGGGACAGAAGTCTTTTTTTTTTTTTTTTGAGACGGAGTCTCGCTCTGTCCACTAGGCTGGAGTGCAGTGGCGCTATCTCGGCTCACTGCGAGCTCCGCCTCCCGGGTTCCCGCCATTCTCCTGCCTCAGCCTCCCGAGTAGTAGCTGGGACTACAGGCGCCCGCCACAGCGCCCGGCTAACTTTTCTTTGTATTTTTAGTAGAGATAAAAATAGTAGAGATTCTACTATTTAGTAGATTTAGTAGAGATTCACCGTGGTCTCGATCTCCTGACCTTGTGATCCGCCTGCCTCAGCCTCCCAAAGTGCTGGGATTACAGGTGTGAGCCACCGCGCCCGGCCCAAAAGTCTTTTTTTAAATCCCAGGTGGAGATTGTTGTGTCCCTGGAAATACCTACATCATGCAGGTTAAACTATAAAGTATATTAAAAGCTTGTTTTCACAAAACAAACATGGTTCTTTCTGAAAAACATGCCAGTAAATCACAGGAGAGATACAAATGAACAAAGGAATTGAGCCCAATGTTCCCCCTCTGGATGCCCTCAAGACATTTTGATATGGGTATGCTCTTAGTACATAAGCCAGTACAGCAGATGAATGGTTAGGAATGGGGAGATCTGTTTACTAAGTGCCTTTAACGGACATTTGTTATTCACTTTATCTCTTATCCCTACCTGTCAATTGGGGAAAATGCCACCTATCTCTCTGTGGACTGTTGGAAATATTGAGGGATATAGGTTATTTAGCAAAGGGCAGAAAGGAGACAACAGGAAACAGTAAGAGTTTAAATATAAGTAAAATTGATATGGTCACTATCAAATCTGGTTATGGTCTCATTCCTTAACCTGTTCCCCCCAGCACTCTTGTACTGCCAATAAAATTAAGTATTCCATTAACATTGATGGGGAGGAGAGGTCTCAACAAAAACTCATTCAAATAGGAAGATTTCTACCTGCAGGAATAAACTGATTTATTCAGGGCCATGAATGTCAACCAACCAGCTGAATGGACCCCCTTCTCAGTCAGGGCATTCCAAAGTAAACTTGGAAAACTAGTTTAGGCCATCATGGGAAGGAGGGAGTCAGACGTGCCTCATTATACTCTCCTCCCTTTGGAATTCAGGCACAACTGACCAGCACTAACATTAAAAAAGAAATCTAAGACTGACAAAGCAGATTATTTGTAGCAATAAGGTACCAAATTCCAACTGGACTCTAGTATAACATCACATGACAGATAGCAGGCCCTGAAAGAAATCCAACTGTTAACCCCAAAATGTATTTCTCTGAAATATTAATATTTTGAAATGGCCCTGCAAATTGGTCACTTTTGGGGAAAATCTACATTCTGTAGAGAATTTCCTTCCCTTTCTAGGTTTTTTCCTGATTTAGGAGAAATTTAAGAGTCTGGCAGCTTTTAGGATCTGATAAAAGGTATCTGATTTGCCAACTAATATCTGAAGTCTACTACCTGGAGGCTTCATCTACATAACAAGAACCTTGGCTTCCTGCCCCCATCTATCTTAACTACAAACATTTCTTTCTGCTGACTTCAGCTCTTCAGGGAGAGCTTAACCCTTTCAACCAACTGCCATCAGGAAATCTTTGAATCCACCTATGACCTGCAAGCCCCCCTCCAATCCTTTCAAACTGTCCAGGCTTTCAAGACCAAACCAATGTACACCTTACATGTATTGATTGCTGTCTACCTATAAAAAGTCAAGGTATGACCCAACCACCTTGGGAATACATTCTTGAGACTGTGCCTTGGGCCTTGGCCATTCATATTGGGCCCCAGAATATTTATTTCTTCAAACATTCTACGGAGTTTGACTCTTTCTTGTTAACATTAGTCAGCTTGAGACGTGCAGTTATTTACTCACAATCTTAAAGCTCAAAACACCAGAATCTAAGACAAAGGTAGCTAAAACTGAATCACAATCAAACTGACTTCATAATTAATGCTTTCAGAACCCTTAAGATACTCAAGCACTCACTTCAAGAAAATTTCTCTAAATAAACCCTGTAAAGTGTTCCACTGTTCCTAGCCACATTTTTCTGGTGTTTCTAATAGATCATTTGTTCTGGAAAACACTTAGAATCTGAAAGCCAAAGGTTGAGCATGTAGACTTCATGAAAGCCCAATCCCCTACAACCTGAAAAGCCCAGGACTTTTCTCAATTTGAGTAAAAAGATTCACTGTTCAAGTTATGTAAAACCAAATCCTTGAACTTGACTTTTGAAAGAATTACAGTCACACAGCAACATTCACTTTAAGATGCAATGCAACCCACACCATGAATCTGTTAATTCTGTCTTTGTCAAACTACCCAAAAAATCGATTTGTCTTTCTTGTTACTGCAGGAAATAGAGGTTTATGCCTCATTAATCAGAAAGGGGGCAGTTTAGGAGCAGTTATTTACTAAGCCCTTTAAGTTACACTAGACAGACTATTTTAAAATCACAGCATAATTTTAGAAAAATACAGTCCAAATAGCAAGTTTAGGGTACCAATCATTTAAAATGTAATAGAGATGAGTACACACAGACACACTCACAACCTTAACACTGAGCTTGAGGAAACACTAATCTTAAAACAAGATTCTGCCAGGCGCGGTGGCTCACGCCTGTAATCCTAGCACTTTGGGAGGCTGAGGTGCGTGGATCGCCTGAGGTCAGGATTTTGAGACCTTTGGCCTCAAAGCTCAAACCTTTGGTTTCAGCCTGACCAATATGGCGAAATCTCATCTCTACTAAAATTACAAAATTACAAAAATCAGCCAGGCGTGGTGGCGTGTGCCTGTAATCCCAGCTACTTGGGAGACTGAAACAGGAGAATCCCTTGAACCCAGGAGGCGGAGGTTGCAGTGAGCCGAGATTACACCACTGCGCTCCAGCCTGGGTGACACAGCAAGACTCCATCTCAAAAAACAAACAAAAACAAGATTCTACTTCTTTTGAGATTAAAGTTATGATTTTTTATTTCTAGCATTAACTGGACAAAAATTAAGTTACTCAAACATAGCCTCAGGAAAAGCAACCCTGTAGCATATAACTATTAACTGGAAGTAGTGAGGAAACTTTTTACTCCAACCCTTGTTAGTTTGGAAGGGATGAAATATGTTCCTGGCATTGCTGGTGGCATCTCAAGGCACACTTTAGTCCCTAAATGAAAAGGCAAAAGTTTGCAGGTGAACATACAAAAAAGCTACTCAAACTGACTGCATGAAACAAATATCATTCCACCGTATTTCTTAGAGAAAAGGTGCTCTAAATTGAAAGATCCACATAATCTCTTCCGCCAAATAAAGGCTTTCTTTTCTTCTTATTCTACACATTCTCCCTAGGGAACCTGGTCATTTCTACTGCTTTAATGAACCTATGGTCACTCTGCCATCTTCCATGCTGACCTACCCACATACATTTTTGTTCTTCAGACATGCTGTGCTTTCTCTCACCTACCTAAAATACTCTTCTCGCCTCCTTCCAACTCCTACCCATCGTTCAGATGAGATACTGCTTCCTTGTGGAAGCTTCCACTGGCCAACCTCAGCCCTCAGTTCAAGTTCAGTGTCCCCACAGAATGCTCCCACACCACCTCATGTTTCCTCTCAAAGACCTTCTCAAATCATACCTTAGGATAATTACCTGTCGACTTGTCTGTCTCCCACTGGACATGAATGAAATGAGAAACCAATACCCAATTAGAGACATGTTTAAAAGACATAGGACTTCATGTGTAATCTATGTGGCAAGTCATCAGTCTCTGCTTCCTTGTCACTAGTTAAAATATAAGACTTCAAATAAACCTCTGCTTTCTATCCTCATTTTAATCTAGAGTAAGCCTGAGGTGGGTAGAGGAGGGTGAAATAGTGTTTTAACCCTTAACATTTAAGGACTGTTTAAAAAGGTAACAAACAGGGAGGTCTGATTAGTTTAACAGGATGATCTAACTAGTCAGATAAAATACCTCCTCAGCCGTTAGAAAATTAAACAACAACAACAAAAAACAATGAATTATGGCATTTTACAAGACCAAATAAGAATGAGCATCTGAAGCTTCTTCTATCCAAGACAATAAAGAATGGAAAGAATTGTGCAGGATCTTCACCTCCAGGCACAAAAGAGAACTGGGGCTGTCATCCACACAGTACAGACCTTCAATAAAGCAAGAGATGAAGATCTTGAGAAAGGAAGTGATAACCAAGCTGTTGCTCACAACCAAGAAGGTTTCTGAGAGGAAAGAGAACTTTAAAGAGAATATCAAGAAAAATGTTTGAAAACTAAGGGAAACTAGCATCTTTTAGGGAGTCAATACATGTCTACATGAGTAGGGCTAAAAGGCCTGCTGTGGGCTGGGAAACACAGTGTCGTACAACATACATTTAATGACTAACAGGAGAAGCAATCTGACCTTGGTTGTTCTACCTGGCCCATAAATGGCTGGTGGGCTCTGCCTAAGCTGAACCTGTAACAAGAGTTGCTGGGAGTGCTTTATGCAAAGCTCAACAGTAGATCAATCTTAGAATACAATGATTATATAGTCCTGTATTCCTAAATTCTTTTCAAAGAGTGCCTCTGCTTCAATTACAAATTGCAGAACAGACACTGCAGACAGACACAGACGAACACAAGTATCAAGACGAGCTCTCAAGGAGGACAGTCTTACCTCACTGCTTCCTCCAGCCTCAGGAAGCCCCTTTCAACAATGTGCAATACAAGGAGGAATCAACATCTCAACTGCAGACAGAATGCTGACATGCTGCTATAAAACCTTACAGAGTAAGAAATGATCTCGTTCTCTTTGGGCCAAACTTTTATGAATTTTCTTTGCATTAACAATATCACATATTCACCTTTTTTTTTTTTCCTTGCCATATCACTTGTCACTGCCCCTCCAGCCCAGAACCTATTAAAGAGGGTTCTCAGATGATGGTTTCCAAGCTTCATCAACCAGAAGTGCTAGCATCTAGCCAAGAAACATGCAAACCAACCCCTTAAATTTAGACAACTGGGTCAGGGAGCCCACTAATACTGAACGATTCTTCAAGTAAGTATGAATGGGTATCTTACCTTTTAATTCTATCCTGTGCAAACAGCTTTGTATAGCCCTTTGGGCCATCTATGAAAGTAAGAGGAAATACATCTACATCAAAAGCTACTCAGAAATGTAGAAAGGAGAAAGGAAGGACAACCCCAAACTTGGCTATGTATTTCAGAATAAAAGATAAAGCATGCTACACAGAGAGGAGAGGGGAAACATGAACACAATGAAGCCACTAGCAGAATAAGAGTTTTAAAAAGGGGGGGTTGCCATAAAAATTTCAGTCTATGCTTTAAACCAACACTTCAAGATGGGCTGGGCATGGTGGCTCATGCCTGTAATCCCAACGATTTATGGGAGGCTGAGGAGGGAGGACAGCTTCAGCCCAGGAGTTCAAGACCAGCCTAGGCAACATGATGAAACCCTGTCTCTACAAAAAATTAGCCAGGCATGGTGGTATGCACCTGTAGTACCAGCTATCTGGGAGGCTAAAGAGGGAGATCAATGGAGTCTGGGAGGTCAAGGCTGCAGTGAGCCACAATTATGACACTGCACTCCAATCTCGGCAACACCTTGTCTCAAAAACAAACGAACAAACACAAAAACTTCAAGACAACTTCTGTTATTTTTGTTTTGATGTCTGTAATAGGAGAAATAAAACATCTTCATAGTATAAATGTTCATCTGTCCAAACTCCTATGGAAGATCTTCCATAACCTAATGCCCAACTTAGGTGCACTGCTCCAAGATTTCTGGCTGAATTATCTAGCCCTGGGCACAAAATACAAGGGAAGCAGGTCATCACATGATTCTGACCCTGAAACTTCCGCAACAGCAACAACTGCCGAAGTGCACACATATCCAAAACTAGAAGGATGTGTCCCAAAATGTGTAAGGTGCATCCAAAGAAACACCACTTACCATTGTTAGTGTAACCAGAATCCCTTTCTACTGCTTTCTCAGTTGTGTTTACTAACAAGATAACAAAAGGACTTTAAACATCAAAATCAGCTGGCATGGTGGCTGACACCTGTAATCCCGGAAACTTTGGGAGGCCAAGATGAGAGGATCTCTTGAAGCCAGGAGTTCAAGACCAGCCTAGGCAACACAGTAAGACCCCTATCTCTCAAAAAAAAATTATTTTAATTAGCTGGGTATGGTGGCATGTGCCTATAGTCCTAGCTACTCTGGAGGATCACTTGAACCAGGAGCTCAAGGTTACAGTGAGCTATGATCATGCCTCTGCACTCCAGCCTGGGTGAAAGAGCAAAGACACTGTCTAAAAACACATACATACACACACACACACACACACACACACACACACACACAACAAAATAAAATCAACAGAAGGTAGGGATGGCGACAAGGATCCAGGCAGAAATGGAGATTCTGGCAGTCTAATGTAGACATTCTACTATTGAAAGATTCCCTTCTCCTTCAAAAAAAGACAGGCTAGTAAAACCCACTTACCCTAATACAGGTCTGGCTACAGCATAAGCCTAAGTATGTGGCGTCAAGTTAACACCTTAAAAGGTTCTTGCAGAGGACATAAGACCCACAAAATTTAAGACCTCCACCCTAAAAATGGCTTTTTTTTTTTTTTTAAGACGGAGTCTCACTCTGTCACCCAGGCTGCAGTACAGTGGCTCCTTCTCAGCTCACTGCAACCTCTACCATGCTGGTTCAAGCAATTCTTCTGCCTCAGCTTCCTGAGTAGCTAGGATTACAGGTTCCTGCCACCGTGCCCAGCTAATTTTTGTATGTTCAGTAGAGGCAGGGTTTCACCATCTTGGCCAGGCTGGTCTGGACTCTTGACCTCGTGATCCACCCACTTCGGCCTCCCAAAGTGCTGGGATTACAGGCGTGAGCCACTGTGCCTGGCCAGCTATCTTTTTTTTTTTTTTTTAAAGCAGGGATTGAGACTGCCAGAAACGACGTTTATTTTAACATGCTTCTCCAAAACACCTCTGGGCAACACTTTGGTGCCATGGCATACACAATTTTTGGAGCTGGGTATGATGAAAGAAACATTTGCCTTTTTAGCATAAAGCAAATATAAAGTTCCCTCTCTACCCTCCCTCCCACAGAAGAATAGGAAATTTCATGAATATATCTGTACATTTGCTTCTCCTAGTAGGGGAATAACTCTACCTAATCAGCAATACATATGAAAAGCAAACTCGCATGTGGAGGAATGCAGACAACTACAGTCACCTAAGCCCTGCCACTTGACTCACTTGATTTGCTTAAAACCATTTACAAAGAGGAGATGGGTTAGATTTTACTTCTCCTTTGCCTTATCATGAACATCTAAAGCACTGAAAATTGAAACAGATCATATGGACAGTACCTTCCAGAAGTAGTATTGCCAGTTTAAGTCAAAGGCCTATGTTTGTGGAAGAAAGTTGCTCTACAGCGAAACCAAGAAAAAGTTTCAAAAGAATAGGTATGTAGCCCTTTAGCTAAAGAAAGATAAAGACCAAAAAATGATACGAAATTCCATCAATGGGAACTCTGTACTCTACCAATATTAAGGCAAACTCCATGTCTTCTTTGGTTCCACAGCCTGAACCTCTTGAACCCAAAAAGTGGGCAGGTGAGAAAGATGGCTGGTGACCTGGAAGGGGCTGTGCTTTCTGGGTACCATGATACTGCAAGCATTATACTGCCTACTTCCTTAGAGGCCTTCAAACAATAATTACTCTTGATTGCATTGATGCTTCTCTGGGCAATTTTCCTTGCCCACAAATCTGTTATAATAGTACTGAGATAATATAATTTAATCAGTTTCCATTTATTAGTATATAAGAGGTAGGCCAAGCAGACTAAAAACCAAGAGTTTAAGGGCAAGGAGATGCTTTTCCTTCTGCATGTTAACACACAACTCATTCCTAATCGTGGTGGCTCTAATCCAACTGACTAAAATGCTTTTCTCCCCAAGGTACTAAAGTGGTTACTTGAGAGAAGAGTTTAATCCAGCTTCTCCTGCATGACAAAGGGTTTTTTTCATCAGAAGATAGCTGACTTCAATAAGGGCATTTACAATATCCCAAGGGCTTATTTTCATTTAAGAAATTTAGAAGAGACCACTCCTGTGAGACTACTGTCCTTAGAACTTTTGGGGGCAAGTTCCTGTAGAACAGTAGCTCTGAAACCTAGGGTGAGAGACCCTGTAGGAATTGGACTCAACCTTATCCACAGAAAAATGAACAAGCAAAAAAATTTCACAAGACAGTTTATGGAACCAGGTTAAGAAGTTCTAGCCTATTGAGAGAGACTATAAAAAGGATTAAGGTCAGAGGGGAGCAGCATTCCCAGGGTCTAAACCAGGACTTGTTTCCTTCCCTTCTTTAACCAGCAAGAAGGAACAGAGAAGACGTACCAGTGCAGGCTCATTGCTAAGGACTCAACAGTCTGTTCACTGGCAACTTTGGCTTGGGAATTTCCATTCAGCCTACAAAATTTGTGTAAGAACCACACTGCCGATCTCATCTTCTTTGCTTCCCCGTCCCTTCACAGGTGTCAGACCTGCCCCGCGGTATGAAGCCTCTCAGAGCATTCCTGCTGCCTTCTGTCTCCCTTTGTACTTCGTAGGCATTTTTTCCTCTTGTACTTCTAATCCTATCTTGGGATCACTTCTAGGAGAACTCAAACCACACACCTGCACTGCTGCAGTTTTCACAGCACCTTTACACAGGGCCGTAAGGAAGGGACCTTGGAGTCTCACAGCTCTCACTCCAGTACAACACTAAAACAGAAAAATTTTACCCAAGACAATTACTTCTTAGATCTGCCCAGTGGGATGAATCCCTCAGAACCAAAAAGGCCAACGATTTTCTTGTTTCACAGACACCATCAGTAGTTTTAAAGATTTCTGTCCTTAGGTCTGAGACAAGACTCACAAAGGATGAGTGCCAATGATATGGGAGAAATAGGTATGTTGGGTCAAATCAGTAAGGCATGATGTAGAAAAGACCTTACCTTTGTCAGGTCTGAAAATATAACACTGATTCATCTAGAAACATCTTTTGTGTTTATACAACACTAAACATGGAGCTACACATCCACAACTGAGGTCTGGGAGAAATCAGAGTTAGGGTGAGCAAAATCAAGCCAAAACAAAAATCCCAGGCCAAAGCAAGAGTGACCTTTTGTATTCACAAGACAGGTTCCAACAACAGCAGGAGGCTCAGTTAAGTCAGCCACTGGGAACTAGTGTGCAAATGCTCTCTTATTTCAGTGTCACAACCACCAACCTCAGTACACCAGCAGAGGCTTTTAGTTTCGGAGTAGGTGAGATTCTGAGGTAAAATACAAGGGACCATGTCAGAATCTAGCTACACGGTATCACTTGTCCTAAATCATCTCTGCTTCGCTGTTAATGCTTAGGGCATGTGCATTAAAATGACTGTATCAACCTGCCTTGTCCTCCCAGGAGGACATTTAAAGATCAACTCAGCATTAGTTTTCAATCAGTATGGCGACAAAACATTGTTATAAAATAGGAAAGAGAAAGAGAAATATTTTTAGAGTTAGAGTTCCCCTGAAATTCTCAAAGAAAAAAATAACCACATGCTTTGTTTTGCAAGCTTCCCCTCCCCCTTTATTCTTGGTTTATAATGTTAAGCTCTTGGTGACAAAGAAGCCAAGCCCACTTAGCTAGTTTATCAACACACCTAAAGCAAATCACAGTCATTCTTTGATTTTAACCAAGCATGACAACAAGGCCACTGAACAGCTTTCCAAACTACCAGTGCAGCGACACTACCTTGCATAGGCTGGTGTTAAATCAGCACTTCACAAATTGTGCAGGCTTCTGCCCATTTAGATGATCTCTCTATGCAGAATCGGCAGTCTAACACTGGCTCTCACAAGCATTAAAAATCATCACTCTGCTAACCCAACTCACTGTTCAGATGGGTCTTCTTGAATGCAGCCTTTATTACAACCTCACTGCTGCTTCCTACACTGAAGGAATACCATGTTTTTAAGTCAGGAGTTCTTCTTTCTCGCTTTATTGTAATCAGGGGGTCCTGCAACGACCCTGATGCTGTTACAAAGCACAGTGCTTTATAACAGTAAAGCTTCTGGAAAACCCAAACAAAAGACACGTCATCCGGTGACGTCAGCCTATATACAGTTCTGTGTGGTCGCAGCACATAAGCAATTCCATTCTTGTGCCGTTTCTCGGAAAAGCTTTTCAGTAAATGCACTCATGCTGCTCCAGGAGCTCTTCTCTGCAACAAGCCACCCATCTGCCATCAACAAGTTAAGACCAAGAGAACTAACGGCTGCGGAAAGGAGACTGAAGCTTTGATTAACCAGCTGAGCAGTTAGAGGTGGAGAAATTTAATAACTTATATTCAAAACTGATTTAGGGATCAGAGGAATCACAGAAAATGAAACCAATGCTTTCCAGAGGAATATCCTAAGGAAAAAACAACTCATCCTGGTGGATTCAATTTTACTTGGAAAACCTGGGACACAGAAAACAGGAAACTGGTCAAAGGCTCCTACATGTTAGAGCCTTTTACAGACTCACTGCGTTGAGTCTAACAACCGCGACTGAATGCAGCCTCCAATGTGCTCAGAAGAATGGGTAAGTCTGTGCATTTATATGTCTTGTACATTCAACAAGGAATCACGCTTTTAAAATAAGCTACTGAATTCACATTTTATGAGGGAAATCACTGTCATATTTTGGATTTTGAGGTTTAGGTAAAAGCATATATCGCTGATGACAGAGATATGTTTTATCTTCTTTTTAAATGGTTTAAGTTTTGGTCTAGTCATACCAATAAGGTTAATTTTTCTGCAGTAAATGAAAAATAAGTTACATGCAGTGAAATCTTTCGCTATAATGGTGGTGGTGGTTGTTTTTAATAACCCATATGTTCTGCTGAAAAATATTCTATCTTCTTGTTTTCCTTAAATTATATTCTGCAGGCTTACATTTCAAGTGGCCATTAGGGGCCCCTATGCTGGCAGCAATATATGCAATGAGTATGGTTTTAAAAATGCTGCCTGCCCTGGGTATGGCGTGTCCACCCAAATGCCGCTGCGAGAAGCTGCTCTTCTACTGCGACTCTCAGGGCTTCCACTCAGTGCCAAACGCTACAGACAAGGGCTCTCTGGGCCTGTCCCTGAGGCACAATCACATCACAGAGCTCGAAAGAGATCAATTTGCCAGCTTCAGTCAACTTACTTGGCTCCACTTAGATCACAATCAAATTTCAACAGTAAAAGAAGATGCTTTTCAAGGACTATATAAACTTAAGGAATTAATCTTAAGTTCCAACAAAATATTTTACTTGCCAAACACAACTTTTACCCAACTGATTAACCTGCAAAATTTGGACCTGTCTTTTAATCAGCTGTCATCTCTGCACCCAGAGCTCTTCTATGGCCTTCGGAAGCTGCAGACCTTGCATTTACGTTCCAACTCCCTGCGGACTATCCCAGTACGCCTGTTCTGGGACTGTCGTAGTCTGGAGTTTCTGGATTTGAGCACAAACCGTTTGCGAAGTTTGGCTCGCAATGGATTTGCAGGATTAATCAAACTGAGAGAGCTTCACCTAGAGCACAACCAGCTGACGAAGATTAATTTTGCTCATTTCCTACGGCTAAGCAGTCTGCACACGCTCTTCTTACAATGGAACAAAATCAGCAACTTGACATGTGGGATGGAGTGGACCTGGGGCACTTTAGAAAAGCTAGACCTGACTGGAAATGAAATCAAAGCCATTGACTTGACAGTGTTTGAAACGATGCCTAATCTTAAAATACTCCTCATGGATAACAACAAGTTAAACAGCCTTGATTCCAAGATCTTAAACTCCCTGAGATCCCTCACAACCGTGGGCCTCTCTGGCAATCTGTGGGAATGCAGCGCCCGAATATGTGCTCTGGCCTCCTGGCTGGGCAGTTTCCAAGGTCGGTGGGAGCACTCCATCCTATGCCACAGTCCTGACCACACCCAAGGAGAGGATATTCTAGATGCAGTCCATGGATTTCAGCTCTGCTGGAATTTGTCAACCACCGTCACTGTCATGGCTACAACTTACAGAGATCCAACCACTGAATATACAAAAAGAATAAGCTCATCAAGTTACCATGTGGGAGACAAAGAAATCCCAACTACTGCAGGCATAGCAGTTACTACCGAGGAACACTTTCCTGAACCAGACAATGCCATCTTCACTCAGCGGGTAATTACGGGAACAATGGCTTTATTGTTTTCTTTCTTTTTTATTATTTTTATAGTGTTCATCTCCAGGAAGTGCTGCCCTCCCACTTTAAGAAGAATTAGGCAGTGCTCAATGGTTCAGAACCACAGGCAGCTCCGATCCCAAACACGACTCCATATGTCAAACATGTCAGACCAAGGACCGTATAATGAATATGAACCCACCCATGAAGGACCCTTCATCATCATTAATGGTTACGGACAGTGCAAGTGTCAGCAGCTGCCATACAAAGAATGTGAAGTATAATATCTACCTGTCATCAAAAATCACATCAGATAAGTAACCTATTTTACATAGTAGAGGCTAAATACATATCTAATTTTTACCAATGATGACATTAAGCCTAATTTTCCAAACTAAGTGGAGACTTAGTTTTTGAAGTGTTGAAGTATTTTTAATTTTTTAAATGAAACCATATTTTAAGTGTTAAATGAATCAATGCTCACATTAATTTGCACTCCTGTTGGAAAGTCTAAAATGCTTACTTCAAAATAAGAAATGTATGTAATTATATACAATCGTGTGTAAACCTTTACACTAAGGTCTCCATATGCTATTTTTTTCTACTGAAAACAATTTAGAAAGAAGCTATTGGGCAGAAACAGATACGAATCAATACCTGTTTGATCAATGCTCTCCATCCCATGTACCACAACTATCTTGCTGCTTAAAAGGAGACTTAGTAAAGTTCTCTTGTATGATAATTTGGTATTTACTCAAATCTTCAATCTCTTGCCAGTGTGGGAAATAGAATTTCATGTATGCTGAAGACTGATAAATATTAAACATTATTCTTCCAGAGTTTTTGCCTGGGTTAGTAGATATTATCAAAGTCCATATCATGAAATCAGAACCCTTTAATGTAATTCTAGTAAGCGGAGTGACTCGTTAATATATTTACACAATGAATCCAAGTGACTATGAAAAGGTCTCATTACCATGAAATCAATACTAAATAATTACACCGACTTCTTACACATTTCTCTTTTGACTTATAATGGACATGATTTTTGTGGCATTTAGGCAATTGTTTTAAACTAGTATTAAATTGCCATTGTACTAATTAATGTACTAAATCCTATGTTTACATTAATATGTGAAAAAAGACAGAAAATATTTGAGATAAACAAGACAAACCGAGTCAATTTAACAATACTGACATGCTCCCTCCAATTTAAAAGCACACACACACACACACACACACACATACACATACACACACACTTTCTCTCTCTCTCAACTATCATGATCAAAGATGCCTTGACAAAGGGGTTTAAACCTCTTTTTTTCTGCTTTTTCCTGATCTTCAAACCTCAAAGAGTCAAGTTAAAAATAATTGGCTAGCAACAGGCATGACACTGATTCTTACCGTATTACAAAGGAACCATGAAAAAAAGCACTTTCTAACTATTATATAATGAATTTTGATCTTTCAATAAAGATACGCATTCACACTGTAAGTGTAGTTCAGTGTAGGTGAAGAAAACAGCATCACTGAGATGAATCTTACGGTAGAACAACTCGACATGCCTATGCAGCCACACAATGGTAACTTGAAGGCAGCACGGAGGTGAGGGATTAAAAGGAAAGGCAGATTTTGAAATCCGACTCTCAGGTTAGCTGGAGTTACAAGGCAGCCAAGAATGATTATACACAATCTGCACCAAACAGGGAAAGGACCTGCTGCTGAAAAGGGAAGAGAGGTAGATTCTCCAATGTAAATATAAACATTCCATAATTAACAAATGATAAGGATGCCACATTTTCATGCAGAAAAGAACCACAGGCATTCAGTTTCTTCTATTATGATTTCTATAGAAAACCTATTACATATTTGGAATTTAGATGTAAGCTACCCATTCACACAGAATTTTTCCATAAACATCGTTCCATATATTCAAAAAACTGTAAAATTACAGCACTAACTTGATTTTAGAAAATGAGCATTTTTTACAACTGCCATTTACTGTATGTAGAAAAAAGACATAAAACCTTAGAGAAAGCCACTACCATTTGCAAAGTTATCTTTTCCCCAACATCAACATTAATATGATATCCTTCATTCAGGGCATATTTTCTTCCCAGGATCAAACTGAAAACATGTTAAGGCTATAGTTTAGCCCATAAGATGTAATCACGATTTTTCTTCTTTAATACTAAAAGATGGGTACCTTAGTACCCCTCACCTAACATCTCTCAGTAAAAAGCAGACAGATCACAAATAATAGTAAAAATGTGCTCTCTTTTTTAAGGTGGGCAGATTAGTTTGTCAAAGTCTCAGCCCAGTTCAATTCAGTTGATCTTGAGTGGTGAGTATTTCGTCTCTTGTTAAAGCAGACCCTGGGCTTGTCTGGGCAGAGACAGAAGCTGATTTAACAGCATAGAGCACAGCGCCCTACTTCCCCACAGACAGGCTGAATTAGAAGCCCCTATTACAAATAAGAGCACCATGAGCTAAAATTTACCAACCCATTTATCAGGGTGACCATAGTCACAAATGTCAGGTGACAGCTTGGTCACAACACAACTGTGTCCTGAGCACACAAGATTCCATCGGCCCTGAAGGACAGCAGAAGAGTATTTTCCATCATTTCAAACCACAACCAAAATTAAGATTCAGACTGCAGGATGGGTAAGAAATCCCCTTCCTTGGCTGGGAATCTCCACCTTAATCCTTAAAGGACCATAACTGGCAAAATTCTTAGTATACGGACATAAGCAAATTGGAAAAGCAAGCCATTTACTAATTCAGAGGAACAGCATAGCCAAGGATAGAGAGGCATACTTTCCAGATGAAAAGAATCAAATTTTTTGCCTTCCATATTTTTTGGGTAATGCCCTTTAAGAAAAGTGAATGACAGTAGTACCAAAAAGGTATTTTCCTTTCTCATTTAAAGCAAAAACTTCCTTTTTAATTGCCTGTAGAAGGCAAGATTTCCTTTCATTTTTGTCCATTTGTGTTTCAGAATCAGCACAGGTTTGAAGATTAGACTGTTAGTCATCTGTGTTTTCTTTACCAACTGGCTAGAACGGAACAGCATCACAGCAACGCTGCGGATCTTGGTTACACAGTGTCAGGGCTTTTGTTTTTTGGTGGGGTTTTATCCTCTTCACCACCACCACCCACTCCATTTTTTTCTATTTTTAAGATTAGGGGAAAATGACCATTAAGAACCAGAAAAATAATTAATCTCTCTGGAAAAGGGAAAGCTAAGGAAGACTATGATACCATACCCATCTAGAAACCAAGAATAGTTTGAAATCGTTTATATTCATTTCTGTAGCATGACAGGGATTTCAATCACCTTTCTGAAAAGAGTGGGCTGATAAACTTGCAAATCCACACACAACTCTGAGAATACTCACTGCCAGCATCAAAAAGCAAAGATACTAATTTTTTAAGCCAAAAATCTGTACTAACACATGTAATTTCTTAATGTGCCTAAGTTAATTTCTGTACCAATTCAATAAATGGAATTGACTGAACTTCCCAACGCCACTAATTATTAAAATCCATCTGCTTATTCTAATGCTAGTCACCAAGAGCCAGACTCCATCTTTCCAATAAAAATGAGCCCTATGTAGCACTAGGCTTGAATTCTAAAATTCAAAACAGGCAATTCATTTTCTTAAGGCATACTTCCTACACACAGCTATCAGGGGAAAAAGCTATAAATGTCCTGTTCTTTTTCTGAAGTGCGGATATCAATATAAAATTTGTTAAAGAATATTTTTAACAGCTGACTTACATGATCATTTTCCTAATACAGCAATACAGCGACAGACCTATCTGAAAAGTCTGTTTGGGGACATACTTTTCATATCTTATTGATTAAAGCCTTAGAGCCAGAAAAAAGAAAAACAAAGAGAGACAATAAGGCCATCTATAGATAACTAAATATTTCTCTATCTAACCTGGGGCAAACTCATAGTACTTGAATAAGGCCAAAAACAAATAGAAAATGACTGCTTAAGTTTTCATTCTGCTATTGCAAACATTTGGAAACTTCTGCAACTCTTTCAACTAACATTTTTGTCCTTAGTGGGTTTTTTTGTTGTTGTTGTTTTTTTTTAAAGTCTGATATATGGAATGTTTGGTGAACTTTCCTATCAACACTGAGACTGGAAACTCAAAGTACAGTCCAAATACATTGTGTTCAATCACCTTCAAGAGCCATTTTTCATTTTGGGTGGGAGGTGGGCAGATGGGTTGAGGGTGGGAAGAAAATACTATTATGCAGGGTGTTTTGGGAGTGGGGAGGGTAACATAAAAAGCAGTGTACAGGAAAGTTTTGTTATTAAAATTGTGTATACTGTAAAAAGTGAATGCCTTTTTTTTACTTTTCCTTGATAACCTATCCATTTTGACATGTGAAACTTGAAAAGTCATTTGTGACAGATATAGAAATCTTAAATGAACAGTTGTTTTGTTCCATGTTCCTCTACAACGTCAAATGTGTCCACTGAAAAAAGGGGCAGGTAATCACCACCTATCTTCATTCAGAGAGAGGCAAAACTAGGATAAGAAGAAAGTAAAGGTAAAGTGGTGGGAAGGGAGAGTGCCTAAAAAGCTGTCATGCAGTAAGAAGCTGCTCTGTCAAGAGCCTGAGCAAGTGGACAAGCAACTGTACCAGGCTCACAGGGCGTGGAGTTGGCTGCCCCTCTGAATCCTCCATTACAGAGAACTGACACCACAGAGAGCTTCAGAGAGGTACCCAATTGCCTGTACCTAGCCAACAGCGACTTGACCTCTACCTTGGGCGTTGGTTGACATCCATCCCAGCAGCACCTTGCATGCCACTCCTATAAGGGAGGTCCACAGGTGATGACACACTAGGACCATGAGGATCCCTACATGAACTCCTCCACCCTGGATGCCAACTCAGTGAGTATGGATGGGAAAAGGAAGGGAAGATTTTAAACTACAGTTGACAGTTGAACAACGCTGGGGTTAGGGGTGCCAACCCCCCTGCTCCACACAGTCGAAAATCTGCATATAAGTTTTGACTCCCCCAAAATTTTTACTAATAGCTACTACTGACTAGAAGCATTACTGATAACATAAACAGTCGGTCCATATTAAATAACACATATTTAATACTGTCAGTCAAAATAATACATATTTTGTATGTTATATGTACGATATATGGTATTCTTACAATAAATAAGCTAGAGAAAAGAAAATATTATTAAGATACTCATGGTGGGGCATGGTGGCTCATGCCTGTAATCCCAGTACTTTGGGAGGCTGAAGTGGGTGGATCACCTGAGGTCAGGAATTCGAGACCAGTCTGGCCAACAAGGCGAAACCCCATCACTACTAAAAATACAAAAATTAGCCAGGCAACCTGGTATGCACCTGTAATCCCAGCTACTCAGGAGGCTGAGGCAGAAGGACTGCTTGAACCCACAGGCGGATGTTGCAATGAGCTGAGATCATGCCACTGCACTCCAGTCTGGGTGACAGAGTGAGACTTCATTGTAAAAGGAAGGAAGGAAGGAAGGAAGGAAGGAAAGGCCTTCATTCTTGTCATCATCTTCATGTTGAGTAGGCCGAAAAGGAAGAGAAAGAAAAGGAATGGGTCTTACTGCCTCAGGGGTATCACAGGTGGAAGGAAATCCACATATAAGTAGACCTTAACGATTCATACTCATGTTGCTCAAGGGTCAACTATAACATCCTTGGTTTGCTACAGATCAATATCCTCAGGACAGGATTCTACAC
Source organism: Colobus angolensis palliatus (assembly GCF_000951035.1). Lineage (NCBI taxonomy): Eukaryota > Metazoa > Chordata > Mammalia > Primates > Cercopithecidae > Colobus > Colobus angolensis. The sequence goes on along the minus strand of NW_012114511.1, from coordinate 4,176,212 downwards.
CTGGGCAGTGCTGGGGCATAAACTGCCCTAGCTTCCAGGAGCTGACTGCCAGGAGTCTGCCATGTTTGCCCAGATGCACTTATTGTTTCTCCAGCACCACAGCAGCATAGTAGGACCATGTGGAGGAATGGGCAAAGCCACCCTTTTCCCAATGCCAGGGAAGCTGGGGTCAGAGACACTAAGAGAACTCTCACACCAGGAATTTCAGCAGTAACCAGGCAGAAGCAGGAAACAGAGAACACAATTCTATTGTCAAACTCATCCTATAAGCACTAGAGGGCACAGGTGATGGTGGTTTTAAACTGCACAAAGGAACACAATCCTACACTTTTAGAGTTAAAAGCAGAGCTTATTAACATAATTCTCCTGCATTTTAATTCTGAAAATCCCATTAAAAGCTACATCTGATTTCTTTATCAGTTTTTTAATTAATTTTGTCTGTATGCCATAGCATTCTCAGGTTCCCACTCAAATATACAATAGATTCTTCCTGATCTGTTTAAAAATTTGGGGTAGTCATATCTCCTTTAGAGAGACAAAATGTACTACAAATTGTCTTTTACAAAGAGGGAAGGGGAAAAAGGTGACAGTCATAGCTACTGCAAAAACATTTCTCCTTAGCATGAATTTGACTCCTAAGGGACACATCTTAAACCTCCCCTTCTACTATCTGAAGAGGACAGTAAAGAGCAAGAAATCTCCAAAGTCAAGTACAATCAAGCATCCTATCCTGCAAGGCCCACAAATGAAAATACTACCCTCCATATATGGAGGCTCAAGAGCAAAGTCTTGCCCAATGCCTCCAAGTCAGGAACTGCCACTAGAAATCCAGCGTGAAGAAGCATCTGTGAACAGCAACCCTGATGGGCAGAGGCCAACAGTTCACGCCTCACTTAGGAAACAGATTTGAAAACTGCAGCCCTTGGCTGGGCGCAGTGGCTCACGCCTGTAATCTCAGCACTTTGGGAGGCCGAGGTGGGTGGATCATGAGGTCAGGAGATCGAGACCATCCTAGTTAACATGGTGAAATCCTGTCTCTACTAAAAAATACAAAAAATTAGCTGGGCATGGTGACAGGTGCCTGTAGTCCCAGCTACTTGGGAGGCTGAGGCAGAAGAATGGTGTGAACCCAGGAGGCGGAGCCTACAGTGAGCTGAGATCCAGCCACTGCACTCCAGCCTGGGCGACAGAGCAAGTACTCTGTCTCAAAAAAAAAAAAGAAAGAAAGAAAGAAAAGAAAACTGCAGCCCTAGAGACAATTGCCAAAGCCTTTTTATAGCTTTCATCAAGATTTTACCAAAAACCACACAGAAGAGGCGTAAAAATGTCGTAAACATTAAGTTTACTGAATATTGACAACAGTGTTTAGAGCATAAGACTTCCATCTTTAGGCCCTGGTATTTGTACCATAAATAAATAAATAAATAGTTACAACAAAATGTACAGGTTGTTTTTCCTGGAAAAATCACTGAACCAAAACTCTACAGCCATTTTTTAATTAATTATTTCCAGATCAGGTTATAAGACTGGCTAATTTTTGCATTTCTGGTAGAGACAGTTTCACCATGTGTTGCCCAGGCTGGTCTTGAATTCCTGGGCTCAGGTGACCCACTCGCCTCAGCCCACAGAGAGTTGGGATTATAGGCATTCGCCACCACGCCCACCCTCTGCAGCCATTTATAATCAGCCCACCAATTTCATCATCGTGAGGGCCAAAAAAGTTCCTCTTGTGATGAACAAAAACATTTCCCATTGCCTAGCTGTCAAATACATGGAGGGCAACTGCTCAGTACCCAAAACCTCTAAAAACAATGTTATTTATCATTTACATATAATCTACTTCTATAGAGTCAAGGAAACTTAGAATAAAACTAGGTACAGAATAGTGAAATAAAGATATAAAAAGATCAAAAGCAGGACTCTTAACCCCAAGGGTCCAGGATATGTTTCAGGATGCAATAACATCTTAAAATTATAATACAATATTGTATATGAGTCCAGATATTTTATCAGATCTAATGGGTTTTGATAAATTACAAAAAAGGGGTTAGAAAGCCCTAGTAGAGCAATGAAATTGCTCTATAGTATACACTATTTCTAGTGTACACTATACACCAATTTGGCCCTGATGTGCCTGGTGGCCAAAGCAAAGAATAAAACCAACAGCTTTCATCAGATTAAGTAGCACACTGGTTTCTCTGGAGAAAGAGACACTTAAGTGAAAAAACCTGTGAGTTATTTATAAAATGGAGCCAGCTGTAGGAACAATAAGGAATAATGCTGGACTGTCCCTCTAAGGAGGTTCTAGAAAACAGGCAGAGTTGCTCTTCATGAGGACCCTTGATAAAGGCTAAGGGTAAGGAGCCTACACAAGCATGCTACACACTCTATGATGACCTAACCTTTGTCATGACCCAAGGGTGGGTGGAGCCTAGAAGTTCTGCAAGAATGAACCAAGCACTTTCTCTTTTTTTGAGACGGAGTCTCGCTCTGTCGCCCAGGCTGGAGTGCAGTGGCCGGATCTCAGCTCACTGCAAGCTCCGCCTCCCGGGTTTACGCCATTCTCCTGCCTCAGCCTCCCGAGTAGCTGGGACTACAGGCGCCCACCACCTCGCCCGGCTAATTTTTTGTATTTTATTTTTTAGTAGAGACGGGGTTTCACCGGGTTAGCCAGGATGGTCTCGATCTCCTGACCTCGTGATCCGCCCGTCTCGGCCTCCCAAAGTGCTGGGATTACAGGCTTGAGCCACTGCGCCCGGCCGAACCAAGCACTTTCAACAGCTGGTATTTCCTCTTTATCACATCCCTGGGACCAGACTACAGAGCTCCAACACACAAGGGACACCCAGTAAACACCTACTACATTACATTACACATCTACACGAGGAGTACAATTTAAAACTAAAAACGTTTTCCGGCCGGGAGCAGCGGCTCACGCCTGTAATCCCAGCACTGGGAGGCAGAGGCGGGTGGATCACAAGGTCAAGAGGTCAAGACCAGCCTGGCCCACATGGTGAACGCCTGTCTCTACTAAAAACACAAAAATTAGCAGGGTGTGGTGGCGAGCACCTGTAATCCCAGTTACTTGGGAGGCTGAGGCAGAGAATTGCTTGAACCCGGGAGGGAGAGGCTGCAGTGAGCCGAGATCACGCCACTGCATTCTAGCCTGGGCAACAGAGCAAGACTCCGTCTTCAAAAAAAACAAATCACGTCTTCTACTACATCAGGAATGAAGAGAAGAATATTTCATACACATCTCTGGTTGTGCATGAAACCACCTTTGCAAAACTATGCAAGTGAGAGAAATCTACACATAACTGATTCCATTTTGTTTCTAACCTCACAAGTTGTCTTTGTTCATTCCTGTGCACAGGCTAAGCTAATTATGGGAGGAATTTAGTTTATAATTTAGCTGAGGAATTTAGTTTACAGCTTACCTTTAAAGCAAAGATGATCACAGTCCCCTCCCAAAAACTACCCCCTCTTCCCATTCGTGGTCTGCAACTGCCTTGTAAAACTAATGAAAGGTGGTAAGGTTAAAATTATTCTGATAAGATTTAAGCATAGTTAAAACAGTAGCCCATTACTGTTTCCTAGCTTGCTTTTTATAATTGTTTACTGCTCAGGAGTCACTTAGCCAATGGTCATAATAAGATTTGTAACTTTCCCAATTGCTTCTATAAATAACAACACTACTGTGAAACTTAAGACTGGTGGGCCAACAGAGTGAGACTGTCTAAAAAAGAAAGAAAAGGCCAGGTGCAGTGGCTCCTGCCTGTAATCCCAGCACTTTGGAAGGCGGGTGGATCACTTGAGATCAGGACTTCGAGACCAGCCTGGCCAATACGGCAAAACCCTGTCTCTACTAAAAATACAAAAAGTAGCCAGGTGTGGTGCACCTGTAGTCCCAGCTACTCTGGAGGCTGAGGTGGGAGCATCACTTGAGTCTCAGAAGCAGAGGTTGCAGTGAGCCAAGATCATGCCACTGCACTCCAGCCTAGAAAACAGAGCAAGATCCTAACTAATTTAAAAAAAAAAAAAAAGACTGGTATTTGAGATATTTTTCAGACTACATTCTAGTGGACCAACTGACGCCACTTACACTGGTGACCCATACCAAGAAACAGTTTTGACACTCCTATGATTTCATGCCCAGCCCAGTCAATCAGCAGTACCCACTCCCTAGCCCCTGCTTACCAAACCATCTTTAAAAACCTAGTCTCCAAATTCTCTGGGAGGTGAATTTGAAAGGTATCTCATCCACCTCAATCAGCCTTGCGATTGATTATTAAACTCTTTCTCTGTTGCAACTTCTGCTGTCTCAGGGTACTGGCTTTTTCTGTGCAGCAGGCAAGAAGAACCCAATTGGGCTGTAAAATGCTGATAATCATACATGTTCTCCTTAGGTAAGAATCTATAACACAATAACTAATTTCCTAAGAAAGAACACATTTAAAACGATAAAGCAGCTAGGTGCGGTGGCTCACACCTGGCATCCCAGCACTTTGGAGCCCTAAGGCAGGAGGATTGCTTGAGCCCAGGAGTTCAAGACCAGTAGGGGCAACATGGCAAAATCCTGTCTCTACAAAAAATATATGTATACACAAAAATCAGCAGGGTGTAGTGACACTTGCCTGTAGTCCCAACTACCTGGGAGGCTGAAGTGGGAGGATCACCTGAGCCCAGGAAATCAAGGCTGCAGTGAGCCATAATCACACCACCACAATCCAGCCTGGGCAACAGAGCAAGACACTGTTTCAAAAAAATAAATTATATACATATATATAAAAAGATAAAGCAATCATTAGCCTGAGTAACAGTCAGAAATTTAACTGTCTCCTTCTAGAAGCCATTAAAAAAACCACCGAGATTTTCAACAGGGGCAAATTAAGTTGCACATCAGTTAGGAGCCCTTCTCCACACTTGAGCCTCTGACCCTGGACAAGTCCTTTAACCTTTATGTACCTTGGGCCTTTGACCTGTAAACCAGATTTAATAGCAATAACAACCACAGGGGGATCTATTCATGTAAAGTCCTGAGGCTAGCACAGAATAAATGCTCAAAATTGTTTTGTTATTTTTAATAGCAACATGTAGACAGTGAAATGCTACAGATCCATCAAATAAAGAATGTAATCACATTAAAGACATGTTAGACCCAGGTGCTGCTTCCTAAAGCTCCACTTTCTAGTCTTTCTTCTCTAAGTTAATGTGCAGTATTCAAAATGAGAACTGATAATTAGCTAAAACTTTCAGTAAGCCTCAACAGCCTTGTTACACTTTTTACATCTAATACTGATATAATACTGACCACATTATCTCACAGTCAAGTAACTTGCTTTGCAAAATGTACTATAATATTAGATATGATATTACTCTGGTTTGGCTTTATGAATCAAGGCTAAATTTCTAAAGGTTTAAAATCCCTAATTCAAAAATTCCTTCTAAATAAAGTAGCCACTTAAAATCAAGTGATGTCTTTTCCCTGTTTAGTAAAATTATATAGTACAACAAGTACTATCCATTATCATAAAAGAATACTATTTTTTTCAAAAGAAGTAAGAAATAATATCATTGATGTTTCAGCTTTGGACAATTATGTTTTAGGACAAAATACATGGCTGAGAATTAAGGATCACTATTATTTTCCTTTTTGCTTAGAAAAAAATACATACTTTAAGTCTATCACATCTAATTTAGGAAGCAGCCCTTCCAATTGTGGCAGATTTGGTTCGAAGGCAGATTTGCCAGAATTATTGAGGGGTGTGGGCAGGAGAGGTATGAGAATTTAAAAACACAAAGATAATCCATTAGTTCAATGCATGCAGGAGTATACGTTTCGTGATAGCTGGAGAGTAATCCTCCATATTACCAAAGTCTCTATTCCATATAAAACTTGCTCAGAATTAACCTATCTCAATGAAAGACACACAATCTTTCAGAACTTATCAGATCTTATGACCCAGATTCTTCAAGAAAACTTCTTTCTTGGCATTATCTTTCCAATATCATAATCTAGTTTATCCAACAAGAAAAATCCTTTTTTTTTTTAAGATGGAGTCTCACTCTGTTGCCCAGGCTGGAGTGCAGCAAGTGGCATGATCTCGGCTCACTGCAACCTCCGCCTCCCGGGTTCACGCCATTCTGAGTAGCTGGGACTACAGGTGCCTGCCACCAGGCCGGCTAATTTTTCATATTTTCAGTAGAGACAGGGTTTCACCGTGTTAGCCAGGATGGTCTCGATCTCCTGATCTCGTGATTCGCCCGTCCCAAAGTGCTGGGATTACAGGCATGAGCCACCGCGCCTGGCCGGAAAATCCTTTTATCTCCTCGTTCATCCACAACTTTTCTCTACTTTCCCACGTCTCTTGACCATGGGCTTACTACCTGCTTCTCCAAAATCCACAAAACTAAGTGCCTATCAGCTACAAAACAATCTACATGATTTGGAAATTACAATAAAAAACACAGTCACTCATCTGAGCTATCTTTTCAGTCCACACTTCTCTTTGCTCTTTGTACAGATTCAAGTATAAAATACCATTTATCCATTTTGCTTTCACTTTTAAAAGACCAAGAATACCTGCCATTTAAGATGTACCCTTTTTACTTTTAATAATTAGCATTCACTCCAGTTCTATGACCAAATAAAGTCCCCAACACCCTTCATACATTTAACAAAAGTTGCTCTCTTGCTATTTTTAAGTGGGAGTGGGTAATGTGAATTGGGGCGTAGAAGATATGGCAAACATTTCAGAAATGCAGAATTCTTTAAGAATAGGCAGTAATCTTTCATTCCAGTTTTCTTGGGATTCCATACAATTGGCCACAAGAAAGCTGTGACCTTTCATGTGAAAGTATGTTCTGCCAGTTTTTGATCCAAATAGAAAAAAAAGACACAAACATCAGGCAATAGTAACTATTCCATGCAAGGATTGCCCATGTGGCGGATACACTAAGAATTGTGTTCAGAGCTGGGCGTGTTGGTTCACGTCTGTAATCCCAGCACTTTGGGAGGCTGAGGTGGACAAATCACCTGAGGTCAGGAGTTCTAGACCAGCCTGGTCCACATGGTGAAACTCCGTTTCTACTAAAAGTACAAATATTAGTCGGGCATGGTGGCGCATGCCTGTAATCCCAGCTACTCAGGAGGCTGAGGCAGAAGAATCTCTTGAACCTGGCAGCCGAAGGGTTGCAATGACCCGAGATCATGCCATTGCACTCCAGCCAGGGCAACAGAGCAAAACTCCATCTCCAAAAAAAAAAAAAGGCAGTGTTCAGAAGTGCCTTGACAGTGTTACGTCTCTATTTTCCCTTGTAATTTACCAGGAGAAAAAAATGGCAGTGGGAAAGAAGAGAAGAATATACCATCCTCAGCATACTCCTGCAGGTAACTGGGACAGTACCACATCACCACATCTCCCTCTTCTCTCCTGATAGTCCCTTCAAGCCAGTGTGTGCAAAAGGTCTCTGACACTTGCTGTCAACTTCCAACAGCTAGAGCCCTTTTTATTACTGTATTAAAACTGCCAGTCTTTGGGAGGCCTAGGAGGGTGAATCACCTGAGGTCAGGTGATCTGAGGTCAGGTGCCCAGACCAGCATGGATAATACTGTGAAACCCTGTCTCTACTAAAAATACAAAAATTAGCTGTGCGTGGTGGCACATGCCTATAATCCCAGCTCCTTGGGAGGCTGAGGCAGGAGAATCGCTTGAGACCAGGAGGTGGAGGCTGCAGTGAGCTGAGACTGCGTCATCGCACTCCAGAGACAGAGCAAGACTCCATATCAAAAACAAACAAGCAAAAAACAAACCTTGCCAGTCTAAGATTTGTCTACTATTCCACATGAAAATCCAACAGCAGGTGGTCAGGAATTTTCTTAGTTTTGATGCAGCATTCCTAAAGTGTCAAAAAGCATTACATTGCATAAGTGCTTTCATTAAGACACTCAATTTGTGCTCGCTTTGAATTAGGTGTGTGATGAGTCAGATAGATTGTGAAGAACAGGACAAACTATAAAGGGTTTATCTGAAGTTCAGCTGACACTCCCACCAAATCCATCACCCTAATTTATAACTAAAATTATTAAACAAATATATTTCCAGTAAAAACATAAATCTACTGGCTTTCCAAAAACAATAATCAGTATTTTGATTTATTCATCAATTGTTTCCGTATCAGAGGTACCACACTGGAAAATCATATTTTTAAGATCTCACCTTTCAAATATTTTATATCAATCTTTAAACACACACACATACCACCCCACCCTCAGTTTAAATTGAGAAGGGAGTCTGGGGATTAGATATACTTATGAAAAGCTAGACTCTCTTCTGTTTTCTGTTTAGTTTTTTAGACTGGGTCTTGCTCTGTTCGTTGCCCAGGCTGGAATGCAGAGTTGCAGTTTTGGCTCTCTGTAACCTCTGCCTCCTGGGCTCAAGTGATTCTCCTACCTCAGCCTCCCAAGTAGCTGGGACTATAGGTGCACAGCACCACACCTGCCTAATTTTTGTATTTATTGTAGAGATGGGGTTTTGCCATGTTGCCCAGGCTGGTCTCAAACTCCTGGGCTCAAGCAACCCACCTGCCTCTGCTTCCCAAAGTGCTGGGATTACAGGCGTGAGCCACTGCCCCGAGCCCTGTTATTTGTAACTAGCATTTTAACTAACTGAATACCAAGACCTGGTATTAACAAAGATTAAGAAGACTATGAGTGGAACACATTAGGAAAGTGGGGGATGCAGAACAATCAAGATTCAATATATGACATGTTAAAGTTAGAAAGTTTATTAGCCATCCAAGTAGAGATGACAAGTCCAGAGGAATGGTCCAGGCTGGAAACATAAATTTAGAAGTCATCATCCATGAATACAGGTATATAAAATCACGAGCCTAGATGAGATCACCAAGGGAATGGGTGTAGATGGAGATGAGACTCACAGAACCATCCTTTCCTCCTAAACCAGTCTAAGAAATCTTTCAACAATACCTAAAAATTGGCAATCATGGGAAAAAAAGGATAGGTGTCAAGGGAAGCATTCCCTCAACATCAAAGCCACTTGAACAAATCATGTGTTATTGGACAATTAATAGGAATATGGTCAGATTAATTCATGAAAATGACTGGAAACATGACATATCAAAGGAATTTTTAATCAATGAAGAAAATACATGTATACTAGGAATTGAGAATGATGACTACAATAACAAGCCCATCAATCATAATATGCTCCATGCCAAGTAAGCTGGTAAATAAGGTGGAAATGGCCCTGTTCTTAAGTCAATGTAATAAACTGAAGAACCAGTGAAAGTTCATGAACAATCAGAAAAGCGGGTTAATTCTGAGGGGTATGTAGAACTCACGTACTTGAACTACAAGAGAGCCAAAGGCTGGGCGCAGTGGCTGACACCTGTAATCCCAGCACCTTGGGAGGCCGAGGAGGGCCGATCACTTGAGGTCAGGAGTTCAAGACCAATAATGGCCAAAGTGGTGAAACCCCATCTCTACTAAAAATACAAACAAAATTAGCTGGGCGTGGTGGCAGGTGCCTGTAATCCCAACTACTTGGGAGGCTAAGGCAGAAGAATTGCTTGAATGTGGGAGGCGGAGGTTGCAGTGAACAGAGATCGTGCCACTGCACTCCAGCCTGGGTGACAGAATAAGACTCTATCTCAAAAAAAAGCCAAATATTCCACTAAAAGGATATTATGTAATTTTATCTTATATAATATCCTTTTATTATTTGGGTTACAATACGATAGAGGTTTGGGTTACAAGGTATGCGCATTTATCAAAATTCACTAATAGTACACTTAAGATTTGTACATTTCACTATGTATAAAATTTACCTTTAAAAATACTAGGACAGGCGCAAGAGCTCATACCTATAATCCTAGCACTTTGGGAGGCCAAGGTGGGAGGATTACTCGAGCCCAGGAGTTCAAGACCAGCCTAGGCAACACAGCAAGACTCTATATCTCTATAAAAAATTAAAAAAAATTAACCAGGTATGGTGGTGCATACCTGTGCTGCTAGCTACTCAGGAGGCTGAAGTGGGAGGTAGGAGGACTGCTGGAGCCCATGAGTTCAAGGCTATAGTGAGCAGTGGAATATCACTGCATTCCAGCCTGGGCAACAGAGCAAGAACCTGTCTCCAAAAAAAAAAAAAAAAAAAAATTACTCTAATTAATGACACATATGGGACAGTGTTTAGAGGTGAATGTACAAATGTCTGCAACTGAATTTGAAACGCATCAAAACAATAAGATGGACACAGGGATGGCTAAATACGTCTCAAAGGAAATATTTAAACATTTAATAAAATTAAGAAGTGGATTCATATGTGGGTGTTCATTGTATAATTCTTTCAGCCTCTCTATATGCATATTTTTCAAAATAAAATGCTGGAAAGGGAATTACAATTGTAAGTTATGGTACGGTCAATCTAATATACTATTAACTTCAACTAGACCCTACAGTGTTGCACAGCGGCTAAGAGCTCAAATTCTGGAGCCAGGCTGGGTTCGAAGTATAGCACCTCTACTTACTAGCCGTGGGACCTTGTATAAATCATTTAACCTGTATGCATTAACAGTACCATGCTTCATGCTTTGATGGTTAAATATGAATGGACAGTGCCATCAATATTACTGATATTTAGAAAACAGGAAGGCACTTAAGAATGCAGTGGTAGGCTCATACCTGTAATCCCAGTACTTTGGGAGGCCAAGGTGGGAGGATTGCTTGAGGCCAGGAGTTGGAGACCAGACAGCAGAGCAAGACCCCACCTCTATTAAAAAAAATTTTTTTTAACGAATGCAATAGATAAATTAGCTTTGAGCCTGGTACAAAAGGAACAGCAGGATTTCAATATGGCTGGGTACAGGGAAGGCCAGAGACAGTAATCTGAGAGATGATGTCCATTAATAGTGAAGTTACTCTGGGCTCGGCCAAAGTAGGACCAAATGACAAGAAGCCTCTGGGGCTAGGAAGGGAGCTTAGATTTAACATGGTTGACAAGAGCAGTCACTCCAGATTTTTGAAGACAGCTAGGATATGAAAACCAAAGCAGTGACTTAAAGAGATGTATTCTGGCAATTTTTCTTGTTCTGCAGAGAAAAATCTGTAACTTCCACTATTAGAAAAAGGCTGTTAAGGGAGATTTAAAAAAAGGAAAGAAATGTATTTAAAGGGCAGGCAAAGGGTAAGAACCAATGGTCAAGTGAAAAAGAAGAAATGACTCTCTCCGAGAGAAACAGGTAGCAGATTGGGGCATGAGGGAAAAACATGAAAGAAATCATTCATTCACCAGAATGTACTAAAGACAGCCTTGGAGTTCCCATGACAACTTTCAAGTGTTCATTATTAATCTCTAGTCTAAAACTATTTTCTGAAAAGATACATAATTTCTCTCTAAAATACTTCCATATTTACAGCTTTCTTTTCAAGTCTCAATAAGGATTTCCTCTCAAGAATTAGGCACAGAAAGGCAGATCCAGTTTCTACCTTGTAAAATATGGGGCAGACAAGGGAAACGCTCTTGCTTGAGTCCAATTTACCCTAGTAAAATCTACCCTTTGGCCAAAGCTTTGTTAAGCTATGATCACGGCCACTACACTCCAGCCTAGGCAACAGAGTGAGACCCTGTCTCTTTTTTTTAAAAAAAAGGAAAAGAAAGAGATGCACCATCACAGTGTACTGACAATGTTAATTTTACTCCCTCACACACTACAAAAGAGTGTCTTATTATAAGGTTTAATTTGTTACGTTCATATATAAGAGGTTCATTAACGAACACTGTTAGAAATCTCAGTAGAACTGCTGGTTTTGTTAAAAACTATGTGGCATGGCTATCAATATAATCTTAATAAAAGCCCCAAGCCATTACCTACTTCCCATCTTAACAGAAATTAAAGATAAGAAATGACATCTTGAGGGTTATACTTCAAAAAATATATATCAACAAGTTTCAGGATTTTGGAATCCCTTCATTCTCTACCCAAAAGTAACTCTATCATGTCCCTAGTTCCCTCTCCAAGGTCAAATACTTTCTCCTTCTTCAGAAAGATTCTTTCAAAACTCGTAATTATAAGAGCACTTCAAAGTCTCAAGTAATAACACACATTTCTTTTCACATTTTCACTACAATCAAGACTAACTAACAACTCAAATTTCTCTACTTAGGCAAACTACAAAAACTGTCAAATGCCAGACAGTAAAATTCTACTGCCATTTTTACCTAGCCAACCCAAATGGAAAGTACCTACCAAAAACCAACTCTTACTGCTTTTCCAGCTCTTTTTACATGAAGGAAAGAGACGTGCTTACAGTGACAAAGTAAAGACCTTGTCTCACCCACCAAATACTGTACAAAATTGTAGACTCCCCAAACACCTTCAGGCAAGTGTCAGCAACTAAAAACCACTGGTAAAACAGCATTCTAAGTTTCTTAAAAGGAAGATAAAACTCACCTAGATGCAAATTTTTACAAAACAGGAAAAAACAAAAACCAGTTTAACCCAGTATGAATTGAATTTTCTCTTAGTGAAAGTAAAGGGCATCTACCGGTAAATTTGCAGTTTCCTGTATCCACAATTATATTAATATCTATACACAGAAAATACAAGTGCTGGCTGGTTAGTTTGTTTGGTTTAAAACAAGACAGTTTAGGCCAGGCGCGATGGCTCGCGCCTGTAATCCCAGCACTTTGGGAGGCTGAGGTGGACAGATCCCAAGGTCAGGAGTTCGAGACCAGCCTGGCCAATATGGTGAAACCTTGTCTCTACTAAAAATACAAAAATTAGCTAGGCGTGGTGGCCAGCACCTGTAGTCCCAGCCACTCAGCTACTCTGGAGATTGAGGCAGAAGAATTGCTTGAACCCGGGAGGTGGAGGTGGCAGTGAGCCTAGATTGTGCCACTGCACTCCAGCCTGGGTGACAGAGTGAGACTCCGTCTCAAAACAAAAACAAACAAACAAAATGACAGTTTAAAAGCCAGTCATGGGTTTGGTGTTTGAGTGGATGAGTTTTGCTCTTCACACCCTAAATCCCAATATTTTTTCTCTCTGAAACGGAAAGTAACTGTCAATGATTATAATGGGTACTCAAAAGATGTGAGTTCAGTGAAAATACATCACCAATGCTGGGAGGAAAATCACTCAAAGTGTATGTTCCGTGGAGTATGAAGTACACCGGATGTGCATCCACAGGATGACATTATTACATAAGCCATCATTACCCTTTTTAATGAACAGTGTCTACAGAGAATAAGGGGAAACAATGTAACATGACAAAAAACTATTCAAAGAAGAAGGAACTGAAAAATGTCTACAGAGAGGCTTACTGGGAAATGTTTTTCTAATATAGAGGATTAGTGGGTCAAATCAATTTTTCATTTTAAATCTTTTATTCTATTTTCACTGTACCACGTAATTTCTATATTTTATACTATTGCAGTCTGAGGAGTTTGTCGAACTGTTCTGTCTTCCTTTCCTCCTCCCACTTAAGTTTCTCTAGCTCTCAAGCATTATATACTTTTCACTTACGTCTATGTAAGAAAGTATGTGTACAGACACAAGTACATGTGTTCAGCTGGGGGGAAATGGAGGTAAACAGCCCCAGATCAAGACAAAATAGCCCCTATTTATTTCAAAGAGAAAGCCATTATTTCGCTCATTTCTTGTCAAAGATTTTTTAAAGTTTGGCTCCCCCTCTGATTTTGAGTCTTGTACTGACTGCTCTTACTTGTAGAAAAAGAACCACTCACTTGAATATACGTAGAGTCACATTCAGGGCTTGCATTCAGAAACTTGTATATCCGTAAATAATTCACAGATATCTACACACATTTTTGCAGATGTGGGTAAAAAATAAAAACAAAATATTCTTAAAACTACTTACAAGTACGAAAGTCTTGCAGATGTAATGTCAATGATAATTGTGAAAGGAAGGTTTATCATAGAATGTTACAGCAGGAAAGGCTCCAAAAACCTTCAGTAACGCAGCTCTATGATTGGGCTTCTTCTTCCATTCATTCAGGTCAAATGAATTTTGATCTTAAATAACTAAAATGGTCTATGTGAAAAGAATTTTCTTTAAATCCAAAAACTCAAAGTCAGGCAATTTATTATTACCCATGACATTTTTGCAAAGGAATCTGTATTTGAAATATGTCAATTTATTTCAAACCCTCATTTGAAATGTGAAGATTCTTTCCTAGAAACACCAAATTGAAAAGTCCTCTCCCTTTTTAGAAAAGAAAATATAAAAGCAACAGCCTCACATAAATTCTTTAATCTGTGCCCATGATTGTAAAATGTCAAATCCCTGTAATAAATTCCTTATATATCTTTCCTAGTTCTTCTGCTTTTGTGATTTAACCCTGATTGACCCAAACTTATGTGCGTGTAAGTAATCTAAGTGAGAAAGACATTTCTAACCCAAAAGAGAAAATCCTCTAGCCACAAAAGATAAACACATGTACCTGAAAATAAAAACAAAACTTCAATTTTTTTTTTTTTTTTAAAGTATATACTTCTGCTGGCTAGGAAGGATAAAAAAGGGAGGTGGGGGGGGGGAACACACGCAATGTCAAAAGACAAATAGCTATAATATACCAAGAGCTCTGGCAAAGAAAAACATACACATAACAGTAGAAAATGAGCAAAGAATATGAACAGACACTTCATAAAAGAGCAAATCCAATGACTTACAAGTATATTAAAAAGATTATTTGAATTCAACAGTGGTCAAGGGAAATGCAACTTAAAGTAATAATGAGCAGGCTGGGAGTGGTGGCTCACGCCTATAATCCCAGCACTTTGGGGGGCTGAGGCGGGAGGATAATTTGAGGTCCGGAGTTTGAGACAAGGATGGCCAACATGGTGAACATAGTGAAACCCCATCTCTACTAAAAATACAACAATTAGCTGGGCATGATGGTATGCACCTGTAATCCCAGCTATTCAAGAGGCTGAGGCACAAGAATCGCCAAGGTGGGCAGATCACTTGAGGCCAGGAGTTCAAGACCAGCCTGGCCAACATGGTGAAACCCTATCTCTTAAAAAATACAAAAATTACCCGGGCGTGGTGGTGCACACCTGTAGTCCCCGGTACTTGGGAGGCTAAGGCAGGAGAATCACTTGGACCCAGGAGGCAGAGGTTGCAGTGAGCCAAGATCTTGCCACTGCACTCCAGCCTGGGTGACAGAGTCAGTCTCATAAAAAAAAATAATAATAATGAACAACTGCTTCACACTCATCAGATCAGCAAAATTTAAATGAGTAACACCTACTGTTAGCACACAGAAATAAAAACACACAACACACGGGAGGAGAGTGGTCAAATAATATATAGTGTAGTCATGCTATGAACTATTACTCAGCAATAAAATGAGCGAACTACAGGTAAACCAGAAGGCTTGCAAGGATTTCCATGAGTTACTGATGAATAAGATGATGCAGGTTTGTGAACAATGATCCCACTTTTGATCAGGCAAACACCTATGCAAAAAAAAATACACACACACACACACACACACACACACACAGAGAGGGAAGGGAAGCAGGAACCTACAGGCAGAGGAAAGTATACAGTTATTGATTCCAGATTGGTAACACTGGTTCTTAGGGGGAGAGGATGTGGAATGTGGAGAGAGGTGGGTGGAAGGGGGAAGGAGGGAAATAAGGGGAAGAAGCATGTATATAAATCTCATTTATGGAAAAGGTACGTGTGTATGTAAATTTTAAAAGATTACCTTTGCCTTTACACATTTTTGTATAAGTATACATGTTAAAGTGAAGTCTAATTTCTTACGAGTATATTAAAGACAAAATACGACCTATATAGGAAGAAACTATAACTGAACTATAGTAGTCATGAGATTCCCTGGGTCTTGGAAAGGAAGGCAAGTGACAAATATGTATCCCCCCACCCCCAAAAGAAGCAGAAAATGAAAAGTATGAAGGCAGTGGAGAAAATAACGTATAATGGAAAAAAGGCTGGAATCACTATCCAAGAACACTGCCCGAGAAAGAGGTGAAAGAAAGTACCTCGAGGTGAGCCTGGAAGCAAAAAAAAATGTCAATACGGAAGGAAGGTATTTGGCTATTAGCCCACAGCCTCACAGGCAAGGCTCATCTTCATGGGTTACACTGAAGCAATGTCAAAAGCACTGAAATATTCCATATCCCTACTACTCAAGTACTAAAGGGTAATACCAGGCCCATTAGAGGCCTCCAAAATCCTGCTCCAGAACTGTAGCATTACTAATTGGGTAGCACCTGTGTTACTTATTTATTCTATTTTTATTTTATTTTATTTTTTACTTTTTGAGACGGAGTTTCGCTCTTGTTGCCCAGGCTGGAGTGTAATGTTGTGATCTTGGCTCACTGCAACCTCCAGCTCCTAGGTTCAAGTGATTCTCCTGCCTCAGCCTTCCAAGTAGCTGGGATTACAAGTACCCACCATCATGCCCGGCTTTTTTATTTTTATTTTTTGTATTTTTGTAGAGATGAGGTTTCACCATGTTGGCCAGGTTGGTCTTGAACTCCTGACCACAGGTGATCCGCCTGCCTCAGCCTCCCAAAGCGCTGGGATTACAGGTGTGAGCCACCATGCCTGGCCTTTATTTATTTATTTTGAGATGAAGTCATACCCTGTGGCCCAGGCTAGAGTGCAGTGGTGCAATCTCGGCTCACCGCAACTTCCTCCTCCCAGGTTCAAGTGATTCTCCCGCCTCAGCCTCCCAAGTAGCTGGGACTACAGGTGTATGCCAACACGCCCAGCTAATTTTTGCTTTTTTTTTTGAGACAGGGTTTCACCATGTTGGCCAGGCTGGTCTCAAACTCCTGGCCTCAACTGATCTGCCTGCCTCAGCCTCCTAAAGTGCTGGGATTATAAGTGTGAACCACAGTGCCCAGCCAGGTAGCACCCATGTTAACCAGGTGTACGCCTCCCCTGCTTAGAGACTAAAATCACCCATTCCTCAAGGATGCTGTCAGAGTCCACCTTCACCCACAGGCAAAGCGGTATCACCTTCTATGACTAGCTGCCATCATCAACTGAACAACCTCTGGAGGATGTGAAGTCAAAGGCCCCAGAAGCCCTGCAGACAGTGATCAGGCACAAGAATGCCCATCAGGATAGGAAATGAGGCTCAGTTGAGACAAGAGCCCAATAATGAAATGACAAAGGCAGTGTGCATTCTCTCCCCTCTGTCATCCATATGTTCTACACAGAAACCATTTTGTGGAATTATCCTGAACCTCAACTTCCCAGGAATACATCATGGGTGACATTACACTGCATGTTTTCTATACTGATGCCAGCTGGCACAGGGCAATAAATGCCTTTTGTTTGTTTACTGAATCATCTTCTTTCTTCATATAACACAGCATGCCAGTTTTTACCATTGCTTAAGGTAATGCTCAATATCCCCCAAACAGAATGTTTGTGCATGGCTACAGTTAAAGATCCAATATTAGAAAGCAGAAACTACTATCAATCTCTAAAAGACTTATTAGATAGGGTTTTTGTAGTGATAACAGGTAAAACTTACATCTATAGAACCATCCATCTTTGGGCTCTAAAACCAGAGAGTATCACTCAAAATTAAGAAAGAACAAATGAAGATTTTCTGGATAAGACCCTGGGATCCAGAGCTAAAGACCACAGGAGTCGCTGGATACACAAACTGAAAGAGACTACAGTGAAATAGTAAAACCTTCAAAGTTGTTATAGTAAATGAAGACTTTAAACCATCTGTGATAAAAAAATAAATTAATGAAGTATAAAGAGATCTAACATCACGAGATAAACATTTGAAAGAAGGTGGTATATGCCTAATGGCTACATAGATAATACAGTAAGATGTACTATTATTAGTATTAATTATTTGTTAAATAGAAGTATCCTCAACATTATACAGAACAGTCAATAACAGAGCACCTAGCCTAAGGCCACTCGATCTGACTTGGTTGAAAAACAATTCAAACATGAAAGAAGCCAAAGTGACTACATGCCAGACATGTGAGCTTCATAGAGTTCATTGCAAGTAAGGGACTATAAACTGATGCCACAGTACAATGAATAGGAACAGAAGCATCCAGGATTAAGTATCTAAGAAAGAAGAAGGAAGGCAAAGACAGAAAAAAGGAGTAAAAAAATAGAGAGGGAGAGCACAAATTGCGGATGGTTTGGCCAAAAGAGGGGATGTGGAATGAGACTCGGCAGCCCTAAGAGCAAAGCAAATAAACGTTAGGAAAACATTGTTTTAGAGGAAAAAACAAAATAAGTGTAAGTCAGCAAATTATCATAGTAAAACCTATTTCACAATCAAGTATAATAACTTTCAATGTAAGGTCAAAAGACACAAAAATCTTGAGAGACAGAGAGAGAGAGAGTGTGTTACTGTATCCACAAAAAAATATTTCTGGAAGACACACAAGAAACTGTAAGAAAAGAAACTGTAAGAAGAGAAACTGAATGGCTAGGTAACCAGGATGAGAGGAAATGCACATTAGATACTCTTTTAGACCACTTTAAGCCATGTAAATACATTGCCTATTTTAAGAATTTTTTAAAAAACTTTTTATCAGGTATAAGGAAATGCAACCATAAGGATCTCAGTTCAGTTCAACAACAGACCATTTTCAAAACAAGAACCCTATGAAAGCCAGCAAATGAAATGCTCTCTAATCACTAAAGTAACTAATCACTAATCCAATGAGTAAGTTCATAGATAACATCTGATGGCAACTGTTCACATCTCCTCAAGCGGAGTGATGATACCAGCAAACCCACGTGCCTCACTTCAAAGTCAGCCCTGCTTAACTATGAAGATTTTCCTAACAAGATTTTTCTCTTCAGAGATTTAAGAGCTCTAAAGAGAAAGAATGTTATAACATGAAAGGAAAAGAGAACTTCTAGACCTCATACTGCCTGTCCCACCATCTTTTTTTGTTTTTGTTTTTTAAACACACAGGCTATGCCTGGGTTTACTGTTTTTGGTTCTAGGGTGTGTAAATTATCTTAAACAATGAGACAGTGGGTTTGTTAAAACAAAAACGACAAAACCCTATTCATAATAGCTTCTTCCTCTCGTGTTAATTTAAAAAAAAAAAAAAAAACTAGAGAAGAAATACAAACACAACTTATAGAAAATGAACATGAAACTACATGAATAGTTACAGTATTCAAACAGTCTACTTCAAATGCAATCACCAAATAAAGTCAAAACGAGTAGGAAAGAGTAATGAAGAAATTTTATACAGAGATGCCTATACAAAACTCAATTCAGAGAATGAACACTGACAATCAGAGCCGTGCTTCCCCATGCTAGATAACTCAGAATTAACAACAAAGAAGTATGCCGGGCAAGGCGAGGTGGCTCACGCCTACAATCCCAGTACTTTGGGAAGCCGAGGCAGGCATATCACGAGGTCACAAGTTCAAGACCAGCCTGACCAACATGGTGAAACCCTGTCTCTATTAAAAATACAAAAATTAGCTGGGTATGATGGTGCACACCTATAATCCCAGCTACTCAGGAGGCTGAAGCAGAAGAATCGCTTGAACCCGGGAAGCGGAGGTTGCACTGAGCCAAGCTCATGCCACTGCACTCCAGCCTGGGTAACAGAGTCTCCGTCTCAAAAAAAGTATGCCAGGCCCAATCAAAATGCACATTTTAATAGTAAAGACAGCATATTATGAATCTAGGAATAAAGCTACCAACTTCAGGCAAGACAGTTTAGACAAATGGAGAGCAATAAAATAACCTATGCAGCACAGTCAACAGGGACATAGTCTTAGACATTATCATCAGAATACACATGTAAAAAGGAAAATTCTCCAAATGTATTTGACCGTGACTGAAAAAGAAGGGAGAAGGAAAGGGGGTGGAGAGAGAGAACTAAGCTCTTAGAGGAGAATGATAAATGCAACAGCTCTATGAAACTACTGGAAATCAGAACAGCTAAAAAGAGGACTTAAAGTGTGAACAATTCAAATACAAATTATTAGTTACAGCAATGTCAATAGTAACACTAGTATTAACAGCAGTGGTTGTGCCTTACATGACTCTTTTCTATACACTTGTAACCATGATGTGTGCATAGACACCATTATCATCCCCAATTCACAGTTGAGGAAACATAGACTTGGGAAAGCTTAGGTAACTTTTCATGCTCAGTGCCGCTGTCAAGCACTAGAACAGTCTCTCCATAGAAAATCCCTTCAATAACAAATTTATCTTTATGCCAACAGCATATACACATTAGTAAACGTAGTTCAAACATCTCTGGAAGGAAAGCAAAGCTTCAAATTAGGTAGAATTTATTACCCAAGAAGCAAGACCCCTGAATCTCAGCTAGGCAAAGAAGAATTTAAAGAAACAGAGGTCCCACTTGATTTATCTCTAGAAACACAGGTAATTATAAGTGCTCCCAACAAGTTCAAAACTAACAAGAGATATACTGGCCTATACAATCTCTGCTACTTTCAGCTTTTACTCAGTACCACATAAAGAACACCAACTTAATGACTATTAAGCTCCAAAGCAACAGAAACGGGAGTTACCCAAATATTTCCTTTTTGTAATGCACCAAAAATTTACTTGGGGCAGCAAAAATATGCTCTATCTCCTAGTACATCAATTTAGAGTGAAATGTCCCTCCCCCAAAACATGCCCCACAAGCAACTGCCCACACTGATTTAAGGGTGGCCATCTCTACCATAACACATCTGTCTTACTTCCTGCCACAGGGCCTGAAATTCCACCATCAGGCTTCTCTTCAAGAATTTTCTTTTTAAAAAGAAAGTAAACATCCCCTGAATAAAGCAACAATAAAAAGTGGACAGGGGACATTATACTTGAATTCTTCAACTAATACTTTGACTAAGAAATTATGACATTGGCCTGCCACTCATGCCTGTAATCTCAGCACTCTGGGAGGCTGAGGCAGGAGGACCACTTGAGTCCAGGAGTTTGAGACCAGCCTGGGCAATGTAGCGAGACCCCTATCTCTACAAAAATGGAGGGAGGGAGGAAGGAACTATGCCAGCTTTAAAAAGGAATGTTGTCAGTCTCCTCCTCACTCCAAAAGAAGGTGAAAATCCATGCTGTTGAACTGTAAGTACTACCCAATGGAAGCAAAAAAGTAAAAACCTATTTTTAAGTAAATAAGTTAATGTTGCTAAAACAAACCACTTCACTTAAAACTTCTGCTACATCTTTTTTTGCAATTCCTTCAAGTGGACCTAGAACAAAGCTTTCAGATACTACTATGTATTTATGAGTGCCAATATTTGAACCAAAATACCAAACCCCAAAGCTCTGACTGCAAATAATAATCCAAGCATGTAATTAATGGAAAAATTAGTTCCTTTTCATAGTTCTCAGAGTTGTATAATCAAATTTTAGGTGATTATATGCAGAATCTTCTAATAATCCAAACCATTCAAAAATCTTTAAGGGCTAACAACGTACATAACACTTTTTCAGAGAGAAGACACCCTGCCCCCAAATGAAAAACAGTCAGCTTGAAATGACACCAGTTCAGTATAATTTGAGGTTTGTTTTTTTTAACTGGTTTTTGATTCAGCAATCCTTAATTCAACATTTGCGTAATTTAAATGAAATAGTCACAGAAAATTGCAGGCCATTAGTTTGTCCCATACAAAGCCAGAAGATTAAAGAGGTCAACAATGTACACAATGTAGGACTTAATGTAGATCATGTAATTCTGGTGGCAATAGCAGACACAGGCCGTGTTTCAAAATGGGAAAAATACTCTTTACTTCATGTAGGATGAACAAATTGCCTGAACTCCTACCGGAAATATAATTTAAAATACTTACCACATCATTAGCAAACTGACATGTGAAAAAGCATGTAAATATCTTTAAATATTTTACAAATATATAAGATAATTATCTACTGATACAGATTATATACTGATATAGGTCACATAAAATTCACCCATTGATAGTGTGCAATTTAATGTTTTTTGGTTTATTCACAGATATGTACAACCATTACTACAGTCAATTTTAGAGCATTTTATCACCTCCTAAAGAAATCCAGTACCCTTGGGCCAGGCGCAGTGGCTCGCCCCTGTAATCCCAGTACTTTGAGAGGCCGAGGCAGGTGGATCACCTGAGGTCAGGAGTTTACGACCAGCTTGGCCAAGATGGTGAAGCCCTGTCTCTACTAAAAATATGAAAATTAGCTGGGCATGGTGGTAGGCGCCTGTAATCCCAGCTACTTGGGAGGCTGAGGCAGGAGAATCGCTTGAACCTAGCGGGCAGAGGTTGCAGTGAGCCGAGATCGTGCCACTTCACTCCAGCCTGGGCCAGACAGCGAGACTGTCTCAAAAACAAAAAACAAAAAACCCTGTACCCTTTAGCTATCATTCCCTGCCCCTATGTCTATATGTGAATATTTAAATGTTAAACTGTTAAGTACCCAGGAAATGGCAATCAAGTACCCAGGACACAGCAATCATACTTGTTTAAAAGCTTAAAAGCTCTAAATTTGTCCTTTTCTTAGCAATATTTAGTAGAAATTCAGTCTAAATTTGCTCCTTATGCCTCAAGGATCACAGATTTATCCATTTATCCATTCTCTTCCACAAGACTCTTCAGATAATTCCTGTTTGTGAAAAGGGGGATCAAGGCAATCTAAACTTTTTTTTTTTTTTTTGAGACAGAGTCTGGCTCTGTCCCCCAGGCTGGAATGCTAGAGTGCAGTGGCGCGATCTCGGCTCACTGCAAGCTCCGCCTCCCGGGTTCACGCCATTCTCCTGCCTCAGCCTCCGGAGTAGATGGGACTATAGACGCCCGCCACCGCGCCCAGCTAATTTTTTGTATTTTTAGTATAGATGGGGTTTCACCGTGGTCTCGATCTCCTGACCTTGTGATCCACCTGCCTCGGCCTCCCAAAGTGCTGGGATTACAAGCGTGAGCCACCGCGCCCGGCCAAAACTCTTAAGTATGTCCCTCACCTACACCAATGCATGCTGCTTCGTACCTACCAACAATTAAATAAAAACAAAGACGAAGCCCATAAACACATTTTAAAATGTCTTATTTGATACCATCTACGTGACAAACAGTAACCACTCTCATTCTATAACACGTGTCTTTCTTGGGTTTAGAAAAGTAGAACCAAGCTCCAAGTCCAACTTTGCTGAACTTAACTGGGCCTTAAAGAATGTTAGACACTCTCTTCCTCCACCCACATTAAATATACACCCCCGAAAACTGTTGATTCACCGGATTCTCAGCTGCCAAAGAAAGTAGACTAGCTTAGTGTTTGACATTTCCTTTTGGCAGTCATTAGTCCTTAATGTGTCACTGTCTAGAGGCTAAACGGAATAGCTTTATTCATTTCTACTTCAGCAGTTCATTTTCGTGGGCCTAAGAAAATGTATCAAAAGCTAAATCTACCCTAGAAGAAAGTTGCCAATCTAAGATTTTATGATACAAAAATAACAATATGATCAAAACATCTCTTTCCACAAGCCCCAGATTGCTGAAGTCTGATTCAGTCCTGGCTCCTTCTGCGGTAACTTTGTACACAAGAGCAAATTAAAGGGAGAAAAACAAACATTTCAAAGACCTATGACAATGTCAGTGAGCCACCTACTAATAGGGAAAGAAGACTGCTTCTAGCTAGTTATGTTTATTAAATGGTTTTTCATTCCCACAAGCCAAGAGGTTTGCTATCTCCTGCACACTAGTTAATTTTTGACTCTAAATCTTTGTTTTCCCTTAGCCCACTCCCCAGGGCCAATGAATGCCAACCCCTTCTTTCTGTCTTTCTATATCCTATTTACTATAAATAATTCTATACTTGCTCCAGTGCTTTATAATAATAAAATAATAGGTAATTTTTTAAAATCTCCATTGTACTAGCATTATCTAAGCCAGATCTTCTCAATTCTTATTTTCGTCGCCTAAAAAAGAACACCAAGGAAAAGGAAAGAGAAAGACAACAGATTTAGTCAAACAAGGTTCCCTATGTCTTTTAACAACCAACAACCAAAATGAGGAATCTAAAATCATACTGGCCAACAAAACAGTGTTACAGCCACCTAAAATTGTGTTGAGGCAAATTCTCAAGTATAGGAAACCTGAAGATAGTAAGCTAACCACTCCACCAAAAAACACCTGATTACTGCCACTTACTAAATTCAATTCAATCAAAGTCTAGTGAACAATGTAAACATCACTACTAAATTATATAATAGTCAAGCAGATAAGAGACAAAAGGTTTCATACTATACAAGACAGAGCTTTAAAAATATGACTCTGGGGCCAGGTGCGGTGGCTTGTGCCTGTAATCCCAGCACTTGGGCATGCCGAGGCAGGTGGATCGCTTGAGTCCAGGAATTTGAGAACAGCCTGAGCAACATAGCAAAATCCCATCTCTACTTTTATTTTTTTAATTTTAAAAATTTTTAAATTTTTAAAATGCTCTGCTTATGGAGTGGCCATTCTTTATTCCTCTGCTTTCTTAATAAACTTGCTTTCACTTGGGTTAAAAAAAAAAATTAAATGACTCGGGGAAGGGCTAAGTCTTCAAAAAAAAGCCTGAAGAATTGCACAATGGAATGCCTACATCAATAGTCAATGATCATTTTTGACCTTCTAAAAAAGTGCTTACTTTTAATTTAGCCAAGAAAATTCTGCACTGTTCAGTAACTACAGTAGACTCCTTTTGGGGGAATCCAGAAACCCAAATTGAATATAGTGACAAAAGGTTTACTTCAAGGACATATGTACAGAAGAACCCAAGTACAGCAGGGGGTCTTAGGAGCGGCCATACAGGAAGCCCAGGACACCTCTCTTAGTTGGCTATCCCATTCTCCAATCTCAAATGCCTGACCCATTCTCACCCTCTTTGCTGCCTATCTAATTCATAGCTGCTACTCACCCACAAGTTCACTTTGTCAAGACCCCTATGACCCTGGCTCTACTTAATGGCATCATTTCCTTTTTTAGTTTCCATTACTAATTGCATCATTTTCCCATTATTTACCCATACGAATCCCCAAAAGAATCTAATTGGCCTAACAATCAGCATAGGCACCAGTCAGCCTATAAACTGGACAGTGAGAAGAGGACTGAGTGGGACAAAACAAGGCCTTCCAGGGGTTGCAAAGCATGCAAATGCCCTCCGAAGGCATGGTAAGGACTGTGCCCTCAGACATCTAATATGCTAACACCTACTCAACTAACCATCATGGTGATGACATGTCCTTTTATTAAAAAAAAAAAAAAGAAAAAAATTATTATGAGTTTTTTCTAACACACCCACCAAAAGGATTGAGAAAACTAAATGAACTCCCTCACTTAACCATCATCAAACTTCAAAAATCATCAACTTTCTGCTTTCTTGTTTCATTTATCACCTTTCCACTGGTTTTTCTGCTGGAATGCTTTTAAACAAATCATACATCTCACTTTATACTTTATAAGGAATTATCTTGTATGTAACTATTCCTCCTACATCAACCTTCGTATCTGTTCAAAACTTGAGGGTTAAGGATAATTCACACTTGATCAATACCTTAAATCCAAAAACTACAATTATTGCTGTTTATTAACATAACCCCAAAATTAGTGTAATTCTAGGTTCAGAGTGGTTTTAAGAAAATGGTTAATGTAGCATTGGATAGAAAAACCTAGTTGAAAAGAGTGGTTAGATTTTTAACCTCTACAGTTGGCCAGTATGAAAGCCCTGTAGAAAGCAAGTAAGAGGTGGCCAGTGGTGTCAGGTGTTTTTTAACTGTCATGATTAGAAATTTTAATTTTAAAATTGGATTTTTATCTGAATGCTACAACATTTAATATTGCTTTGAAAAAGAAAACTCCAACAAATTTCTTAACCCATTTAGGCCTGGTGTTCTATTATTGGAACGCTAAGCTTGTGGGAGTTATTTATATCCTACTGCTTAAGGTCATTGCCAAGGTCTGATTTTCCACACAAAAAAATTTGCAACCTCTGGCATAAATGGGTTAAAGCCTTGAGTCTGTTTCCTTAATTGAAAAACTTTAATGGCGTAAGAAAAACCAGTTTTTAAAAGGTGAGGGAGGTGAGAGGAACATAAATCACTAAAAAGGATATATATTAATGGCCAATTTTAGAAAACAAGCAATTTTCCTATATACAGTGGCTTCAGCTATTTTTCACCAAAAATATAGAATCTTCAAAGTAACAAAAACAATATGCTTTGTTCCTGGCAACAAGTGTGTTTATTAGCATGAGCTTAAAAGATTACAGTTCAGTATCACTGGTCTTTGTGTGAAATGAAGTCTCATTCTGTCGCCCAGGCTGGAGTGCAGTGGTGCCATCATGGCTCACTGCAGCCTCAACTTCCCGGGCTCAGACTACCCTCCTACCTCAGCCTCCCGAGTAGCTGGAACTACAGGTGTATGCCACCACACTCGGCTAATTCTTAGTATTATTATAGAGATCGAGTTTTGCCATGTTGCCCAGGCTGGTATAATTTTTTCTAATAAAATATTTCAGGTCATTTTACACCAGGAAATAGTAAGCAATATTCATACAAACACAAGAGCAAGGGCAAGCCAAAACACTAATCTTTCCACTCCTAGAAGATGACTTTCATATTTGAATCTATAAAACCAGTAATTCTCTCTCAAAGCAAGGAGAAGTAATTCAGGCTAATATGTTACAGTGTTAAATTGAAAGGACAGTTAGCAAGGAAGCCTTAAAATACAATGCCACACTGTGTTCAACTTGGTAGATTATTATAAACTGCAAACATTAAAGTATCTTCAACTGGGGTTAAAACCAGAGCAGGAGGCCAATCACTTCAAAACATCTGAAAGTAATACTTGTAAGATTATTTACTGACCAGATGTTTATCTGGAAATAAACAAAGGAAATATCTTCTGTATGTTTCCAAATTATGACATTACAAAAAGCCCTAATGGCAGTTTGAGAGAATGACCAAACGGAATTGGTTCCCAGCAGTCTTTGGTTCTATATATCCAATATTCCTCTTTAAAACAGGCCAGTCACGGTGACTCATGTATGTAATCCCAGCATTTTGGGAGGCCAAGGCAGGTGGATCACCTGAGGTCAGGAGTTCAAGACCAGCCTGGTCAACACGGTGAAACCCCATCTCTACTAAAAACACAAAAATTAGTCGGGCATGGTGGTGGGCGCCTGTAATCCCAGCTACTCGAAAGGCTGAGGCAGGAGAATCACCTGAACCCAGCAGGCAGAAGTTCCAGTGAGCCGAGATCACACCATTGCACTCCAGCCCAGACGACAGAGCGAGACTTCGTCTCAAAAAATCATACATACATACATACATACATACATACACACATACTGAAATAAAATAAGCAAGCCATTGAGTTGCTGGCAATGACTTCATTAGCAGTCATCAGATATGAACAAAGATTCAACTCAAAATGAATAAAATAATCCACTCTAACAATAAAAACATATTCCACAGACTTGTGCCCTTCTAAGTTGGCATTATGACTGAGAAATATATCAACCAAAGAGGTAACTTTCAACACAGCAGGTCTGAAGTTAGAAAGGAGGAAATTTCCTGTCTCTGATAAGGACAGTTTAGAAACTCAATGCTCATGACAGAACCTGAACTGCCCATCATGAAAAGCATCTGAATGGCATCCCTTTATGTAACTATATTTAATGAGGGGAGGAGAGGGTTAAAGACAAAAAAATAAATAAATAAACATTATGGCCAGTTTGAAGGCAGACAAACCAAACATACAAACCCAGTTTGTTTAATCCTTAACTGCCATAGTCACAATGAGCTTTTATTTACTACCTTAAGTCCTCTAAGAAACCTAATTTTAAAAAAATTTAAAATGAATGGATAAAAAATATTAGGGTAGAAGGTCATGACTGGTAAGCTTTTAGTTTTACATGTTTGTCACATATGAGCATTCTAAATTAAACAGGTGGCCACCCACAACTATCAGTTTGCTACATTTAAACAATCACAGTGTTTTTAATATATCAATTTTTTATTATCAACACATGACAACTTTGCCAAAAAGTAAAGCCTACTCCTTGGGCCAAAAAGAATAAATGAAGAAGGAGAAACCATATTATATTTTCCCTAAAAATACCGATTTGCATATACATTTTATAGTTTTATGTTCACATCAAACATGGCATTGCACACACACACGAGAGGAGAGGGAGAGACCTGTCAGCTGTGATTGTGATTAGATGCTTGAACTACAAAATCACGCAGACTGGAGATGGAGACTGCCACTTTGGCTCTTTGCTAGAGGCAGAGAGCAAGCCATGGAGCAGACACAGAAAGCTGTAAAGCACCTGTCATAGAAGGCATGTCCCTTGGTCCCCACCTATCCAGATCTCTGTTCATCCTATTCTTTGCTACACTTTTATTTTCTGTTCTTTTGTTCCAAGGCATCTTGATATTTTTTAAAAACACCACCCATTACATTCTCATCTTCATGGTTTTTCTTGGTCTTACTTGAGAGATTCTCTGTGCATTTTAACAAGGACAGTTAGAAGGGCAGCTATTAATGACCCCAATTCCTGCCAAGAAAGCGGCCCTGGGGAGATTACATTACTTGATCAAGCTTTAACAAGTTCTATCCTATGGAAGTATCAGCTTACTGCCTATCATCCATGGCATCACATGTGAAGAGCACCACCAGGAGTATCTCTGGACTGAAAAATCAGAAGCCTTAGTTCCAGTTCTAACTGTTCAAACATGGGTGTGACACCATGGCCTAACACTGCACTAGTTTCAGACTCAGCTTTGAAAACACTAGTTGAGTTTTGGTTCTGGCTAAACATAATAAATATATTCCACTCTGTCTGTCCCACCGAATGTAACTAAAATTCCTGAGCAGAACACATAGAGTGGCAATCCAAAAATTGAAATAAAGAACAGTCGAATCTACACCTGAAGTTGGAGACTGCAACACTCTTCTCTCAGTAATTCTTAGAATAATTAGATCTTTCCCCATCCAAAAAAAACAGCAAGCTATAGAACAACGCCATCAACCAACTAGATTTAAGTGACACTTTCACTCCACCCAACAATAATAGAACACAGGCCAGGTGCGGTGGCTCATGCCTGTAACCCCAGCACTTTGGGAGGCCAAGGAGGGTGGGTCACCTGAGGTCAGGAGTTCGAGACCAGCCTGGTCAACACGGTGAAACCCCATCTCTACTAAAAATAAACAAATTAGACAGGCGTGATGGTGGGCGCCTGTAATCCCAGCTACTCGGGAGGCTGAGGCAGGAGAAATCACTTGAGCCAAGATCGCGCCACTACAATTCCAGCCTGAGTGACAGAGCAAGACTCCGTCTCAAAAAAAAAAAAAAAGCAGAATACATATCATTTGTCAAGTGCAAACAGAATATTCACAAAGGTAGCACTGGGTCATAAAACAAGGCTCAATGAACAAATTTTTTAAAAAACTGAAATCATGAAAAGTTTATGTTCTCTGACCATATGGAATTAGAATTAAACTAGAAATCAGTAACAGAAACATAGCAAGAAAATCTCCAAATACTTGGAAATTACACAACATACTTCTAAATAAGCCATTGATCAAAGAAGAAGACTCAAGGAAAATTTTAAAATATCTTGAACTGAACAAAAATGAAAATACAGGCTGGGCACAGTGGCTCACGCCTCTAATCCCAGCACTTTGGGAGGTCGAGGTGGGAGGTTCATTTGAACTCAAGAGTTCAAGACCAGCCTGGGTAACATGATGAGACCCGATCTCTTAAAAAAACAAACAAACACGGCCGGGCGCGGTGGCTCAAGCCTGTAATCCCAGCACTTTGGGAGGCCGAGACGGGCGGATCACGAGGTCAGGAGATCGAGACCATCCTGGCTAACACGGTGAAACCCCATCTCTACTAAAAATACAAAAAACTAGCCGGGCGAGGTGGCGGGCGCCTGTAGTCCCAGCTACTCAGGAGGCTGAGGCAGGAGAATGGCGTAAACCCGGGAGGCGGAGCTTGCAGTGAGCTGAGATCCGGCCACTGCACTCCAGTCCGGGCGACAGAGCGAGACTCCGCCTCAAAAAAACAAACAAACAAACACACAACAAAAAAGAACAACAAAAATAATTTTAAAATGAAAATACAACGTATCAGAATGTATTGGATGCAGACAAAGCAGGGCTTAGATTAGGGAAATCTATACCACTATATCTTTACATAAAGAAGAAAGGTCTCAACAACCTAAGTTCTCACCTCAAGAAACTAGTAAAGACAGAATAAAATAAACTCAAAATAAGCAGACAGAGAAAAAAATTAAAAAGCAGAAACAGATGAAATTGGAAGTATTAGAGGAAAAAAATTAATGAAACTCAAAGCTGGATTTTTCAAAAGATCACTAGAATAGATAAACTTCTGGCCAGACTGACAAAGAAAGAAAAAAATAAAACAAATTATCAACAATAGTTGTGAAACAGAGAATATTGCTACAGATGCTAAACATTAAAAGGATAGTAAGAGATTGCAACAAACATCTCCATGCATACAAAATCAATTAAGTGGATAAAATGAACTAATTCATTGAAAGTCACAATCTTCCAAAATTTACCCAAGAAGCAATACATAACATAGTTTTATATCTACTGAAGAAACTGAATTTATAATTTAAAGCCTTCAGAAAAATTAATTGGTTGGGCTGGGCGCCATGGCTCATGCCTGTAATCCCAAAACTTTGGGAGGCCGAGGTGGGTAGAACATTTGACATCAGGACTTTGAGACCAGCCTGGCCAACATGGTGAAATTCCATCTCTACTAAAAATACAAAACTTAGCCAGACCTGCAGTCTGCTAAGTGCACACCTGCAGTCCCAGCTTCTAGGGAGCTGATTGAAATAGTTTAAAAATTGGCAAGTTTCTATAAAGGACCAAACAGCAAATATTTTAGGCCCTGGGGCCATGCGGTCTCTTTAGAAACTACTTGGCCAGGCATGGTGGCTCACACCTGTAATTCCAGCACTTTGGGAGGCTGGGGTAGGCAGACTGCTTGAGCCCAGGAGTTTGAGACAAGACTTGGAAAAATGGCAAGACCTCATATACAAAAAATTAGGCATGCTGGTGCACGCCTGTAGTCCCAGTTACTGGGGAGGGTGAGGTGGCAGAATCACCTGAGCCTGGGAAGTCAAGGCTGCAGTGGGCTGTGATTGCACCACTTGCAGTCCCAGCCTGGGGGGCAGAATAAGACCCTGTCTCAAAACAAACAAAACCAAAAAGAGAAGGAGAGGGAGCGCAGGAGAAAGGGGAGGAGGAGGGGGAGGACGAGGAAGAGGAGGAAAGAAGAAGGAAGAAAAGAAGGAGCAGGAGAAGGAAGAAACAAAATGGGTATGGCTGTGTTCCAGTAAAACTTTATTTATAAAAATAAGCAGTGGGCTAGACTTGACCTGAGAACTGTAATTTGCCAACCCCTAGACCACATGATAACGAATGTCACTTCCAAATTCTACCTTCACAATTTTATACTTCCAAGGTCAAAAATCACTTTGATATACACTGCAAGAAAAGAATGAAGCCAATGCTATCACAGAGAGATAAAAATTGAGTCTCACTTCAAGACTTGATTGAAATGTATACTATAATTTTTTTAAAAACCAAACTAACCACTTTAGCCAAACTAGTCCTGAATTAACCATTACCTCGAAAGGACGAATCAACATATTAATGTGTGAAAAACCATCAAAGTTCCCTATTAATAGTGCTTTGGAAATGAACACAGTATATGACTATAAATAAAACCTAAAAATCTAAGACACACAAATCTAAGGGTCTAAGTTTTTTAAACTTTGTGACATTAGCAACATAAAAACCGTATTTTTTAAATGTGGGAAAAAAATATCAAAGAAAATTTATAGTGCCCATCGCCCCACCAGCTACAGATAATTACTAATAATCTGATATATTTAGAGGTTATTACCTGTTAATCCAGAAATACTACGTTAGGTATGAAGTCTTTTCAACCCTGCTAGACGGCTAAAAAGCACAAAGTGATATAAAGGACAGTCTAACAGCAATCCTGAGGAGGCTAAACTCCTATCCATCTGCTGCCTGACACTGGACAGGCTTACATGCCTGCTCCATCATCCTGATTTCAAAAGCCCACTCTACTACTGCTCCATCAGGCCAGCACCACTTCAACAAATACATGAACATGCATCTTTCTGGTATTAAAGATTAAGAACTTGCCTGCTAAATACTGCAATTAGCAATGCCAGGATAGCTTATACACAGGAAGTACTTACTTCAAACCTGTTTGAAAGCAACACAAATATAACTGGGGTAAGACGTCTTCCTCAGAGTTATGAAGATCTTTTAAACTCCTTATCTTGAACCATAAGAAAATCACACATTAATTTTTGACAAACAGGGTTTTCAAATTAAATAAATGCTGCTCTACAACATGGATGAACTTGGAGGACATTATTACTAACTGAAATAAATCAGACACAGAGAAAACTATTGCATGATTTTTACATGTTCTCTAATACATAAAAACAAGAGAGTAGAAAGGTGGGTTACCAAATGGTGAGAGTAGGGGACACTTAGGTCAAGGTGTACAAAGTTGCAGTTACGCAGGATGAATAAACCTAGAGCTCTTGGCCAGCCATGGTGGCTCACACTTGTAATCCCAACACTTTGGGAGGCCAAGGCAGGTGGATCACTTGAGGCCAGGTGTTCGAGACCAGCCTGGCCAACAGCGTGGAACCCCATCTCTACCAAAAATACAAAAATTAGCTAGGCTTGGTAACACAAGCCTCTAATCCCAGCTATTGTGTTTGGGAGGCTGGGGCACGAGAATCACTTGAACCAGGGAAGCAGGGGCTGCAGTGAGCTGTGATCGTACCACTGCACTCCAGCCTGGGTAACAAAGCAATATATATATATATATTAAAAAATCTAGAGCTCTAATCTACAGCATGAAGCCTATAGTCAATAGCACTGTATTGTACTTGGAAAACTTACTGAGAGAGTAGATTTTAGGACCTCTTACCACCCACACACAAGGTAACTCTTAAGATGACAGATGTGTTAAATGGCTCGACTGTAGTAATCTTTAACTATGTATATCTACATATCACATTGTATACCTTAAACATATACAGTAAAATTTATTAAACAAAAAATAAAAATAAATGCCGCTGTCAAAAAAGCAAGTCCTACACAGGCTCAAATTTTGCATTCAATGCATCATCTACTTATATAAACTCTCCCAAACCCTGTTTATTAGGCAGCTCACAGAAAAGCTTACACTGACAATTCAATAAAATAATCTTCAAATGCCTCTACAGAACTATAGACTACTAATTTAGGTAAGCATCTCTTGCAGAAAGAAAACCCAAGAGTTCAAAGAAAGATGGAAATCATACCATAACTGTATAACAAAACTCAGCCTCTGTACCTGCAAACCACAGGGCCCATTTAAACATCTACAGTACTCAAGTACCACCAGTCTAGTATGGAAAGATACTCTAAAAAGCTCTTTTGCTCCATGTCAGGCCTCTGAGCCCAAGCTAAGCCATCATATCCCCTGTGACCTGCACGTATACATCCAGATGGCCAGAAGCAACTGAAGATCCACAAAAGAAGTTAAAATAGCCAGTTCCTGCTTTGACTGATGACATTCCACCACTGTGATTTGTTCCTGCCCCACCCTAACTAATAAAAATGACTTTGTGACAATACACCCTCCCCACCCTTGAGAAGGTATTTTGTAATATCCTCCGCCGCCCTTAAGAAGGTACTTTATAATATTCTCTCCCCCTCCCGGCACCCCCTCTTTAGAAGGTACTTTGTAATATTCTCCCCACCCTTGAGAATGTACTTTGTAAGATCTACCCCTGCCCACAAAAAACTGCTCCTAACTCCACTGCCTATCCCAGACCTGTAAGAACAAATGATAATTCCACCACCCTTCGCTGACTCTTTTCGTACTCAGCCTGCCTGCACCCAAGTGATTAAAAACCTTTATTGCTCACACAAAGCCTGTTTGATGGTCTCTTCACACGGACGTACGTGATACTCCACTCACTTCAAGCAGCTATCCCAGACCTGGATCTATTTAGTCTAGGATATCCACTTTTAGAAATTTAATATTGAAATTTAGATTCTAGTATTTATTTTAGTTCTGGGGGTATTTAATCTTTTTTTTTTTTTTTTTTGAGGCGGAGTCTCGCTCTGTCGCCCAGGCTGGAGTGCAGTGATGCAATCTCGGCTCGCTGCAAGCTCCGCCTCCCGGGTTCACGCCATTCTCTTGCCTCAGCCTCCTGAGTAGCTGGGATTACAGGCACCCGCCACTGCGCCCGGCTAGTTTTTGTATTTTCAATAGAGACGGGGTTTCACCGTGGTCTCGATCTCCTGACCTTGTGATTCGCCCGCCTCAGCCTCCCAAAGTGCTGGGATTACAGGCGTGAGCCACCGCGCCCAGCCGGTATTTAATCTTAATGGAAAACTCTGCCACCATTAAGATGTTATAAAATAATATTTGTTAACTTGGGACGATGTACAATGGTGAAAGTATTAAGAGCTCAGACTTTCAGGTCAGATAGATCTGAGTTCAAACTGCACCTGTATGTATATGTACTTTCGAGCAATTATCAACTTAATAGGGTTATTATGGGGATAAAACGTCTCAGCACAATGGCTGGCATATGGTAAGCAGTATAAAAGTATGGACAATCATTACTAACAGCATTTTTAAAAAGAGGAGAAGGTAAGAAAAGAACAGATGTAAGTGTACATATACACATATCCACAATTAAGTCTGGAATGTTATACACAAAAATGAGTGGTGGGATTACGGACAGTATAATAATGAACTTTTAATATATAAAATATATAATGTATATATACATTATATAATGTAATATATACACATGTATAATATATACAATATATAATGAACTTTTACAATCAGGAAAAAATTAAACTACTCTAATTTTGAAGAGAAGAAAGTGCAGTCACAACATAATGCAGTAACAAGTTCTTCAGAGTCCTTCAAAAGCTCTGGCTATGCTAGAGAGATTCCAGGAAGGCATTTGCAAAACTGACAAAGGATTAGCATCCTAAATTGAGTGCTTCACTTCACTACAATAACAATATATCTTTTCAAAAGATCTTTGAAAATGAACATTAGCTGCATACCATTCATACATTTCACATCAAACTTACCCAAATTGAATTAAAATTTTATACTTGATATATTAACATAATCACATTCCTCAAATATATGTCCAGTTCAACCAAAGTATGTCCAGTTATTGCATTCTTCTTTTGGGATCCTACAACCACTATGCCCAATGTTTTCAGGCAAGAACAAAGATAAAATGTATCTTTAAGGAACATTATCCTTACAAGGTCCTAAATTGAACCAATTTTCTTCTGTCTAAAACTGCAGTTTTAAGTATTAAAAGAATACAAGCTACAACAGCTACTATGCATGGACTACCACGCCATTCTGGACATTCAGTGAAGTTGATCCTAACCTCTTATCTACTCACTTTGGCTGGCTGGTTACTTACTGGTTAGAACTATCCAACAGAGATACAATGCAAGCCAGAAATAAACCACCCACATAATTTTTATAACATATATATAAGTTATAGATACATATATAATCAATGTAAATATGATTTTTCTAGTAGCCATAAGTGAAAAGAAACAGGTAAAAACAAAGTTTAATAACAAATTTTATTTAAGCCAATATATCTAAAATAGTATCAATGAGATAACTTACATTCTTTTTTCTATACTAACTCTGAAATCTGGTGCGTACTTAACAGCAAACTTCAATTTAGACTTGTCACATTTCAAGTGCTCAATAGCCACATATCGCGAGTGGCTACCATACTGAATAGCGGAGGGCTAGAACTACTTAAGCCCATGGCATGTGTTTGTTCTTACCAATTATAAGCCCTAACACCAGTCAGTCAAACATGACCATGACCTGCTGGGCAAGACTGCGCTGGTCAAAACCAAATGGAGTTCATTTCAAAGACTGAGGGGTCCTTTATGTTTCAGACATTGTGTTAAGTATTTTCAGATTTGGAGGTTTTGGGGAAGGGGTACGTTTTGCTTATTTGTTTATTGAGGAGTCAGGGTTGAAGGGGGGTATGGTAACAGAGACAAGTTTGTTTCCAATAAATTCTCTATTGGAAAAATACATGCCTTAAAAAAGAGAGAAAGGAACATATTCACAGTCAGCATATCCCTCAGCAGAATGAAAGGCATGAAATAAAGAAGTCAGCTGTATAAAGCATAGGGCCCTTCGGAAGGCTTTTTCAGTAGCACTGAAATAATTCAGAGAACATTAAAACACACAACTGGGCAACCAAGTCAGCTATGTATTTGAAAAACAGAAATTTTAACCCATTAACCAGACAGCAGACTTTTTTAACCCATTAACTTAATAGTACGAAACCTAGTTCTACGGATATTTCATGTTTACAGGCAGCAAACACTGAGAGAGTTAAAACTGTTATTTCATGCTCTGCATAGAAGAAGAAACAAACAGAAAATATATATCCCTAAATGCTAGTAAGTAGTGGTGGTTCAGTAGTTTAATGCACATGCCTGACTTTCAATCATGAAAAAAATAAAATGGTAATAACTTTTTCAAATTTAATTACATTTCATTTTAATTTCAATCCATTCACTTTTAAACCTTTTAAGATTATGACATCCATCCAAAGCTGTTTTTCTCTCTCACAGGCAAAGCAACTTTAGGCTGACAGAGCCAAAACAAATTAAACTTAACCACAATAACCACATTTCATTTCAAGGAAACCTGGAAGTCATCTCTGAAACTACAAGGATACCCTGAAGGGTCGCAAAACCTCCACTGTCATGGGTCTGTGATATTTCCCTAATGTTAAGAAAGTAGAGGTCAAATGCATTACTTTCATATCAATATTTCTTTAGAGCCCATACAGTAAGTTAGCTGTAGAGCCAAGACTACCTACCAACTCTTCATCAAACCACTATGCAAGCAACAACATTAAGGCTGCTAGCCTCCTGACCCTTGCAAACTTTAAAAGGGAATTTGGCCCTCAGCTGATGAATTAAACTCTGCTCTAAGATATCACTTTCACTTAATTGCTTATTTCAGAGTATTTGGTTTAATTTTTTCAACAAATGTCATCCGTATACTGAAAGATCTACAGGAAGTAGAAATAAACCACCACAGCCTCCTCCTTCATCCCCTGTAGAATGTAAGGCCCCTAAGGGTAAGGGTCTTTGGTTTTTTCCCCCACACTACTACATCCTTAGCAGCATGAAAATCCAAAATTACTCATTTTATTCATTCCTCCAAACCAGCATGAGTTCATTAAGCAACCATTTACTGAGTACCTCTTGCAGCATTATACTAGACCATGAATGAATATTTTTAAGGAGTTGTCATGTTCCAAAGGCTTAAAACCTAGTTGCAGAATAAAATGGATAAAGGAAATGCAATTAAACAATTCAAAGGAGTATACAATAAGGCACAAAACGTCAAGCACCAAAGAAACAATGTAAGGTAACGTAGTTTGAAATGGCCTTCAGCAAAGAGATGAAAAACAAATGTGGGGCCTGAAGGAAGAGTAGATCAGGTTTACATAGGTAGGAAGGGAATTTCCAGAACATAATGAACAATGCCCTACTACTAAAGACAGGAGCTCAGCCTGGCCTGGGCAGGAAGAACATAGTGGAAAATGGAGAAAGTGAGGAGACACTGAAGTAAGATAATGGCAGTGGGGGCAGAAAGGGAACAACAGAATAAACTACCAGAGCAGTTTTTCCACCTTAGTTGCACACTGGAATCAACTGGGAAGTGTTTTAAAACAACTGACACCTGGATCTTGACTCAGAGATTCCGACTTAATTGGTCTGGGGTACACCTGAAACATCAGGATTTTTAAGCTGCCCAAGGACTGTAATGTGCATCCGAAGAATCACTGCCTCAGAGAAAAAGCCAGTGGAACCTGGTAACAAGCAACACAAAATTAAGAAAGAAGACGCTTTAAGAATGTGTCTATAAAATTACTAACAACATGACAGAATCCAAGCAATAGAAAAAGTGAGTATTATGTGAGCCTTTCTGGACTTTACAACAATGTTTACAAAGTTTCAGGTAGTAAACAAGTTTTAATTAACGTAGGTGATTTCAATTATCCACATAACATAATTTGTCTAATATTTTTCAACAGAAATAAAATGAACCATTTTTTAAAAATCAAGGTAGAAGTCAACCAAAAGATTACAAAATAAATCTTCTAGAAAGCCTCCTGGATTTCCCAGATAGAAATAACCTCAACCTCCTTGCAATTTCCACAGCATTTTGGCTGTACCTATGATGACACTCCTATGAAACCCGTACCTATGATGACACTCCTATGAAACCCCACATAGAAACTTTGTTCCAGAAGGGAGGGATCAGAGCCTCATTCCTCCTCTTACATTGTGCCCAATACACTGCTTTGCACGTGACACATACTCAGAATGAACTGAGTGACAGGCAGACATTGCTGGTTATATTCTGAAACTCACTAGAGGGTCTAAATGCTTTTGAATGCTTCATAAATAAGCAAAAATCTATCCCCAGTTGCTTCTGCTTCTTCCAGACCCTTTTATCTATTCATTCTAAGCTTTCTTCAAGTGTGCTCCACTGCCCTCCCCGTTTATCCTCACTCCAATACTTTTTGACAGCACCAAGCCTGTTCACTGTTACGCGAATCAATAAAAGGAAACTAAAGATTTTTACCTTCAGGAGAAACATACCCAGAGACCATCACCTAAAATACATTTCTAAGTCTCAAGAAGATTTCTTTCTTTTGTGTTTTTTTTGTTTTTGAGATGGAGTCTTGCTCTGTTGCTCAGACTGGAGTGCAGTGGAGCGATCTCGGCTCACTGCAAGCTTCGCCTCCCAGGTTCACGCCATTCTCCTGCCTCAGCCTCTGGAGCAGCTGGGACTACAGGCACCCACCACTACGCCTGGCTCATTTTTTGTATTTTTAGTAGAGACAGGGTTTCACCGTGTTAGCCAGGATGGTCTCGATCTCCTGACCTCGTGTTCCGCCCGCCTTGGCCACTCAAAGTGCCGGAATTACAGGTAATTTTTCTGTATTTTTGGTAGAGACAGGGATTCACCATGTTAGCCAGGATGGTCTCGATCTCCTGACCTTGTGATCTGCCTGCCTTGGCCTCCCAAAGTGCTGGGATTACAGGCATGAGCCGCCGTGCCCGGCCAAGATTCATTTCAAGATCCCTACCATAATACTCAAATTTCAGCCTCACATCACACATTGTTCCAGTTTTCATTTAAGAATGCTATTGCGGCCTCCAAGTCTTCAGTATAAATTAGTGCTTCCCAGCTTTTATTACATTGATGGCATGAATAGAGAGTACTGTTTGTATGGCACTCTAGGTTTCGAAACCTCAAGGTTACTCATGACCAGGGGTGATTGGCCCAAGAATGTGACCAACCTCAAGACTCAAGGGATATCTTATAGACTGATTAGGAGGCTCTAGAATGGAGCAATCGGAACAGATTTATCACATACTCCTTCCCACCAAAGTCTGTTTTTGAAGTGATTTTCTAATCATAACTACATCAGACACTTTTACACCATTTCCAGCACTACACATGATAGCAGATGACTGATCCACTTACCATGGGTTTTTGTTCCCTTGTTTAAGACTGCAACACTGTGAGCCATTCTGCAACATATCCATTTTTTAAAATATTTTCTAATGTTCAATCTTAGCTATGGATTCTTAAATGTGTCCCACATTTTCACTGTGACTTAAAAACCACTTTTTCTATTTGACTTAACAAAACATCTAATCTCATTTTTCTGAAGTAGACTGCCTATAATCAAAATATGGCTTTTTTTTTTTTTTTTTTTTTTGAGAAACTCTCGCTCTGTCACCCAGCCTAGAGCACAGTGGCGCGATTGTGGTTCACTGCAGCCACAACCTCCCAGGCGTAAGAGATTCTCCTGCCTCAGCCTCCCGAGTAGCTGGGACCAGGCATGTGCCACCATGCCCAGTTAACTTTTGTATTTTTTTGTAGAGATGGGATTTCACCATGTTGCCCAAGATGGTCTCAAACTCTTGGGCTCACGCAATCCACCCACCTCAGCCTCCCAAAGCACTGGGACTACAGGCTTGAACCACCATGCCCAGGGGGCAATGGCTTTAAAAAATTCAGTATGCATCACTAATTTCACAATATGGTAGAAACAAGATAAACAGAGGAAGGCATTCATCTTCACCCTAGGAATTCCACCATGACTTACCATCACCCATTAACTTTTACAGGCCTGTAAGTGAACAGACAAGGTGATGGCAAATGAACAAATGAGAAAGGACCAAGTTTTTTTTAAGTGTTAAACAGGCAAAAAACACTAGTGATGACAACAAATTTGTATTGTCCTTCTTCCCCTTAAAAGTATTTCATATAATTTTTTCTTAATTTATTGCTAATTAGCCACAGTAAGATATTGGGTCCAAAGTCTAAATGACAGGAACCCTAAGCTAGCATTAAATAACCAGAATAGAAGAAGTATAAGGGAAGGAAAAAAAGAAAGACATACAGCAATAGAGAAAAATCGACAAATACAGAATTTTCTATGGCCTTAAAAAAAAAAAAGTCAGGTATCAAATTTCATAGTCTGGGTTTTTACGTACAAACCTTAAAAATTCAAAAACACTATCCAGAGTTTGCTTCATGTAACTCTTCTTGGCAATTATCTACTCTTATGACATTTAATACGGTTCATGAAAAAACTTTCATAAACCATAAATACTGAAGAGGTACGTTTTCAACATTCCCTTTTGCCCAAAATTAGACAGCCACCTACTTGGGATAATGAAAGTTTAGTGGTATAGAAGGTCATTATTCTTTGGAGAGGCATGCTAAAATACTAGAGGTGAAGCATCACAATGTCTACAACTTTCTTCCAAAGGTTTCGGGGGAAAAAAGGATGTTTGTGTATATACACATATATACATATACATTTATATACACACACACCTATACATGTATCTACATGTTAACTGATGAATACAGATAAATTTCCTAGGTATTCACTGTATGATTTTTGTAAGTTTAAAATTTCTCAATAAGCTGGACAGAGGAAAGAACCACTTGTTGGTTCCATCCATTCCTTAAAAAATCTGACCCACCCCCAAAAATCAAGGAGTCAAGGATATATTTGGTATTTATAGTGA
The DNA here is from genome assembly GCF_000951035.1 of Colobus angolensis palliatus. Classification (NCBI taxonomy): domain Eukaryota; kingdom Metazoa; phylum Chordata; class Mammalia; order Primates; family Cercopithecidae; genus Colobus; species Colobus angolensis. The sequence goes on along the minus strand of NW_012114511.1, from coordinate 4,134,952 downwards.
AAACATCTCAGATCCAACATGTTATAGAAAACTCCTCATCCATAAATATCTTACTTCAAAAAAAAGCTGTCAAACTCACATTGCCCATGTACTCCGAAAGCAGGTCCTGCAGGGCCTGGCGGACAGCATTACACTCTGCCACAATTCGCTCACGACGGTCATCACGCGTGCAGGACGAGTCGGCCATCAAGGCAGCCCCACTAATGATGCTTTCCAGGCGCTCCTCCAAGGAAGGCCTAAAGCGCTCCTCGCTGAAGCTCAAGGGGTCCACAATGATTTGTTTCTGCAGAGAAAGCATTACCAAATGTTAGTACTCATCTCTGTTCCCTCCTTTATTCAAGGTGTGAAAAGTGGTATTAGTAATATCAAGATTTAACACAAAAATTCTGACATCTGAAAGAAAGTTATACTTCTTAACAGATAAGGGGCTGTCCCACAGAAGTTAGCCTACTGTTGATCACTCCTCAAAGAAAGCACTGGAAGTAATGCTATGCAGCCAAACAGGGCATGATAAGGTATGATACCACAAATACAAATATATCACACTCACAAAACTTATTCTGAACATCTAAAGGTAAACTTACATAAGACGAGTGATTCAAATCATCAGATGAGAATTACAAGGAAAATAAAAGTTACCTCTTACTTGCAGAATATAAAACTGCCATGTGATATTTAGAACTGTTGCATCACAAAAAAATTAAAAAATAAAAGCAAAACAAGCCAGGTGTGGAGGATTGTTTGAGGCCAGTTCAACACCAGCCTAGGCAACGAGGCAAGACCCTGTCTCTACAAAAAAATAAAGTAAGTTGGGCATGGTGGCACATGCCTATAGTCCCAGCTACTCAGGAGGATCACTTGAACCCAGGAGCTCAAGGCTGCAGTGAGCTATGATTGTGCCACTGCACTCCAGCGTAGGTAACAGAGCAAGACCTTGCCATGCACGCGTGCACACACACACACACACACACACACACACAGACTGATTTCTAACCTTAAAGTTTCAGAAAGAAATGCATTTATAATGAATTTCCATCTATTTGCTTCATCTTACACATCTAATCAAGTTTTCTAAATAATTCAGTCTCAAATTTATCCTGTTACGTCTAAATTAGAGACTTTCTTTCCTCAAAGACCGCTAGTATTCTGTAGCAATCCTCCCAAAAAGCTACGCTGTGAGGAAGAACTGCTCCAACAAGAATAAATCCTTTTTCTGTCTCCCCTTCCTGCCCGACTCCACTTACATCCAGTTTTTCTAGTGCTTAGTGAGGTCTGGTCACAAGTAAGCTATAGGTACAAGGTGACACATCGGCATCCTCAAGACAGCAGCTACTGGCCTCCCTCCACTTCCTCCACTTGATATAATTTATCCTCACACTGATAAATGTCTGTGCAAATATTATGGCTTTAATTTTTCTTTACAGAAACTATGTCCTTATTGATTTCAACTTAAATGCCAAATTTTTTCTACCAAAACCTTGCCCTTTTCTAATAAGTATACATTTCTTCCTTCCCTTCCAAAGAACCCTCAATTTTCAAACTGAACGTGTAATACCTTCAGTTCATTTATTAACCTACATTTTAGCTGATCATTTTTGTAAGATTAGGTTATTACAGGATTCCTCTGGTCAAAACTGAATACAAAATGCTTTCTGGCCAACAAAAATGAGAAATGAATGGTACAGAATTTTAACAGAGTAACAGAGCCTCAATAGGCCTGAGATCATTTAGCACAAACCCTCATTTTACAATGTTTAAATGTCCCTAAGAAGTTAAGCAGTTTCTGGTAGATACTACTCAACTTAGGGCAAAATGTGCTAATACCTTGAAAGATACCTAATACTACCAAATTTTGAAGGGAGGAAAAACAACATTGCTAGTAAATTTTAACATGCACCATAAGAGTTTGTTATAAAATAATTTAATGTTTAAAGCTCCATGGTAAAAACTGAGTTCTAACACCATGATCTTTAGACTTAACACTGCCTTCTTGCTTTATGAAAAGTCTTAAATCAGCCATGCATATCAACAAGGATCAACTACCTAAGTGAAAGTAAAGTGGCAAAAGAAAGAAAACGTAAAGGCAAGGAAAAACTTAAAAACAAAATGCACTCCATTGTATTTTTTTATTCTATATTTCATAGCATCCCTTCTTTATGAAAGGATCCTGGTCACCTGGAACACAATTTCTGTTAATTTTTTTTTTTTTTTAATTTGCCCCAAAAGTTACTTTTAAAGTCCCCCCAAAAAAAACCAACTTATACTGCTGCCATCTACTGGAAGCCATGAGGCATTGTGGGTAGGAATTAAGAACACATAACCCACCAAAAAGTTAACCCTCAGAGTTGTGTACACAGGACAGACCTAGAGCATCATTTATGAAAAGTAATTATGACATTGTGCTAAGAAAGTATTTTAATCCCAAATTTGCTTCCACATGATTAAATTTCTGTTCATTATTCCAATGTAGTCATTGAAAAGAAGTATATCTAGGCAGACAAGAAAGATTAGAATGATGGTACCTTTGCTGCAGTCACTTATGATGTTTCTTTATCTCCCAATAGACCACGAGCCTCTAGGGAGCTGACCCTATGTGTACTTTGTTTTTGTATCTACCATAGCTTCACATCTGCCAGAAGGTCAAAATCTTGGTTGAAATGAACCAAACTTATATCCTCAGTAAAAAATGACCTCATAGGAAACGCAAGCTACATAAAAGAATCCAGAAGTTTAATTCAAAATAAAAACAAAAATAAATGTTTTAGGCCAAGTTAAAATCAAGTAGACTGATGATTCATAATTTCTTTTGACTTAGATTACAGATCTAAGTGGAAATTGAGCTATCATCAGAAGCCTTGATCACTTTTCCCCAGACACCTTTTATCTTTTGGGGGATGGTCAAGAGCTGGAAATTTCCGCCCAAGCATAACTTACATCAAAGTTATTGAGTGCATATGCCAGTTCTCCTCCTCCTCCACCCTGGTGCTGGGAGGCATCGTCTGAGGCAGTGGCCTGGGCTGCATTGGAAATGCCTGTGACCGCCTGCTGCAGCTGCTTGTATATCAAGTCCCTGTTGGCCTTATAGGCTGCGACATCAGGGTGCTGTAGACATGCCTGGGATGCAGTATAGAGGATCGGAATGTTCTTCTGCAGGATTCCTCTAGCTGCAGCCATCTGATCACGATGGCCAACATCTTTCAATTCCTACAAGAGTAAATAAAACAAGAAATTAGAGCACTCTTTATATGGGCTCTACTCATATAAAAATTTGTCGGTAAATGCTGAAAAGTTAGAATTTCTACTAATTAGACACATTATTTTCATTAACAATCTAGTTGAGAGTCAATCACAAACAAGGCAGTATGGCTTAGTAGGTAAGATTCTCAGCTTTGGAATCACACAGACCTAGATCTGAATCCACCCTGCCCCCACCTCTACTTTCTCCTGGCTATTTTATGACCTTATTTTAAACCCTCGGGGTTACATTTCCCCTTCTGTCAAAGAAAACCAGTAATAGTACCCTTCTTATCATCGTTTTGAGGATTAAATGGATTAAATAATGTATGTAAAGTACTTAGCACAGAACTAAATAAGGCATTAAATAAAAGACAAAACAAACTAACATCTTGATTACAACTCTATATAGATATATGTACCTATACCAACCAAAAATAGAAAAATCATGAAGAGGTAAAATTCAAACAGAGTTAAGACTTATTATGAGGATTTTTTATTAAGTTACACAATTTTATTATAAGAGTTCTGTGAAATTTGGGACAGGATGCCACAGGTATATATCAACTACATAACTAGGTGAGGATATGGCAAGGCCATTCTCACAAGCACGTAACTCCTCCTCTCCCCCTCATCACCCCAAAGACCACTTTAGGACACACAACCATACTTTTCTTACACAGTACATTAAACAGTTCACAGGTCACTAGGCCATAAAGTTAAGGCATATGTGCTTCATAGCCCCAATCGATGATTATAATACTCTGTACAGATACAGTCTTAAACTATTTTTTTTTCCATTTCTTCTACCCCATAATTATAATCCCTAGTAAGAAGGATTTGAGGTCCTTGGCATCATTTCCATTAATGATGGCATCTACTTGGTAGGCTGAGTAGATAAGCTAAGTGACAAAGAAGTGATGCCAAAAATAAGCAAGATGGGAATGGGAAGTGGGTATTTCTGGTATCCCCCTTTCACTCACATTATTCAGAAGGGGAAAAAAAGGCTTTAGTAAAAGTGGATCACCACCACAGAAGAAGAATACAGGTGTGATAACTCTAAATGATCACCAAATGGTAGCCCAACTCTATTTTACACATTAAAATGTCAACATTAATGTCATCAACTAAATCCTAAAGTACAAATTTAAACATTTTGAGTATTACATGTGTAAACAGTAAGAGAAAATTGACCAAGTTAGAAAGGACAAAGTCAATTACTCAATTAGCCATCTGACTTAGCTATTTAGTGGTTCATCTTCCCAGATGAGTTCCTAATTAGGCATTAGAGACACCAAACTGGCTTCCTTTTTCTGAAACTTCATCTCAGTATATATTTAGGTTTGCATCTTTATTCAAACCTTGTATAATATGACAGCTTACTTTTCCTCCTAGAATTCTGTTCTCGTTTGGAATCTAAATTTGCAAGTAATAGCTCACAGCACTCCAAATGCCCTGTAACACAGTACATTAGGCTAAACATTCACGAACAGGACCCTGTAGATTTAAAGAATCAGTTATCATTTAAAGACTCAGGCTACAAGGGGCTATGACTAAACATTACACTTAAACAGCTGGTGCACATGTTTTGTGTGACACTTTCTAAATGTCTTGCCATCACCACAATCTGAGGGGCTCTAAAAGTTTTCTAGGAAGGCATTTGCCTTTAAGCACTTAAACTGTCTACTGTTTTATAAAAATGCTTTGCAATCAGCTGTGGCATTCCTCCTAAGTGTCTACGACCTAGATCAGCATAGCTTCTTATAAAGGTTAGTTACCAAAGAGACTTATGGTCATCTCAAGTTAGTAGGTGCAATAATTACTATTCAACACCTGACTTTCCTAAGCCACTGCCTGATATGGTATTACCAACTTCTACTTTTCCAAAGGCTACATATTAGGCTAAATATTCAGAAGCAAGACCTTGTGGATTTAGAGAATTGGTAATCATTCCAAGACTTGAGTTATGACAAGGAGCTAGGGTTAACCATTAAACAGCTGGTGCATATGTTCTGTGTTCCATTTTCTAAATGTCTTGCCCTCATCACACTGTGACAGACTTCTATTTACAAAGTATGATGGATATATTTTAATCTATGATGAAAATAATAATGAAATACCATCATTTGTCCTGACTGCTAAAGTGTTCTTTTTTCTCTCTTTAGAACTGCTCTTGACTTAGCACAAAGAAATTAGATTTTGTTACATAAAGAAAATGGACACTATCACAGTACAGCACTATTTATTGTAATAAGCATAATGATTAAAAGTATTCTTTTCAACATATATAACGCCAATAAGTAATCCAGATTACTGAGGAAAGTCACCTATTAAGCAACATAATAGATTACTTATGAAAACAGAGTCACTTGGTCTACTTTAGCTTTCACAATCCCCAACTTTACCAACCCAGTGATGGTTCAAGCAGACTCAGGAACAGTCAAATAACTGCTTTCAATGTAATCTGAATGATATCCCATGGATTGACCAAGAAATGGAAATTAACTTCTAAGCAATCTATAACACTGCCTCTAACCAAGAGCTAAAAATTCAAGTGAAAGTTTCCTCTCATTTCTCTCTTAACAATATAAAATTACAGCCATAGATTTCTCTTGGATACAAATGGATACACTTAAAAAAAGGGTCCATGGTCAAACAATCCAACCAGTCCAAATTATTTACAAATAAAACACTGACAATAACATTACTATTCAGTGTCCAACTTTTCAGAAAAAATAATCACAAAAGGCAAGAATTCATAGACTAGGTAATAAATAACAAGTATTACATTCTCATCAAATACCTCAATAAGCTCTCTGCACACAGATGGAGGGAATGTAAGCATCAAAGCATTATTACATCACTAGCATGTTGGGAAGCCAGAGTCGACAACGTGAGGCAGAGGTGGTCCTTCTCACAGGACCTAGGGTTGATGCCAACCCATCCATACTTCTGCCATCACTTTTACACTTACAGTCAAATAACGGCATGGAGCTAATGGAAATTCAACACTTCTAGTCAGAAAATAATATTCCAGCCACACTTAATTAGAAAGTAACTGATTAGCGCCACACTTAGAATCCAATTCCAGTACAGCAAAGTGGTTTAGTCACTCAGTTGTTAAACAAGTATTTATTGAACACCACTATATCCAGGCAATGTTCTAGGCAGTAGTGATTGTAGAAACAATTAAAACACGTATCTCTGTCCTCTGCTGCCAAACAACCTGGGTTCAAATCCTGGCTCCACCACTTGTTAGATGAGTGACCTTGCGAGATTACATAACCTCTATTAAAATTAATATGCGACCAGTTATAGTATCTATCTCACATTATTTTGTGAAGACTAAATGAGTTTATGTTTACAAAAGGTTTAAAACAGTGACATCAGATGGCCAACTAGCAGCTCCTAGCATTCATCCCCCTCAAAACAACACCCAAAACGACGACTAAACAACTACATTTTAATAAAAATAACTGAAATAGAGCACCAGAGCGCATCAGAGGAGTTACAGAAACCCTGGTGACAAACTCAGGCTGGCCACATGGAAAACAGAAGGAAACACCAGGCCTCCACCCCCCTATACCCCAACCAGGATCACCTGGGAACCAGGACAAACCTCCCCACTGCGAGGAGATAATCAAGAGGATCTCAGCAACCCCCATCAACACCCTAGACACATACAGACCTCACCACTGTCCCTGCAGTTCTCATAGACACTAAGCCCAGCTGAGGGAGCTGCCTAGAGTTCACACTGCTGTGCTCCCTTCCAAGAAGGGGACAACACTGTGACCTGCCTTCTACAGCCCATGCAACTACTGCACTATACCATCTTGGAAATGGAACCATGGCTGGAGTGTTCTCGCTCCTGGTATGAGTCACCACAGCTTCCCTTCATCCCCAAGGCTAAGTCACCACCAAACTGCCACAACCAATTGGGCAGACGTCCCCAAGCTACAAGCAACTGTTATACCCTTACTCATGGGGCCAAGGAGAGAGGAAGCCACTCCATCTACCCCCTTCTCTCCCTGTATTAGCCCATTCTTGCACTGCTATAAAGGACTACCTTTATAGGTTTAACTGGCTCATGGTTCTGAAGGCTGTACAGGAAGCATGGCTGGCAGTGGGTGGTTCAGGAATCTTACTATCATGGCACAGAGCAAAGAGAAAGGAATCAGGTCTTACATGGCCAGAGCAGGAGGAAAAGAGCAAAGGGGGAGATTTTAAACAACCAGATCTGTGAGAACTCACTCCCAAGAATAGCAAGGGGGAAATCCCCCTGCACCCCCGCTCTGCAATCCAATCACTTCCTACCATGCCCCTCCTGCAACAAAGGGGGTTACAATTAGACATGAGATTTGGATGGGGACACAAATCCAAACAGTATCACTCCCCTTCCAGGGAAAACAGCACCTTCACCGCTCAGAGGAGTCACCCCACACTAGTGCCCAACCTGAAGCAGTGCCCTGCATCCAAGGAAATGGCACCCAGAGCAGTCACGTATCCATATACTTTAGCAGAAGTGCCCTGCATCCCAAGGAATCAGTGCCTGGACTGTCCAGAAAATTCATGCCCACTAGGCCTAAGCTGAAGCAGCACATTGCCCCCTGGGGAACTGGTGCCCTGAACCAGCTGAGCATCCCAGGGCTGAGCTGACATAGTACCCTGCATCCAAGGGAGACAAAGCAGTGGCTGAGCAGAGACATTCACCCTACAGGGCAAACAACTCTAGTATTCTGTTTCCCTAAAGCTGGATCCCCTAGAGTCTGAACTGCTGAGACACTCCTCTCCTTGCAGAGTAGAGTAATCACTGTGCTGTTCCCTCCCCTCCCCAGAGCCCACACAACAGCTGCAGTCTGCCATTCCGGGATATGTGCTGCTGTTGCACCTGGCTTCACAGAGCCTAGGATACTGCCAAGCTCCACCATCCGGGGGCCTAGAGTCACTACTGCATGGTGCCTCAGCCTCTGGGCTCCAACTTGCCACTGAGCCCTATTGGCTCAGGTTCCCAAATTGTAGCTACCTACACCCTGCTCCCTGGGCCCAAACCTCCAGAGCACCCCTTCTTCCCAAGTTGCACCAATGCTGTGCCCTGCCCCCTAGGGGAAGAATCATAACCTCAACCTAGGCCCCTGGTCCAAAGCTACTGGGATACCTCAGATTCACAGATCCTGAATTTATAGGCAACCGACATCCAACTCTGCCAGAGAGAACAAAGCCAGGCACCCAATACATCCCCAAATCCAGGTGCCACAGTAAGTTCACAAAACCCTGAGCCTGGGACCCCAGCCCCACAGCTGCCCCGAGCACCTGTACCTAGAACCCAGTGCCACAGCAGCTGCTTGTACACTGTGGTCAGCTAAGTCTCCCTACTGTGGGAAAAACAAGAAGAGGAGGACCCCAAAAACCCTTGACACCAAGGACATACATGACTACAACTACCACAAACTTCTGCAGCCTAGGCAACTGAGGCACCCAAAGTTACTGCTGACATTGAACACAGGTGAAGAAGCTGCATGAAGACTGTACTACCGCTCCTACTGGACACAGAGTCAACACACACTCCCCAACCAGCACACTAAAATCCAACTGCAAGGGAAAGTCTCTATAAAAGCCATTCAAAAGACTGTAGAAGTGATTGTCCTACCATATGCACAGATGTCAAAACAGGGACACAAGAAACATGAAAAAGCAAGTAAATATGACACCAAGAAAGGAATATAACTCTTTAATACTAGAACCCAATGAAACAGAAGTCAATGTGAGCCCAGGAGTTCAGGACCAGCCTGGACAACGTAACAAGACCCCATCTCTACCCACCCCTCCCCCCCGCCAAAAAAAATAGCTGGGTGTGACATGCCTGTAGCCCCAGCAATTTGGGAGACTGAGATGGGAGGATCACTTGAGACTGCCGAGAAAATGCCACCGCACTCTGGCCTGGGCAACAGAGCAAGACCCTGTCTCAAAAAAAAAAAAAAAAGGGAAATCAACAAACTGCCAGAAAAAGAATTTAAAATCTTGGCCCAGATGCAGAGGCTCACACCAGTAACCCCAGTTACTTGGTTGTGGGGGCGGGGGCATGGGGGTGGGGCTAAGGCACAAGAATCATTTGAACCTGGGAGGCGGAGGTTGCAATGAGCCAAGATCACGCCACTGCACTCCAGCCTGTGTGACAGATGACAGCAAAAGTCTGTCTCAAAAAGATAACAAAATAAAATAATTATCGTAAGGAAACTCAAAGAGATACAGATAAAAAATTCACCAAAATCAGGATATAAATGAGAAATTCAACAAAAAGAAAGCATGAAGAAGAACCAACAGAAATCACGCAGCTAAAGAATTTAATGATGAAAAACAAGGAAGAATTCAATAAAAAATACAATAAAAGTTTCAAAAGATTTCATCAAGAAAAAGAAAATCTCAGAACTTGAATGAAAAAGAGTGACAAAAGCCTGCGAAACTTATGGGATAGCATTAAATCACCCAATACTCCCATCATGCGAATTCCAGAAAGAGAAAAGAAAAGGCATAGAAAACCTATTTAATGAAATAGCAACTGGAAACTTCCCAAGTCTGAGGAGAGATATGGACACACAGATCCAAAAAGTCCCCAAAGAGATTGAATAAAAAAGTAGTTACAGTTATTGGATAGTTGTACACCCAAGGCACATTATAGTCAAATTGTCAAAAGTCAAAGACAAAGATAAAATTCTAAAGACAGCCGGTGGCTCAAGCCTGTAATCCCAGCACTTTGGGAGGCCAAGACGGGCGGATCACGAGGTCAGGAGATCGAGACCATCCTGGCTAACACGGTGAAACCCCGTCTCTACTAAAAATACAAAAAATTAGCCGGGCGAGGTGGCAGGCACCTGTAGTCCCAGCTACTCGGGAGGCTGAGGCAGGAGAATGGCGCGAACCCGGGAGGCGGAGCTTGCAGTGAGCTGAGATCTGGCCACTGCACTCCAGCCTGGGTGACAGAGCGAGACTCCGTCTCAGGAAAAAAAAAAAAAAAAAATTCTAAAGACAGCAAGAGAAAAGCATCGAGTCATATGAAAGGGAATCCCCAACAGAATGACAGCAGATCTCTACGCAGAAACCCTACAGGCCAGGAAAAAACAGAATGTTATATTCAAATAGACAAACAGAATTATATCAACTAAAAATCCTCTAGGAAACAATCAACAGAGTGAACAGTCAACCTGAAGAACAGGAGAAAATATGTGCAAACTATTCATCTGATAAGGGATTAATATCCAGAATATACAAACAACTCAACAGCAAAAACTCAAATAATCTGATTTTAAAATGGGCAAAAGTAGCCGGGCACGGTGGCTCACACCTGCAATCCAGGCACTTTGGGAGGCCAAGGCGGGCAGATCACTTTTGAGGCCAGGAGTTCGAGACCAGCCTGGCCAACATGGTGAAAACCTGACTCTACTAAAAATACAAAAATTAGCTGGGTATGGTGGTGCATGCCTGTAGTCTCAGCTACTCAGGAAGCTGAGGCAGGAATCGCTTGAACTCGGGAGGTGGAGGTTGCAGTGAGCCGAGATTGCACCACTGCACTCCAGCCTGAGTGACATAGTAAAACTCTGTCTTAAAAAAAAAGAAAGACAAATGAGCTAAACATACATTTCTCAAAAGAAGACATACAAATGACCAACAGGTATATGGAAAGATCCTCAACATCACTAATGATCACAGAAAAGCAAATCAAAACCTCAAAGAGGTATCATCTCATTCTAGTTAGAATGGCTACTAGCGAAACGAAAGGAAAAAAAAGCTGGTGGGAATGCAGGGAAAGGGGAACTCTTATACACTGATGGTGGGAATGTAAATCAGTATAGCCAAAAAAATAAAACTGTATGGAATTTCCTCAAAAAACTAAAAATAGAACCATCATATGATCCAGCAATCCCACTACTGGGTATCCAAAAGAAAGGAAATCAGTATGTCAAAGAGAGACGTGCATTCCTGTGTTTATTACAGCCCTATTTGCAATAGCCAAGATATGAAATCAACATAAGTGTCCATCAACAGACAAAATGCAGCATATATTCAAAACAGAATATTATTTAGCCATTTAAAAAAGACAAAATTCTGTCATTCGTAGCAACATGGATGAGTTTAGAGGACACTACGGTAAGTCAGATAAGCCAGGCACAGGAAGATAAATACCATATGTTCTCACTTATATGGAAGCTTAGGAAGTTGACTCATAGAAGTGAGGAAGGGTAGTAGGGAGAGGTGAGTAGCCAAAGCTCAGTTATCAGATACAAATATACAGTTAAATAGGAGGAATAAATTCTATTAAAGGAGGCCAGTGGACAGTGCCCAAAAGAAAGAATGAAGTTTCCATCAGGCTGGGTGGGCCCTTTGGATAAAATGAGTATTTGTTTAATTTCCAAGAAAAGCATTAGTCTACTGTAATATACACCAAGGCCCAAGTCTATAAAAGGCCATTTTGTGAACAGGGGGCACACAGGAGCTCATAACCAGTCTACTCAGTGAATTCTCTTTTAGGAGGCTAAGTGTAAAGAATTAGGCCCAAGGAAAACTACAAATGACCATGACCTACTATAAACCCAAGAAAATGGGAATACGTATCATTCAAAATCCTGGCAGAAAAAAATAAGTAAAATCAAATCGGGTGACTCAAAGGCAGTTTAGAGATTATGCTATTATACAAAGGTATGGGCAAAATACAGAGAAACTACAAAGCTGGTAGGACACTTAGGCATGAAGGGACAAGAGGAGGCAGCAGTTACCAAAACCAGGGAGCAAGATGTGTAGAGAATGCCACTTGACAGGAAAGGCATCACTTTTGGCAACCCAGGGCACCCAGCAGGAAAGAGGCCTGAGGGTAACGACATAGCATCACTCTGTATCTCCTTTGACCTCCTGCTGGTGGTCCCACTCACCAAGCCCAAGCAGGAGTCCACGAATGAAATCCAGGCAGGTTAGGTTCCTGGGGCAGGAACAGGGTAAACAAGGGTGGAAAACAATATGGAAGGGCAAACAGAAGATTATCCAGCATGTATATAATAATTTCAGCCGGGCGCGGCGGCTCACACCTGTAATCCCAGCACTTTGGGAAGCCGAGACGGGCTGATCACGAGATCAGGAGATCAAGACCATCCTGGCTAACACAGTGAAACCCCATCTCTACTAAAAATACAAAAATTAGCTGGGCGCGGTGGTCCCATCTACTTGGTAGGCTGAGTAGATAAGCTAAGTGACAAAGAAGTGATGCCAAAAATAAGCAAGATGGGAATGGGAAGTGGGTATTTCTGGTATC
>NW_012114511.1:4086858-4121730 GCF_000951035.1 Colobus angolensis palliatus | reverse complement strand
AGGATGGTCTTGATCTCCTGACCTTGTGATCCGCCCGTCTCGGCCTCCCAAAGTGCTGGGATTACAGGCTTGAGCCACCGCGCCCGGCCACCATGTATCATCTTAAGCACTAGAAATCCAAAACCAGGATCTCATATATACAGTTAGTCTGATCATATCTTATGACTTGAAATAAAAGTAATAAGCTATTATTCACCAATTGTCTACTGAGAAGGGCCTTCTTAGTGCCTGGCACTATATTAAATACTGTACATATATTATTTAATTGAATCCTCTCAACCCTATGGCATAGATTTTTAATATTAATGTAAATATAACCAAATGACTAAGAAGTCCCCAAAAAAGCTGTCATATATTAGACATTAATAGTATTTAGGTAGCCATGGTGGCTCATGCCGGTAATCCCAGTACTTTGGGAGGCCAAGGCAGGAGGATCTCTTGAGCCCAGGAGATCAAGACCAGCTTTGATAACATGACAAAATCCTCTATTTACAAAAAATACAAAAATTAGCCAGGTGTGGTGTCCTGTGCCTATAGTCCCAGCTATTCGGGAGGCTGAGGTAGGAGGACCACCTGAGCCTGGGGAAATGGAGGTTACATGATGGCACCACTGTACTCCAACACTGTTACCTCGGCAACAGAGTGAGACCCCCTTTTAAGTATTTACTAACAACCATCTTGTCGTAATGAAAAAAGTCTACAGCAGTCATAGCAGGTTGCCTACCCAAATCCATTCCCTACTCCCACTTCCAACCCAACTTCTCACTACCTGTCAGATCTTTTGTTGGGTGTTTTGTTGGGTGTTAAGGCTACCCCTTAAGCGAGAGCAGAAGGTGGATCTGGATTACTCTGAGTCAGGCAGACTCCCTTCCTCTTGCCAGGGATAACTGAGGAATAGGCATGTTGCACAATTCAGATTTAGGGTAAGTCTGCTAGGAGCTTCTAGATTGTTTGCTTATAAAGAGAGACATATGGAAGAAACAGTCCTTTTTGTTCTCACTGGACATATTATGTGCAAATGTCATGCACAGAGCCTCTGCAGTCACCCAGTGCCAGGCACACTGAAGACGGCAGTGATGAAAAATATCAAGAACCTGGATCCTTGATGATACTGCAAAGCCCTTATATTTAACAACCCTGAAGTCACTTAGCCTAACTCAGGACTTACAGTCACTGAGAAAATAAATCCCCCCTTTTCAAGCAGTTTAGAAGCTGGGTTTTCTGCAAACTCCAGTGCAAAGTATCCTAACTGATAAAGGTATTAGCTAACAACAACAATTCTTCCTCTTGGGGCTTGTTTTAAAATAAGAATTTAAACCATAAGCGTGATCAGGACTATGAAAGGTGTAAGAAGACGGATAGCAATATATGGATCTTCTTTGAAGAATGTACACCTGAAATACACAGCGTCCAACAGCAAGGGCATAGGAAAGGTTTCAAAGCACCCCAACAGTGAAAATGCCAAAGGGTCAAAGGGCTACTGGAGCTTGGAAAAGTAACACTGACCCTCATGCCACACAATGGAAACTACTAATAACAGTAAGAAACAGTTAAAAAGTAACAAGACACGGAGCTAGTGGGACAAGGTATGGAGATACTTTCTGATACAGAGACAATTCCAGTATATTTAAATGGATTAAGGTTTATTAAAAACCTGAACAAAACTGCACCACTAACTCAGGTTAATCCTTAAATACACAAAGACCTATTACCTCTCCAGACACTACCTTCATCACAAGTTGTCAAGCTACTTAAGATAAAATGTTCACAAGAATTAAAACAGGAACGTAACATGAATGTAATGTAATTATAACTTAACAGTACAATACTGAAAAGACACCTTAGTTTAAATGTTTTAATGAAACTATATTGGCGAAGGTAGGTAATGGTACTTTCAGAAAACACAAAGAATGAGTTTTTCCCTCTAGACAGTAAAATAAACAACTTTAATATATCCCCAAATCATGACTGTACCTGTTGTCTTTTGGCTGCCATAATGTTCAGCTTATCCACTTCAGGTTTTAGGGCTTTATACTGGATTCCTAAGTCTTGTTCATTGCCAGCATTCCTCAACTTCAAGATACCATCTTCCACCTATGGAAAAAAAAAAAAAAAGACCCCAAAAACCAAAAGTTCTGAATGTAAGTCTGTAAATAAAGATGGCATCCTAGAAATTTTCATTCCTGTTAACAGCTACTCAAAAAGCAATCCAAACTTAGCACTCTTGAGTTTGCATGGTCCTCTAATGTTTAAACAGCAATTACACAGGAGCTTCATAGTGGGAAAGACACTAATACTGGCCTCTACCTTAAAGTACAAAATTTAATGCATCTTGGTTTTCTCAGCTCCGGAACTCTGCTAGTACAAGGAAAGATTTAATCATTACTGGAAAAAGGGAAGGAGTCAAAACAGTATCTTTGCTACAAGTTCTTCATTTTAGACAACACTGGCTCACAACAGAACCAGGATGATACATAGTTGGAATAGAGGAGTAAGTGCAAATTAAACAAAAACATCTCTGGTCCATTGAGATAAACCAAATTCAAAACCAAACTAAATCCTAAGGAATGCTGAACTAAGGAAGGCCAGTAGCAATCTTCCTGTGATAGAACAAATTATAGACATAGGCCTGTATACTTACAACTTTCAGCTGAACAAGTAATTTGTAGACATCTGCCATGTCAGCCAAAATCAGCAAGCGGGTAACAGCAGAGAGCAAAGCTCGAGCTGCCCGAACCATGTTGCCTCGCTTCACAGAAGAGCAGGGATCATCTGCGAACTCTCCCGCAGCAGTCTTCATCAAATCACCTGTTTTACAGAATGAAAAACAAACTAAGCAACAATGAACTCAAATAACTGATCTGAACTCAAATAACTGATCTACATTTTAAAAAATATAAAAATAATCCAATCTTTGTATATTTCATGCACAAATTTAGTTTAAGAGTTTTCATTTTTGTTGTTGTTTGCTGTTCCTTTGTTTTATAGCTATCACTTACAAAAGCACCTTCATATATTGCTGGTGAAAGCAAAATATCTGGAAAGTGACTCGGTACTATATATTAAGAGGCTTAAAAATATTTCCCTTTGATCTAATAACGCTCCTTTCCAAAAAACGGCATTATATGTATCAAAAAAAAAAGAAAAATTCAAGATTTGAACGGGAGAAAAAAAGCATATCTAATGCAATCTACTCTCACATCCACAGAATACAGAAACAGGGCAACAATTATGCAGAACCACCACACTTCATTAATCATCCCAACTATGCAACGTGTACAGCCATAACAGAGACTCAGCGGTATGTGAAAATAAGAGTTCAGCCACTGATTCATTCCTTTCCTTCGCAGAACACTACCGAAAGCTCAAATGCTCAACAATAAGCATCTAGTTAAGTAAATTATGGTGTAGCCTACAAATGACTATTATGAAAATATTTATATATATGAAAAATGTTAAGCAGAAACAAATGAAATTATAAATGTATGTTTCTTTTTAAATACAGAGGAAAGACTGGAGTCAAAAGGCAAATAATAGTTATCACTGGGTTACACACTGCCTCTTTACATATTTGGTACCTATAAAAAGTTTCTATAATGAAGAGGTACTGTATCTACAATTTTTTTAAAACTAGCTAAAAACATATAAAACAGATTTTACTATAGTTAACAGGAATATCCAACTTATACAATCCTGAGCTCAAGAATTTATTTATAGCCTGGGCATGGTGGCTCACACTAGCAATCCCAGTGCTTTGTGAGGCCGAGGCAGGAGGATCTCTTTAGCCCATGCGTTTGAGGTTGCAGTGAGCCATGATTGCACCACTGCACTCTAGCCTGGGTGACAGAACAAGACCGTGTCTCTTAAAAAAAAAAAAAAAATTAAGAATTTATAACATTTCCTAGAAACTTGTGGAACTTACACTTTCTGTCATTTGTGTCTATTAAAATTATTTACGGTGCCCACTGTCACTCTTTTCTTATAGCTATAAAGGGCCAGTGTTGTGTCTTGTCCACTGGTTATACAAATAGGGCCTGTATGGAGACTATCTTTGGAATCTTGGAAAAGCAATTACTCCCTCCTCCTTTGGCTGAGCAAGCCCACTTCAGTTCACATTAAAGTCTAAAAGCCATTCACTCTCTCATGTCTTCCATGAATTTTTTTTAAGGCACTTTCAAGAAGTCTAGCTATTTCTCAACAGACCTATCAAATTTCTCCTAGCTATCATCATTGGATGCACAACACGAGCAGAAGAGGGGAAAAAAAAATTGCCTCACATGCATATATTAATTAGGCTTAGAAGCACTGTATAATTCTAAGAGTAAAGAAAAGCTCCACCTATTTGTCAGGCCAGAAAAACTTCCAATGAATTACACAGTTAAAAGGCTTTCCTGGATCTAACACAGTCTTCTCTCTTATATCTTCAGGAAGATACAGACATATGTCAATCATTATGTGGATTCGTAACATTAATGCTGATATCTTATGGTATTTTAAAAGATGGAGCTCATTCATTCTTTTATTTGATCAACAAATGTTTGAGCACCCATCACACGTCAAGGGCTGTGCCCTACTGGAGCTCTATGGAGGGAGGGAGACAAAAAATTAACAGCCAGTTAAGACAAAGCATCTGGTCTCGAAGGGTTCACAAATTATAGAGTATTACAATGCACCCAAAATTAAATAGCCTTGTGAACAAGGTGCTATGGAAATATGCTGAAGAAAACTATTACTCAGGGAAGAATTTCTCTGCAAATCCTTGCAGAAAGAGATATTTGCCTTAAAAAAATGTCAATACTGTCTTAGGCCAGGAGTGGTGGCTCAAACCTGTAATCCCAGCACTTTGGGAGGCCGAGGTGGGTGCATCACCCGAGGTCAGAAGTTTGAGACCAGCCCAGCCAACATGATGAAACTCCGTCTCTACTAAAAAAATACCAAAAAAAGCCAGGTGTGGGGGCGGGCACCTGTAATCGCAGCTACTCGGGAGGCTGAGGCACGAAAATCGCTTGAACCTGGGAGGCGGAGGTTGCAGTGAACTGAGAATGCACCATTGTACTCCAGCCTGAGCAACAAGAGCAAAACTCCATCTCAAAAAAAATATATATATATATATGTGTATGTGTGTGTGTGTGTGTGTGTGTATATATATATACACACACACACTGTCTTAAACATTATTACCAAACAAGAGAAGAAGCAAGAGATGTTGACCCTATATAATAAGCAGAACTTCACCTAATTTAGCACTTGCTACAAACTAAAAACAAACAAATCCACTTTCAAAACACAAAGCTGAACATACCATCCCTGCCTTCAAATAACTTACCCAGAAAAGATGGATCTGACCACTAAGAAATTATGTGGCATTTTAACATACAAGCTACAAGAAAGAAAACACAAGGTGTCATGGGAATTCAAAGGAGGAAGCACTAACAACCAGTTTGGGGAAGAAATGAAATGCCAGCAACAGCTTTATTGAAGGCATCGTACTCTGAAATGAACCCATCCCTCAAAGGAGAGGAAGGATGTAGGCAGCAGAGTTAAGGGAGTTACCACCTTAAGCAGAAGGAACAGTAACACAATAATGTCCAACACTGGCTGGGTGCAGTGGCTCACACCTATAATCCCAGCACTCTGGGAGGCTGAGGCTGATGGATCACTTGAGGTCAGGAGTTCAAGACCCGGGTGGCCAACATGGTGAAACCCCATCTCTACTAAAAATGCAAAGACATGGTGGCAGGAGCCTGTAATCCTTACTCGGGAGGCTGAGGCAGGAGAATCACTTGAACCCAGGAGGCGGAGGTTGCAGTGAGCCGAGATTGCACCACTGCACTCTAGCCTGGGCAACAAAGAGAGAGAGTCTGTCTCAAAAAAAAAAAAAAAATCCAACATTTATTTAAATATCTACTCTATGGCACTACACGTATCTTTAAAATTCTGTTACCCATCTAGAAAGTAAGTGGTATTAATCTTTGCTTATAAATAATACAACTAAAGCTTATACAGATTAACTAACTTAATCCCTGCCACCTTAACTAGTAAATGGCAGAGCTGGGATTTGTAATGCCAATATTTATGCTCTTTGTAGAACCACTTATGCTGAGGTATACAATAAGAAGGCTTATATATATTAATACATAATTCATATATTAATTAGGCTTAGAGGCATAATATCTAGTTTGAATTATCTAGTCTGAGGAGTAAGGGATATGTTTAGAAGAAGCAGAAGATGGGAGTAGAAAGGCCATAGACAAACAGAATTCAATTCCCTCAGCCAGAGGGAAGTCAAAGTACACAGGATTAACCTGTCTAAAGTACATACAATAAACCTAACCAGAGACATGGATCAGAAAGCTACAGTGAGAGCCCAGAAAAGAGTGGTAGTAAATTACAAAGGCAGGGGTCAAAAGATCTGATCACCTTTGATTAAGCACAGTAGATTCTTTAAAGGTTGCAAGCATAAGGCCTTTCTGAGTGGGAGAAGAAAGCCAGAGCTGTATGAAAACACATGAGTTGGGAAAGATTTAGGAAAAAAAAAAAGTTAGGACCCTCAAGACTGTGGACCTCGGAATAAGGAGAGGAAGATTCTGTAATAAAAGAAACAGAATAAAGAGAACCAAGACTGTCAAAAACGAGAAGGCCAGACTTGTAAAAGAAAACTAGTTGACTATAAAACTAGTCAACTAGTCAACTAGAAAACTAGTCAACTATAACTGAGAGCCCAGAAATATATTCTGATTTTAACAAGAGTGCCAATAATATTCAATGAAGAATGATCTTGTCTACAAATGGTGCTAAGACAAGTGTAATATGCAAAAGAATTAAGTTGGACCCCTATCTCACACCATATGCTTATAAAATTGATCAAAACCTAAATGTTATAACTAAAATTATAAAACACTTAGAAGATAACACTTCATGACCTCTGATTCACAATGGTTTCTTAGCTATGACACCAAAAGTACAAACAACAGAACAAAAAACAGGTAAGGTGGACATCATAAAAAAATTTAAAATTTTGTGCTTCAAAGAACACTACCAAGAAAGTAAAAAGACAACCCACAAATGGAAGAAATTTTCTGCAAAGTATATATAAGGATCTAGTATACAGAATATATAAAGAACTCTTACACTAAATATACATATTTTTTTAAGTTGGCTGCAGTGGCATGTGTTTGCAGTCCTAGCTACTTGAGAGGCTGAAGCAGGAGAACTGCTTGAGCCCAAAAGTTAGCATCTAGCCTGGGCAACATAGCAAGACCTGGCTTCTTTAAAAACAAACAAACAAAAATAGACAAATAATCCAACTTAAAATAGGCAAAGGATTTAAACAGGTGCCCATCTGAAGATTTAGAAATGGCCAGTAAGCACATGAAAAGCATGATGCTCAACCTCATTAGTCATCAAGTAATACAAATCAAAACCACACAAAGATATCACCTCATACCTAGTAGGATGCCTATCATAAAAAGGGCAGATAATACCAAATGGCAAGAATATGGGGAAATTAGAACTCTCATATCCCAATGTTGGGAATGTAAAAAGGTGTATCTGCTTTGGAAAACAATCTGGCAGTTCCTTAAGGGGTTAAATGTTGAATTATCATATGACTCAGTAATTCCACCGCTAGGTGGATATGGTTTGGATCTGTGTCCCTGTTCACATCTCATGTCAAACTGTAATTCTCATTGTTGGAGGTGGGACCTGGTGGGAGGTAAGTGGATCACAGGAACAGTTTCTCATGAATGGGTTAGTACCAACCTCTTGGTGCTGTTCTTGTGATAGTGAATGAGTTCTAACGAGATCTGATTGTTTAAAGGTGTGTGACACCTCTCCCATCCCCTTTCTTGCTCCTCCTCCTGCCATGTTAGATGCCTAGTTTCCCATTTGCCTTCCACCATGATTGGAAGCTTCCTGAGGTCACCCCAGAAGGAGATGCCACTATGCTTCCTGTACAGCCTGCAGAACCTTGAGCCAATTAAATCTCTTCTCTTTATAAATTAACCAGTCTCCGGTATTTCTTTATAGCTATGTGAGAACAGACTAATATAAGTTGGTGCAAAAATAATTGCAGTTTTCACCATTACTTTTTTTTTAATGGCCAAAACCACAACTACTTTTGCACCAACCTAATACATAGCTACACAACTAAAAACCTGTACGTGAATGCTCACGGTGTCACTAATCATAATAGCTGAAAAGCAAAAAGAAACCAAACACCTACCAACTGAAAAACAAACATACAAAATGTGGCATTATCCAGTATTTAGCAGTAAGAAAAAATGAAGTGCTGATACATGTGCAACATGGATGAACTTTCAAAACATACGTTCAGTGAAAGAATGCTGTATTGTTCCATTTATATAAAATTGCCATTTGCCACAATAGGCAAATCCATAGAGACAGAAGGTAATGTTTGCTGGGCAATGGGAAGGAGGTAAGAAGAATCAGGACTAACTTGTAACAGGTAAAACCAGGTTTCTTTCTGGGATGATGAAAATGTCTGAAATTACACAGTGGTGATGGCTGCACAACCTAATGAATATACTAAAAACCACTGAATTGTGCACTTTAAAACAGTGAATTTTATGTATGTGAGTTATAGCTCAATAAACAAAAAGGAAAAAAAAAACTATTGAATGCAGTAACATGAAAGAGCACAGGCTCTGGAGCTGGATATAGGCTGAAGTTTTGGCTTTGCCACTTGCCAGCTATGCAACTAGACTTTATGAGCCTGTTTCCTCTTCTGTACAACATGTAGAATACCTGCTGTGAGTGTCAATTAAAATACCTTGGAAAATGCCTAGTTCAGTGCCTTGCAGCACTAGGAGACAAAATAGGGTTGGTAGAAAGGATTGATATTAGGTAAAACAAGCTCAGAAGACAGAGAAAAGGTCTTCATTGTGTTTCATCAGTATTCACCTATTCAACAGCAACCTTCAAGAGCATTCATGCCTCTTTCAAAACATGCTTACTGATCACCTTCTATGAGCCAGGCACTATTCTAAATGCTCCAGGAAATGAACCAACCAGGCCAGGAAAAAATCCCAGGCTCCAGAGAACTTACAGTCTAGTGGAAGAGAAAGGCAATAAACAATAGTACTGGGTTAGGGTCGGGGGCAATGACAGAAAGGAGGACAGAGAAAAGGGATGTAAGGTACAATTTAAAATAGCGGGATCAAGGTAGGCCTCCTTGAAAAAATACCATTTGATTTGAAGACAGTCTTGACAAAGGACTCACAGGAATAATGTGGCTATCTGGAGGAACAGTATTCCAGGTAGAGGGAACACCAAGTCAAAGATCTAAGAAGATTATGGAAGGCCAAGGAAGCCAATGTGGCTGGCACAAGACGATGAAGAAGACGAGTGGCTTTCTGGGAATTGCACATACCAGACTTCAAGGGTAATAAAACAAGTTATAAATAAGACTGCTCTTTCAAGAATTTGGCCTAAGACCAGACACGGTGGCTCACACCCGTCATCTCAGCACTTTGAAAAGTCCAGGCAGGAGGACCCTTGAGACCAGGAGTTCAAGACCAGCCTGCGTAACATTGTGAGACCTCATCTCTACAAATAATAAAGAAAAATTAGCCAGGCATGAGGGCATATACCTATAGTCTTAGCTACTTGGGAGGCTAAGATGGGATGATCACTTGAGCCCAGGAAGCCAAGGCTACAGTGAACCATGATCGTGCTACCACACTCCAGCATGTGGGTGACAGATAGACTCCATCTCCAAAAAAAAAAAAGTTTGGCCCATTACCAGGAGGAAAAGTCAAGGGCTACTAAAGGAATTATTTTCTACTTTATTTTCAATTTTATGTAGCACCTATAATCCCAGAATTCTGGGAAGCTGAGGCAGGAGGATCATTTCAGCCCAGAGAGTTTGAGATCAGTGTGGGCAACATAGTGAGACTCTGTCTCTATTGAAAAGAAAAAAAAATTAATTAGCTAAGTGTGGCGGTACATGCCTTTAATCCCAGCTACTCAGGAGGCTGAAGTGGGAGGATCACTTGAGCCCACGAGGTCAAGGCTACAGTGAGCTGGTACAGCACCACTGCACTCGACCTGGGCAACAGGGCAAGACCTTGTCTCAGAAAATAAAAATCTTGTGTAGGGGTACTGGTATAATAAAGAGTAAGATCATAAACTCGGAACTCAAACTAACAAAAACCACAGCTTCACCACTAAATAAGTCTCAGGTTCCACAGTTGTAAAACAGAGATAACAATACTGATCATCTTCACTTTGCGCAGTAGCACAGAACTGTAAAAATGACCATACAAGTTCAAACAGTGTAAACTGATCCTAATCAGAGATTAATCACAGAGAATTATGATTCTCCTGTGACCTTTAAAAATTTTTGGCAGTTTACAACACTATGTTTGAAGAAAATTAAAAAATAAGGCCCCCCCCAAAATTTTGTGAGCCAGGCATGGGAGCTCACAACTGTAATTCCTGCACTTTGGGAGGTCAAGGTAGGAGAATCGACTGAGCCCAAGAGTTTCAGATCACCCTGGGCAACAAAGTGAGCTACTTGGGAGGCTAAGATGGGATGATCGCTTGATCCCAGGAAGCCCAGGCTGCAGTGAGCCATGATCGTGCCACTGCACTCCAGAGTGTAAAACTTAAAAATAAATACTTTTGTCTAAGCATTAAAAATTCCTTTATTGTCTATTATAAATGTATAGGGATATGATATAGTCAATCAATATTTATTTAATCTACTAAATTAAAACATTATAAACACTGAAACAAAGTATTTTAATTTCCTTGTTAAAAAAAAATTTTCAAAAGTAGTCTGAACATGCCTTCTTCTTGTCATTTACACTAGGGTGCAGAATGAGCATGTTTTGTAGCCCTTTGGCGAATCATCATATTCCTTTCTAAGTTTGGATCCACTTCCAACATTTTATCCAATATCTACACTTATTTGTCATGAATATCTTCAAGAGTTCCTTTAATGTGTCATTTTTAATGATGTCACACATTCTCTTGGACACCATAAGAGATGTCCAAGATGTTCCTCATTTAAGTCAAGAAGTTTGCCTTCACTAAGTAGTTCTAGCTGCATAGCCAGAGTTTTAAATAGCAGCTGGGTCAACATTTTCACAACCAGCTATTTCTTCCCTTTATATTCTAATGAAATTTCAATTCCAGGTCTGCCACTTTTCATTTCTTTGTTGCACATTCACCTTTGTTGGCTAATTCCCTCTTTCAATTATTCAATTCTGTCAAGGAGTTCATGTGGGTTTATCACTAGGAGAAAAGGAAGCAACACAACTACACACTTTGCATAAACTGAACAGATTTGCAGGGAACTATCACCAACAGACGTTGAAAGAGACGACATGACTGGTCATGATGCACATCAGTTATTTATGCAGCTATTTGTACACATAAAAGCCAGCAGCAACGTTTTTACAGTTACCCTTGAACAACATAGTCTGGGTTTGAATTGCATGGGTTTACTTATATGTGGATTTTGTTCAATAAGTATATTGAAAATTGTTTCAGAGATTTGCAACAATTTGAAAAAAACTCAAATCATGTAATACAGAAGTACCAAAAAATTAAGAAAAAGGTATATCATGAATGCATAAAATATCACTAGCCTATTTTATCATGTACTATCATAAATATACACAAACCTACTACAGAAAGTTAAAACTTATCAAAACTTAGGCACACAAACACAGACCATAAATGGTGCCATTTGCAGTCAAGGGAAATATAAACTAATGTAAAGATGCAGTTTAAATCATAATCAAACATAAAATTAACTGTAGTACACACTGTACTACTGTAATAATTTTGTAGCCATCTCCTATTGCTATAGCAGTAAGCTCAAGTGTTGTGAATATCCACTTAAAATACCATATGATGCAGCTGCATGTGATGCTAATCATCTCCACCTGAGCAGTTCACGGCCCGTAAATTGCATATGGCAGTGAAAAGTGGTCATTCGTAGTTCTCATACATTTTCATCGTGTTTAATACAACATTCAAAACGTTGACACCATGAAGCTCATACGAAGTGCCACTAGTGATGCTGGAAGTACTACCAAGAAGTAGAGAAAAGTCATGACATTTTAAGAAAAAGCTGAACTGCCTGATATGCACTGTGAATTGAGGTCTGCAGCTGTGGCTGCAGGCATGCGCCACTGTGCTCGCCCTTCTGTTGCATTTTTTTTTAGATGGAGTTTTCCTCTTGTTGCCCAGGCTGGAGTGCAGTGGCACCATCTCAGTTCACTGCAACCTCCGCTTCCCGGGTTCAAGTGATTCTCCTGCCTCAGCCTCCCAAGTAGTTCAGATTACAGGTATACGCCACCATGCATGGCTAATTTTTCTTTTTTTTTTTAAAGTAGAGACAGGGTTTCTCCATGTTGGTCAGGCTGGTCTTGAACTCCTGACTCAGGTGATCTGCCTGCCTTGGCCTCCCAAAGTGCTGGGTACAGGTGTGAGCCACTGCCTCTGGCCTGCTGCTGCACTTTTTAATGGCATTTGGGAACCCTTCTCTTGGTTAGCAGAAGCTGCTTCCACTGTTATCTTGGTATTTTTAAAGCCACATCTCTCTCATATTATCAAACCACCCCTTGCTGGCATTAAATTCTCCAGCTCTAGATCTTTCACCTCCCTTTTGCTTTAAATTGTCATATAACGACTTTGCTTTTTCTCAAATCTTACTAGTCTATAGGTATGCCTTTCTTATAGCAGCCCTGCACCCACATAAAAGCTGCATTTTCAACACAAGATAAAATTATTTTTGTAAAAGGTGCAGGGTTCTCATACATTTTTGGGACAACAAGAGTGAAACTCTGTCTGAAAAAAAAAAAGTGCAGCAGAAGGTCGGGCCTGGTGCCTCAAGCCTGTAATCCCAGCACTTTAGGAGGCTGAGGCCGGGGGATAACTTGAGGTCAAGGGTTCAAGACCGGACCTACTAAAAAAAAATAAATAATAATAATAATCATATAAAAATTAGCCAGGCATGATGGCCTGGGTGACATAGCAAGACTCCATCTCAAAAAAATGTTTAAAAAATAAAAAAATAAAAAATTTAAAAAGATACCTGTCAATTAGTTTATATAGTAAATTTTTAAGACATTAAAAGTGCTCTCTGCACACAAAAGGGCAAACTGGGGAAACTGAGGCAGACAGGAAATATGTCCACGGTCGCATGGTTGTAAAACCTGACTTTGTCCCAGCTGTTTCCAGTCAACTACGCTACATCTAGTATTAACCAAGATACAAAGGAGATGAAACTTACAAGAACTCAATACTACTGTACCATCTGCCATGAAATAAAATCTGTCATCCAGTGATGCTCTCTCCTGAGCTGGAAACAAAGTAAGTTCCTCTGGAGTTTAAAACAAAGACAATTGGAGATTATAAATTAAACAAACAAACAAAAAAAACCCACAATTCTTTATTAGGAGAAGAAAAGATCAAGAACTTTTTGAAGCATCAAATATCACAAGTAAACTCCCCTGAAAGCAACCAAACTTTATAAAGTTACAGGGAGAGGATAGGCTTGGAAAATATTTGGGCGATGGATAAAAAGAATAAAAGGCTTGTTTGTTTTAACCTGGGCCTGTTGCGTTGCTCCTTTAAAACAAAGAATGCTATTAAGTAATGTTAATGAATACAACTACTTTTCTCCCAGAACACTACTTGGTGTAGATGAAATAAGGTATTGGAACTGGGTCCAAATCCAGCTTCGATATTTGACGGCTGTGTTACTTTGGGTTGCTTTATCTCTAGCTGTTTTCTTTTCTGTAAAATGAGTACACTATCTCCCATACCTTACTCGGTTGTTTTGAAAATTAAATGAGATAATATATGCAAAGCTCAACAAATACTTCTGCGCCCCCTTCTACTTTTCCATCTACTTTTTCCAATTTTTAAACCTATTTAGAACATGTCATTATCTACACAACAGCTATTTCTTACCTTTTTAGAAATAGTCATGATAGCAAGTTCCCTAAAGGACAGAGGAAACATTAGCTTTTAATTTTAAATGTTGAAGCTATAAAGGATGAGGAGAGTTTCCTTCATTCCACTGTTCATACTGCAGATAGTAGTAATAATTGCAAAGCTTGCTGTGCCTTAAGTTTTTCCAACTGCTTTTTATTTTTAAGCAGTTTTTTTCTTTTGTTTTGTTTTGTTTTGTTTTAAAGAAGTTCTCAAGTCAAGATGGGATTCCTTCCAGTTCTCAGGAACTGGTCATCCTCCTCATCTATCCCATTTACAGTGTCACATCCCAAAATTCTACAGTATACTACGACAAGAAAGATTTCCAACCACAATGTAATGGCTCAGAAATCCAGCTATGGAAACATCTCTACTGTCTCTAAAAGTCCTCCAAGGAACCTCAATAAATAGGGCAAAGTTCTATCTTCTTCCCCAAAATAATACTAAGTATACTTTTAAATAGCTTCTTCACCAGAACCTTTCTACCTTTAAGGTCCAGAAAAAAAGAATTTTTGCCAGCCCAGTAGAGAAACACAGCTTATCTTCGATAAATTATACAATCTAACCCCCCCCCGGTATCTTAATCAATTGAAATGATTTTCATTTCCATTTTAAATAGCAGATATATAACAATCCATACTGCACAGTGAGAATGGAGATCATAATGTGTTTATGTCCTGGGGAAGGGATGGGATGGCAAACACTACAACCAACACATACCAAAATATCGACAGAGCTTAATCATAAGGTGGTATAGCCTGACTGTTTATTGTTTATTTTTACTTTCTATAATGAATACTTTTATATTAAAAGAAGTTTTTAAATGATAAAAATGTTAATATCTTTAGTTCATGTGTGTGATAATAAAACTCAGGCTTCAAATTTTCTTTTTTCTGAAGTATAAAAATACCGTGGCTGCTAGTTTATGCAAAAATGAAAAAGTAAAACTTGCACATACTACAAAATCTTTTTGTAAAAGCTTATAAAGTCAGCTAATAGAGGGGTTTATCCAAAACAAGAGTAAGCCAAGTGGTAAAATAAATGGGTACCAGTAGCCCCAATCTCATTTTTAAAATTTTTTGTAGAGTTGCTGCAGGGAAGAAGATTCAATGGTTACGTGGACCTTACGTAGGTATTTCTTAAACAGAACATTTTACAAGAGTATATTGTTTGTTATCAACTGCCAAATCCAAAAGAGAAAAGAGATTTTAAAGACATCCACCTCAATGTTTTTGCAAACCAGCAAAAACAGCCCTGCGCTAAAATGACAAAAGCTTCCAGGAGAAGAGTTAGACACCATCAACCATCTTAAACATGTTCAAATTACTCATTTCAGGATCAGTTTCACGAGCATACTTAGAATTCCAACTCTTCCTTCTACTGATTTCCCAGACAACCATGCTCAAGTAACTTTGCTCTTTTTTCTCAAAATGATTTTAACTGTCTAAAACCTTTTATTTCTTCTCAGATATATACTTCTCCTTTATTTTATTTTATTTTATTTTTTCCTGAGACAGAGTCTTGCTCTGTCACCCCAGCTGGAGTGCAGTGGCACGATCTCGGCTCACTGCAAGCTCCGCCTCCCGGGTTCACGCCATTCTCCTGCCTCAGCCTCCCAAGTAGCTGCGATTGCTGGTACCCACCACCATGCCCGGCTAATTTTTTGTATTTTTTTTTTTTTTGGAGACGGAGTCTTGCTCTGTCGCCCAGGCTGGAGTGCAGTGGCTTGATCTCAGCTCACTGCAAGCTCCGCCTCCCGGGTTCACGCCATTCTCCTGCCTCAGCCTCCCGAGTAGCTGGGACTACAGGCGCCTGCCACCATGCCTGGCTAATTTTTTTATATTTTTAGTAGAGACGGGGTTTCACTGTGTTAGCCCGGATGGTCTCGATCTAGTGACCTCGTGATCCGCCCGTCTTGGCCTCCCAAAGTGCTGGGATTACAGGCATGAGCCACCGCGCCCGGCCTATTTTTTGTATTTTTAATAGAGACGGGGTTTCACCACCATCTCGATCTCCTGACCTCGTGATCCGCCCGCCTTGGCCTCCCAAAGTGCTGGGATTACCTGCGTGAGCCACCGCGCCTGGCCGATATATACTTCTTAACGATAGGAGACTTCAGTCTTTAAAGTAAAAAACTACGATTATAACTATTTCTTAACACAATTCTCCTTTGAAAATGTGAAAAGTGAATAAAACTCTTGACATAACAGTATTAAAGAGAAGTCTTTAGTTTGCTGGTATAAAATAATGTTCTTAAATCATATTACTCTCTAGAGGATAGTGTTCAGCCATTAAAAATTATGTTGTAGAAGAATACTTAATATTACCGAAAGATGTTCAGTATCCATTAAGTGAAAAAAAGCAAATGGCATAATCAAACCCAATATATCTCTACCCACATGGGCATATTAATAGGAAACAAACTGCAAAGAGTTTAGGACAAAAATGTTAACCATTAGTTTCATCTCTAAGTTACAAAATCATAAGTTTTTATTTTTTTCTTTTTGCTCTTCCTATCAAAACACATGTTCACGGCAGAAAATTAACGCTCATTTTAAAACCGTTTTTAATTCTACCCAGGGAGTAGAACTAGAGGAAGAAAAAAAGAAAAAGAGAAAGTAACCAATATCACAGGCAAGCCTATAATAAAACTGCCCTGTACTTAACAGCTTGGCATCTTTTTACACAGTGTTTTACAGACTAAAAAATACCCAGCCCTGGATTTGAATGAATACCCAAAACTTCCCTATCATGAGATTCCTAACTCTTGAAAGTTACGTTTTGGTGCTTTAGCTCCAAAACCTACTGATAAACCTACTTTATACCCACTTCTCTTAAATATATCTGATTTGATTAAGGGATCTCACCAATAAGTGATAGCTTTTTTTTTTTTTTTTTTTTTTACAGTCTCGCTCTGTCGCCCAGTCGCCCAGGCTGGAGTGCCGTGGCACCATCTCGGCCCACTGCAATCTCCACCTCCTGAGTTCAAGCAATTCTACTACTGCCTCAGCCTCCAGAGTAGCTGGGATTACAAGAGTGCATGACCATGCCCAGTTAATTTCTGTATTTTTAGTAGACGGGGTTTCACCATGTTGGTCAGGCTGGTCTCAAACTCCTGACCTCGTGATCCGCCCACCTCGGCCTCCCGAAGTGCTGGGATTACAAGCATGAGCCACCGCACCTGGCCAGTTTTTTTTTTTCTTTTGAGACAGAGTCTCACTACTTCACCTAGGGTGGTGTGCAGTGGCGCAATCTTGGCTTATTGCAACCTCCACCTCCTGAGTTCAAGTGATTCTCCCACTTCAGTCACTTGAGTAGATGGGGCTTCAGGTGAAAGCTACCACACCTGGCTAATTTTTGTATTTTCAGTAGAGACAGGGTTTCACCATGTTGGTCAGGCTGGTCTCGAATTCCTGACCTCGGATGATCTACCTGCCTCAGCCTCCCAAAGTGCTGGAATTACAGGCATGGGCCACCACGCCCAGCCTGATAACTATTTTCATCTGTTATTCCATCAACTTTCATTTTACAAAATAGTAAAATAACAGGACCAAGACTTCACAAAATTATCTCCTAACTTCAAGATAATCCAAAGTTAAACATTGTTTCCTACCCCCATCCCAACCCCATGTCCCACCACTCCCACTCAGCCAAATTTTAATTCAATTTCTATGATCTGGTAATAAAATAAGACGTTTTCCACACTTGTCAATGAAGACAAATTGGCAATATAGATGCAAAAAATAACAGACTTCATAACATAGCCCTTACAAGAAGTAACCAAATGGTAGCACATATTTGGCATAACCCACATGCCCTATGACATGAGGATGACCTTGAACAAAACACTTTATTCTTCTCAATCTTAAGCCTTCCGTTTATCAAGGAGGGATATTTGGTAAAAACGGACCCCTAGATGATATTCCTGCAAGTACAGATAAACTGAGAATAACTCAAAAGAATCCCTGACAGATGCCTTAAGAGAACTTTCTGGGATGCAGTTTTTGTTTTGTTTTGTTTTGTTTTTTTAATCCACCCAATTGTTTATCTTTTGAAAGTCAACCCTGAAAAGAGGCCAGGTCTGGCGGCTCATGCCTGTAATCGCAGCACTTTGGGAGGCGAAGACAGGCGAATCACCTGAGGTCAGGAGTTCGAGACCAGCCTAGCCAACATGCCAAAACCCTGTCTCTACTAAAAATACAAAATTAGCCAGGCGTGGTGGTGGGTGCCAGCAATCCCAGCTACTTGGGAGGCTGAGGCAGGAGAATCACTTGAACCCAGGAGGCAGAGGTTGCAGTGAGCCAAGATTGCACCACTGCACTCCAGCCTGGGCAACAGAGCAAGACTCCGTCTATTAAAAAAAAAAAAAAAAACAGGAAATAAACATTTAATATGAAGTTATTTAAATACTATAAGCTCATCTGAATCAGAGCAAGTCTAGAAAACCTCTTAACTTACCCCCCCACCTTCCCCATCCCCTGAGGGTAAAGAAAGAAGCTTTGAAA
Organism: Colobus angolensis palliatus; assembly: GCF_000951035.1. Taxonomy (NCBI): domain Eukaryota; kingdom Metazoa; phylum Chordata; class Mammalia; order Primates; family Cercopithecidae; genus Colobus; species Colobus angolensis. Next base: position 4,103,254 of record NW_012114511.1, on the reverse strand, counting down.
TTTCTTTTTCCAGTTGACAGACAGAATGGATTAAAAAGAAAGAAGTTAAAATAAAGTAACACACATATTCATGTTCTCATTTTCCTTACTAATTCAAGTGTGCCCTGCTGCTATTCAGAAACACTCCAAAGAGAGGCACTTACTTCCTGATTACACATTCAAATAAATGCATAACATGCATTTCAACTTGGAATCACTTTCTTAAGAAATTAACTAGTAGAAATCATGTTACTGCAACATCATGGTTGAAGTCATGCCAAAACCAAAATTTTAATACCTAAAATAACTTCCTCAGCTACACTGACTGTACAAATATATTAAGGCAGTAATATTACCCACTGTAACTCATAAGTAGTATTATCCTGGTTAGTGTTATTTATTTTTGTGAGTTTAACAAGACAGACTTTTTAATAAAAGGGGAAAAAATGAACCACTTCAAAATGACATTAGAATTTAATAACTTCACCCTTCTTTCCTTAATTCCAAGCTGGCTACAGCAGAACCCAAGTCTCTGCAAAGCAGCATATGCTCACACAAGGGTAGTGATCCAGAAGCAGACAGCATCCTTGACACATCCCAAGTCAAAGAAAATATAGCCTCCGCCCTAAAGACTTATAGTTTAAGTCAGGCAGACAACTTTAAGACATAAAATTCCCAGATGACAACCAGCTAATGATTTTTCAGAATTTATATTTTGCTTTTCCTGCTCAAGTTAAATGAAGAGCAAGAAAAAGTGGATTAAGTGGTGAGACTGAAGGAATGGGGTCAATAACAATTTTTAAATTAATTACAGTCTTCAGGAACATCTGAAAGGTAGGAAATGGAGTGGGGGCACTTCTAACAACAGACTAAGCCACAATGGGATCACATGAAAAGAGACATCCACAAAAATAAGAGGAAAAAACAGGATGAAAATTCTACCAAGACAAGGGGAAATGACAAGACAACAAATGAGAAGCCAGAACTCAATGGAAGAATATGAGAAAAAAATCAGCTGATTTCTTGCTAGTTTTAATAAAATTATTATACTAATCTGAAAATCTAATTAACTTAACTTTAGTCTTTTTCAAAATGTTGAATGTTTCCCAGCTACCGCTCTTCCAGAGCATCATTAACACTTTTTGAAACCCATTCCAAAGTAAACCTTCCAAGTAGGAATACTTGTCATTTTCCTCCTGTGAAAAATTAAAGAGCCCATATGTGAGATCAAGCTCATGATCTCAACCCGATTAAAACCACACTAACCAGATCAAATTAAAATGCAATCTCTCTCACACACACCCACGCAATGCTCTTCAAAGCTATGTTTTAAGTCTTCACATCATGAACCCAGCAAACCCTGATTCCATTCTGCCTCCTGTCTACCTCTCAAACTCCACTTAAAACAGTCACTGATACTTGCTTTGTCCTAATCACATCTGTCTTTTAACATCTGTCTTCCAGGCTGTCTATAGTAGATGTGGGTACATCAGTCTGAAGCTGTCAACATGTGCACTGGACAGGAGACCAATTTTCGCCTCCTTCAATCTTGACTCTAGTCAGTTGCCAGGGAGAAAATCATGCCTCAAGAGCCTGACAGCCTGTGCTCAATGTCCTTTTGTCAGGGATGAAATGCATTATTTTTCTGAAAATTATCTTGCCAAGATTCACAGTGAAGCATGTATACACACACATACATGTGTGTATGTATTTTTTTCTCCCTATATACAAATTATTCAAGCTGTACCAAAGAAGATGGCATCTATGTCCTTAGCTTCACTACAAAGTTATACACAATTACTGAAATAAAAGAATGTCACTCCATTAACATCAATTAAGAACTCTCATTTTCCATCCTTTCTTTATAACAATGCCCTAAGAGACCCTCAGTTTTATGAGACTGGGTAATTCATGCTTTAAAGATTTTTAAAAAGCTGAAAATGGGTGCAGTACACCAACATGGCACATGTATACACATGTAACAAACCCGCATGCTGTGCACATGTATCCTAGAACTTAAAGTATAATAAAAAATAAAATTAAAATTAAAAAAATAAGAACAGCTACAATGAACAGTAATTGCCTCTCTTAAAAAAAAAAAAAAAGCTGAGAAAACAAGTACCATTAGAGTATGCTCACAAATCAACTATAGGTACTAAGATTACCCAGATGCTTGCAAACTCACAGATTTTAACTATTGTGTTAGCAGCCAATAAATATTCCCTTCTTGTTCTAAAACTAACAAGACCTTTTTTTTTTTTGAGACGGAGTCTCACTCTGTCACCAGACTGCAGCGCAGTGGTGCAATCTCAGCTCACTGCAATCTCTGCCTCCCGGGCTCAAGCAATTCCCCTGCCTCAGCCTCCTGAGTAGCTGGGAGTACAGGCACATGCCACCACGCCTGGCTAATTTTTTGTATTTTAGTAGAGACAGGGTTTCACCATGTTGGCCAGGAGGGTCTTGATTTCCTGACCTCGTGATTCGCCCACCTAGGCCTCCCAAAGTGCTGGGTTTACAGATGTGTGAGCCACCACACCCGGCTGACATTTTTTACATAAAAGATGGTTTACGTAATGACTGAGATTTAGTACTTAACAACATTGACTGCTTTCAGTAAGCTGAGATCTCCTACTCAAGGAAAATGCATTCACGGTATCAAAGTTTGCTTGAAATGGAATGACCCGAAAGCCAAAACCTAAAAAGAAACATTTAAAAGAAATCCTAAGACAAATCTGTCTAAACATAAATAGATATGAAAGGGGAAAAACTGTAATCCAAACATTAAGATGTGTGCTTGTTATTTATGGACAGGAATATTTAGTAAAATAACTTACTCTATCTTCACCTTCTGGCCACCTGGGGGAAAAAGGATGTATAGTTGTCACTATAAAACGTTTTTTCAGGCCGGGCGCGGTGGCTCATGCCTGTAATCCCAGCACTTTGGGAGGCCGAGACGGGCGGATCACGGATCACGAGGTCAGGAGATCGAGACCATCCTGGCTAACACGGTGAAACTCCGTCTCTACTAAAAAATACAAAAAAAACTAGCCAGGCGAGGTGGCGGGCGCCTGTAGTCCCAGCTACTCGGGAGGCTGAGGCAGGAGAATGGCCTGAACCCGGGAGGCGGAGCTTGCAGTGAGCTGAGATCCGGCCACTGCACTCCAGCCTGGGCGACAGAGCAAGACTCCGTCTCAAAAAAAAAAAAAAAGAAAAAAAAGTTTTTTTTCAGCATTGAAGAAGAGGCTGCAGTGAATTACCCAGAGGTTTTCATGGTGTTTGCCATGAGAATAACAATACATACATGAGAGGTGACTGGCTGTGGTTAGTGGTATGATAGTCACAAAACGAAGGGCAAACCAAATGGCAGGCAGTAAGTCACTAGACTTAGCTACAATCAATCCTTGCTCTGTTCAGCAGAACTCAATCACCTTTTCCCAGACTACCATAATCTTGTCCTACCATTAAAACCAAAATTACAGACACATACAATCATTTCTTGATTTTCTACTCCAAGGTAATTTAACCTCTGCTATGCCATTAGACTAATAAAGAGAAATCTAAAAGATCAGCATCTCCAGCCCAATGAGCTATGTCTCAATTTTTGAAAACTTGGTGGAATTCCAATTAAAAAGAAAACAACAGGGCTTCAACAAATCAACAGAAAAAGGAGCACTAACGTTTATCAATATTTATCATTGCTCTAGGAACTCAAACACCATGATGTTTCAGATGTATTAATAAATATTAATACATGTGATTAATAAACACAAAATAAAGTTTGACATTCATTACAACCAAATAATGCAAACATTTTAAAAGGCAGAATTTTACACCTGTAAGAACACAGGTCCTTAGCAGCACACACTGCCTCAACACCACCCTAAATGACTCAAGTCACAGGAAAACAAATTACTACAACTTTTCACATACCAGGTCCCTTGGTTTTACCTATTGAAAAGATGAGCTACTTGAACAGGCCCTGCTGGCAGTTAATATGCACGACAACTGGCCAATTCTCTCCGTCAATTCTGTTACAGCAGTCCCTTCCTGCACAGCTCCATTTCACTCTCCACTACTACGGTCATCTCCAGAGTCTAGGTCCTGCCTCTGGGCTCTCCACCAATCCCTTTAATCCTTCCTGCACACAGCTAACACTAATCTCCCTGCAAAAACTCTACTTTTCCTCATATTCTGTATTGCCCAGATGGTGGAACTTCTTAAAACACGAAGAAAATTAAAGAGACAAATTTCAGTTTCAAAAGGAAAAAAAAGCTTTCAAAATAAACACAAACCAATGCTGGAAAGAACTCCTCCTTGAGGTAGTGAGTCGTGTGTCACTTGATATATTCAAGCATATGGGACCTGCACCATGTAAGCTATGAGATCTGTCCCAACCACAGACTTCTCTTGATTCTAGATCATGTCCCTAACAGCCCTCCCTTCTTCACATGGCATTCCAAGTCACCCTCAAAAAACGCTCCAAACTAGATTAAACCTCTCCTGCGGCCGGGAGCAGTGGCTCACGCCTGTAATCCTAACACTTTGGGAGGCCAAGGTGGGTGAATCACGAGGTCAGGAGTTTGAGACCAGCCTGGCCAATATGGTGAAACCCCATCTCTACTAAAAATATAAAAATTAGCCAGGCGTGGTTGTATGCGCCTGTACTCCCAGCTACTCAGGAGGCTGAGGCAGGAGAATCGCTTGAACCCAGGAGGCAGAGGTTGCAGTGAGCCGAGATACCACCACTGCACTCCGGCCTGGACAACAAGAGTGAGACTCCATCTCAAAAAAAACAAAAAAACCTCTCCTGCCAGCAGTGCTCAACAAGACTAGCACCCACCTCCAGCCAGGGACCTCACTGTTCCTCATGCCCATCTTGCATAGTCTATTTTTCTTACCTGGATGAGTTTCCTCCTGCTCCCTTTTCTACCTTTCAAGATCCAGTGTAAGCTCAAACACCTTTAGTAAACTTTCCCAATCCCATGCTTACCCTCCCATTCCTCTGCCACTCATGCTATTAATTATTTTTCGTATTCATGTGTCATTATAAGCTCTGGGGGGGGGGAACCAGGAAAAACAGCCTCCTATGTGCTAGAATATCATCTCCCACTCAGGGATCACACACTATCAACCAGCCCATTCCTCACTCAGATTTCCCTGACACAAGCTTCTTCCCGGGAAATCTACTGTTGCTCAGTGCACAAATCATATACTGAGCAAAATATCACTAGAAGGAGTGCAAGAATACATAAAGGTGGACTTCAGTTTCTTTGGGTCTTCTCCCGCTTCACTGACCCAGAAATGCCCATGAGCTATAGGGAAGAAGTTACGGAAGTAGCAATAAGACTTTGATCCTGGCCTTTGAGATCCAAGTATAAACTGTGGCTAATGGATTATAAAACACTGTTGTAGTAAGAAGCTACAAATTTAACTTTTTTGTTTGTTTGTTTTTGTTTTTGTTTTTGTTTTTTTTGAGACGGAGTCTCGCTCTGTCGCCTGGGCTGGAGTGCAGTGGCCGGATCTCAGCTCACTGCAAGCTCCGCCTCCCGGGTTTATGCCATTCTCCTGCCTCAGCCTCCGAGTAGCTGGGACTACAGGCGCCCGCCACCTCGCCCGGCTAGTTTTTTGTATTTTTTAGTAGAGACGGGGTTTCACCGTGTTAGTCAGGATGGTCTCGATCTCCTGACCTCGTGATCCGCCCGTCTCGGCCTCCCAAAGTGCTGGGATTACAGGCTTGAGCCACCGCGCCTGGCCAAATTTAACATTAATGTGCCTCTGTTCATAATGTCTCTCCTTTTTCAAAAAAGCTTCATTTAAGTCTTCTCATCTCTGTCCCCTGAAAGTCCCCTATCTGGCTTAAGAGCCTTCTTTTTCTGGTCAAGCCCTATTCAAGGATTCATAAAATACATTTATGTACCACAAGGCAGCTGCTACTCTTTATTTACTGTTAAAATGTACATAGATGGGGAATGTCTGCTAATGAGTATGAGGTTTCTTTTAGGGATGATAAAAATGTTCTGGAATTAGATCATGGTGATAGCTGTACAAGTCTGAATACCCTAAAAAACACTGCATGATATACTTTAAATGGGTGATTTTCATGGTATGTGAAATTATAACTCAATTAAAAAAAAAAAAAGCGTAAGATTCTCCATCCCTACCCATGCATTTACATTTGGCACTGGAAAGGAAAACACACTTCGAATTTTGAGAAAAGAGCATTTTCTTTCACTGTACTTCTCGGAGAATAATCAATCATCTTACTCAAACATTTAAGTGCCTATCACGGACCAGGTACCATCTTAAATACAAAGAGAATGGTCACCAGACCAGCAGAGAACCTGCACTGCTGGAGCGTGGAGAAGAAAAGGCAACCAATTTAAATTACCTCTGTGATAAGCGCTAAGATGAAAAACTACAAAGGTAGATTGATCTAATGAGGATGGGAGGGATATGGGAGGTTAACAGGATCCTAAAATAAGAAAAGAGCACATCTAAGAGGCATATGTACACCTCCGCCTATATAAGGTAGTTACTCAAAAACTAAGCAGATTAGTAGTACAATTAAACTCCTAGATTACAGGGATTTGGAGGCCATGCAACTGGTGACTGGCTCCTATCCACCACATGTGGCCCACCTGACCATTTCATTAGCCTTGAAGTCAAGTGATCCTAAGTTTTTAAGTATGTGAATTTTTTTAACCTCACTTACAGCATTATCATGAAATTTCAGTATACTCACAAATGTGCATATTAATTATTCATATAATCAGGGTCTAACACAAAAAGAAAGTTACACATCAAAAACTGTGTACATTCCAATTTCTGGTTATTATGACTGCACAGGAAGCATTGGACATGTACAAACCCAAAGGTCTACTTTTTGGCTCAAAAGTGTAATAAACAAACAGATAAATAAATACTTTTTTGAAGATAGTAAGCTCATTATCTTTAACAGCCTGGGAAAACCCTAGATCGGGGATAGCAAACTACAGCCTGTAATTTTTCCAAATTTTGTTAGAACAAAGCCATGCCCCATGCCCATTTCTTTATATCCTGTCTATAGCTGCTTCCCAATTCAACAGCAGAGCTGAATATTAATAGTTTCAACAGAGACTTTTTTTTTTTGGAGATGGAGTCTCGCTCTGTCACCCAGGCTGGAGTGCAGTGGCATGGTCTTGGCTCACTGCCAGCTCCACCTCCCGGGTTCACGCCATTTTCCTGCCTCAGCTTCCTGAGTAGCTGGGACTACAGGCGCCCACCACCATGCCTGGCTAATTTTTTGTATTTTTGGTAGAGACGGGGTTTCACTGTGTTAGCCAGGATGGTTTTAATCTCCTGACCTCGTGATCCGCCCACTCAGCCTCAGGGACTACAGGTGTAAGCCACCGCGGCCAGCCCAGAGCTGTTATGATCAGAAAATCCAAAAATACTTATTACCTGGGCTTCTAGAAGAAATTTGCCAACCCCCATTCTAAACAACGTCAATACTGATTCAGAACAAAGACATCTTAAAAATTCTTTAAAAATTAAGTGTTTCAGTTGATGGCATATTTTCATTTATCAGAAAAATTCAGAAGAGTTAGGTCAGGGTTTTATGTAAATGCTCAGGACCACTGAAGCCAGGGCAGGGAAAAGTGTTTGTATAAATTTTCTTTTGCTGTCTAAGAAATTCCAAGAGGTGGCAGCTTAAAACAATTATTAACTCCCAGAGTTTTCTATGGGTCAGGGATTTGGGGTTGGTCAGGACTGATGTCTGAAAACTTGACCGGAGGTGGAGGATCTGCTTCCTAGGTGGTTCACTCACATGCGTGACAAAAGTGTGCTGACTGATAGTGGGAGACTTCAGTTCTTCTCCACAGGACCTCCTGAGTGCACTCACGACATGGCTGCCAGCTTCCCCCAGAGAGAATAATCCATGAGAAAAAGTGGAGTGGATACAGCCCTATTTTTATAACTTTGCTCCCAAAGTAAATAGTGCCACTTCTACCACATTCTAGTCATTGTAGGAATCACTAAGTTCAACCCATGTTCAAGGGTTAGGCTCTATTTTTTTTAAGGGAGGAGTGTCCAAAGAATCTGCAGACGTATCAACACCACTACAGGGTTTCAAACGATGAGTAAACGGCCTCAACAACACAGCCAACAAGTCTCAATTGATTAAGCAATCTGTGCTTCATATTTTTGTAATATGTATTTTGTTCTATTTATGATAGAAAATTTGTTAAAATTCTCCAAAGAAAAAAGCCAAGAGAAAAAAGTAAGGCATTTCAGCTTTTCATATCTGATGCAATAATGATGATGGGAGGAAGTTATATTTTAGCTTTGGCTCTTTTTTTCCAAAGAGAAGGCAAATTATGGTGGATAGGTCATGACAATAAATAATTGCAAAACTGGACTAGGATAGACAAGTCCTTATGATTCAGAACCATATAAAAGATTATCATATATAAACAAAAATAACAAGAGAAATTCAGATGTGCATTCAAAATTGTGGGGGTTTTGGGGAGCAGGGAATGTATCTTATACCATGACTGCTACACATTTGCATTGGAGAAACTTCTGAAATAAGAAACATATAAAGGCAACTTTAAAAATCACCTACAACAATTAAATGCATTTTGAAAATAAATGTGCCCAAGCGCAGTGGCTCATGCCTGTAATCCCAACACTTCAGGAGGCCAAGGCAGGCAGATCACTTGAGGTCAGGAGTTTGAGACCAGCCTCCAATAAGGCGAAACCCCATCTATACTAAAAATACAAAAATTAGCCGGGTGTGGTGGCGTACACCTGTAATCCCAGCTACTTGGAAAGCTGAGGCAGGAGAATCGTTTGAACCCAGGAGGAAGAGGTTGTGGTGAGCCAAGATCGCGCCACTGCATCCCAGCCTGGGCGACAGCAAGACTCCAACTCAAAAAAAGAAAGAAAAGAAAAGAAATATCAATCACCAGACCCAGCAAACACTTGTCCAAACTCATCTGTTAATATAATTGTGAGCTTCGTTACAGCAGACAAGAAGGGCTGGGGAGGAGAATGTACCACAGAATACAATCAAGTAATAGACAGCCTGATCTCCTCAACATCAAGCTCAAAAAAATTGTCCTGGACCATTAAACTATTTTAAAATAAATTAATTCAAAACCCACTGTACTGGGCTGAATAGCATCGCCCAAAAATTCACGTCCACCTGGAACCTGTGAATGTAACTTTACTTGGAAACAGTCTTTGCAAATGATATCAAGTTACAATGAGGTTATACTGGCGTAAAGTGGGCCCTAATTCAATGCTTGATGTCCTTATAAGAAGAAGGAAATTTGGACACAGCGACACACAAAAAAGAAAAGCATATGATAACAAAAGCAGAGACTGGCCGGGTGCGGTGGCTCAAGCCTGTAATCCCAACACTTTGGGGGGCCGAGACGGGCGGATCACGTGGTCAGGAGATGGAGACCATCCTGGCTAACACGGTGAAACCCCGTCTCTACTAAAAAAATACAAAAAACTAGCTGGGCGAGGTGGCGGGCGCCTGTAGTCCCAGCTACTCAGGAGGCTGAGGCAGGAGAATGGCGTGAACCCGGGAGGCGGAGCTTGCAGTGAGCTGAGATCGGGCAACAGAGCGAGACTCCGTCTCAAAAAAAAAAAAAAAAAAAGCAGAGACTGGAGTAATGAGTCTACAAGCCAAGGAATGCTAAGGACTGCTGGCAACCACCAGAAGCTAGGAAAAAGGCATGCACAGATTCTTCCTAAGTCCCAACAAGGAATCAAACCTGCCAACACCTTGATTTCAGATTTCTGCACTTCAGAATGATGAGAGAATAAATTTCTATTATTCTAAGCCACCAAGCTTATAATAATTTATGTTACAGAAGCCCTAGGAAACTAATATACCTGCTTAATTAGTACTGTGGAATTCTAATAATTTCATTTTCAGTATCAGAAATATTTATCTTCAGCCTGAAAACTGAAAAAATATTTACCACTGAAGGTTATTTGTTCACAGATTCAGAAAACAACTGGAGATGTCATCTCTATCTAAGACACTGCCCATTTTAGGGTACTCCCACAAGGATGAATTTGACGTAAGACTCTGGACTATGCAATCTACTACCATCAGGTATGAAAGATCTATGAAGTTCTCCCAAGGGCTAGTAGAGCACCTGTAAATGGCAGGGCTCGATTTACCTTAGCTGATATCCAATAACCTAAAAAACCTACATCATTGTTGAAATTCTCTGACTGGAATAGAAACCTAACACAAAACCACAGGTTTCAAGGCGCTGTGGCTCATGCCTGCAATTCCAGCACTTTGGGAGGCCGAGGCAGGTGGATTGTTTGAGCTTGGGAGTTTGAGACCAGCATGAGCAACTGGTGAAACCCCATCTCTACTAAAAATAAAAACTGCAGGTTTCAAGAAGTTTACCTTCCATATTTAAAGTCTTCCTTCCATACTTGTAACATAATGAGGACAATTTTTCTAGCATTAATTACTGGTAAACTGTGGATTACCATTTTACTTTTTATCAATTCTGAGTTTCCCAAAACATGATTCCTTTATGCCCAGATTTATTTAAGTCAAGCTCCAACCAGTGCAAATAAGCATGGCTGATTTAACATACTATTCTGACATAACAGAACAATTTCTAGAGTTTTTTCAGAGTAGGTATTTTTCTATTTTATCACACCCATCTCTTCAGCATGAATTAAAAAGAAGTATTACATAGGAAAGGTAAACTTCTGTCCCATGTTTCCTATCAAATTGTGTTACAACATTTCTAAGACTTAACTATTACTTGAAACACCCAAGAGAAGTGGATTCAGATTCTCCAGATGTCCCTTTGCAAGCATCTCTCATGATTAAAATTTGAGCCAGTCCAACTTAATACATCTCCAATAACTAAGTTACTGAGCAATTGGCAAGCATGAGAATGAGAATTAAAATATGAGCCAGTCCAAGTTAATACATCTCCAATAACTGAGTAAGTTACTGAGCAATTGGCAAGCATGAGAACTGAGAATACTGACCACAAAAAAAATCTCCTTCAAACACTTATTTTCTAGAAGGGCCTGCCTCTCTTTACATGAAAAGCAGTAATGACCTACCTTGTTTTCGAACATCTTCTACAGCAGCCACAAGCTCCTCCTTGAGAAACTGGCTCTCCTTCGCAATTTTATCCCCCTTCTCCAAGAAATTCTCAGTTGCTTGTTCAACAGATGCAGCCAAAACATGAGCCTTCTTAGAACGACCTCTCTTCTTATTAGAGGGCCCCTTACTATTGGTGTTTACCAGGGTTGTAACCTAAAAGTTTCATTTTTAACATTAAACTGGAGTCAATTAAAATGACTAATATCTTTAAAGATAGCAAGATTAAGTTATTCTTTAAAAAAATCACATTTATGAGATTCCACTGAGCATTAACATACAATTCCCCATATTTAAGATATACAGCAATGATGCTATATTTAATTTCCAAAATAACTCAGCTTTCTCAACGTGTACAGAATTATTTAACACATATTTTAATTTCTCAAATATGATCATTAGGTTTTTAGTTTGATTTTACAAATTAAAAAATGATCAGAGACAAGCTAGATGTCTCTACTATATGTCACCAATATAGTATCTGGAACACTCTATGTTCCAGAAATAGGTTAACAATGAACTTAGCTTTAACTGGAGATCGCACTGCCACTGTTCTCAAACTTTGCAAAATGTTTTAAGATAATTTGCTTCTGAAGTCTTTTCACGGTTTATTCACACAAATCTCAGCAATTAATTAGTAAAGGCCCCTAATAAAGGAATGATTGCCCAAAGAAGCCTACAGTGATGATGCTTTATGTCCTAGAACATTACCATCATTAATGCACATAATACCAGATGATCTGTAGGTTAAAGATGATTAAGATATGTTACAGTGCAAATTTGCCAAACAAGACTCATTTTCTCTCTCTGAATCTCTCACATACAGACAATAGACACACTATTGCAAAACACTAAAGGTACACAGCTAGTTGCTAACAGTTTATGAACTACTCTAACATTGTGACATTTATAACATAATATACCAAACCTAAACCCTCAAGTTCAATTACCTGCTAATTAATCCCACACAATGAAAGGTGTGTTAAGCAGAGTGAGAGGCCTTAAAAATCAAGGATCCAGATCCCACCTTTCTTGGGTTTCCCCTCTAAAGAAAGGTGAAGTATCTGCAAAGCACAAACATTTGCAAAGTTGCACTACATACCACGGACCCCAGTTACTAGCAATAAGACCGAAGAAAATGACCGCAGCAGCGTTCTCAAAGGGTTAAATAAACCCATGCATCAATATTCAAATCATCTAAGAACTGTCACCTAAAATCAAGTACTGGAATTAAGGCTTTGAACTAAATAACCTTGCTCTTATGGTTGTTACCCAGGCCTGTGCTATAGAACCAGTTTACAATGCATTTGTGTTTTCAGATTCTTACCTGTGTAACAAGAGGCTCCAACAGTCTCTCAACTGCCAGAGTCCTGATTTCTAGACTTTTGGGATCCCACTTGAAGTTTATGTTGCCTGCGTGGACAGCAGTCATTTCTTAAAAAGAAACAAAAAATCAGTCAAGCAAACATCAAACACAAACATGAAATATGTAACAAACCTCCTACTTTGGGACTTTTGCATCAGGAAAGTTATACTCACTACAGATGAAAAAATTCTAACTAGCCTGCACATGAGGACCCAGTAAACCTTACAATCTCTTCAAATTTAATGATTTCAGGCTTGCAAATACTAGGGGTACTACAAGAGGGCATTCCCAAACACACAGAACGTTTCCCTTTGAGCTTCTCTAGCGCAAGACTTCCTACTTCAGTTCCCACTCAGTTTATCTGCCCAATCTTTAGAAACAAGATGAAAAGCTAAAGTGAACCTTTTTTTTTTTCCTTTTTCTTTTTTTTGAGACGGAGTCTCGCTCTTTCGCCAGGCTGGAGTGCAGTGGCATGATCTCAGCTCACTGCACGCTCTGCCTCCCGGGTACACACCATTCTCCTGCCTCAGCCTCCCAAGTAGCTGGGACTACAGGCGCCCGCCACCATGCCCAGCTAATGTTTTTGCATTTTTAGTAGAGACAGGGTTTCACCGTGTTAGCCATGATAGGATGGTCTCGATCTCCTGACTTCATGATCCACCCGCCTTGGCCTCCCAAAGTGCTGGGATTACAGGCGTGAGCCACCACGCCCAGCCGAAAGCTACTTTCAAAGGCATTGCTTCAAAAATGAATACAGAAGATCCTGATTTTTCCTACTCACAACATTTATGGTATAGTAGTATCTAAAAGGTATGCCTCACTTCATTTTTTGATGGATTCCTAGAGAAGGACTTGTCTTATTCTATTAAAACTTAATGCTTAATCGGTTGCCCTCTGCACCCACAGCTATTATCACTCATAGCCAGAAGAAATTTCAAATCACACTTAGTCAAATATCACTGTATCAGTGTCAAGGGAAACTTCTGTCAGACAGCAGCTTTAAGAATAGGGAGAAACATCAACGAAAATAACAGTCTTTTCTTCTAAAAGTAGTGCCTTAAATTATTAAAGAAAAAAAAGACAGAAAAGGCATGAAGTTGAGATAAACACTGATACAAACTTTCTAGACAACCAACTGCTGGTAGACATCTAAAAGCATAAAGGCTGGACATGGTGGCTCACTCCTGTAATCCCAGCACTTTGGGAAGCCAAGGTGGGCAGATCACCTGAGGTCGGGAGTTCGAGAACAGCCTAACCAACACGGAGAAACCCTGTCTCTATTAAAAATACAAAACTAGCCAGGCTGCTGGTGCACGCCTGTAATCTCAGCAACTCAGGAGGCTGAGGCAGGAGAATCGCTTGAACTCGGGAGGCAGAGGTTGCAGTGAGCCGAGATCATGCCATTATACTCCAGCCTGGGCAACAAGAACAAAACTCCAACTCAAAAATAATAATAAAAAAAAAATTTTTTTTTAAAGAAAAGCTTAAAAAAGTACATTCCTGACCCAGAAAATCTACTGCTAAAATTTTATTCTAAAATTAAGAAACACGTAAAAACTTGGATACAATGATGTCCACAACACCGCTGTACATAAACATTAATAATTATAAATTACCTAAATTTCAAACAACAGATCACTCAATAAATTATGTAACAATGACACAATGGGCTACAATGCTACTCTTAAAAACAATGTTGTCAAATTAAAAAACAAAACAACCAGCCTGGCCAACATAGTGAAACCCTGTCTCTACTAAAACTAAAATTAGTCCACTGTGGTGGCAACACGCCTGTAATCCCACCTCCTCAGGAGGCTGAGGCAGGAAAACCACTTGAACCTTGGAAGTGGAGGTTGCCAAGATCACACCAATGCACTCCAGTATGGGCAACAGAGCAAGCTTTTGTCTCAAACAAACAAACAAAAAAAACCGGTGTTATCAGTGCCCAAGTATTTGTTTCTGTTAAATACAATGTGCATGGTGGTTCATGCCTGTGATACCACCAGCACTTTGAGAGGCCAAGGCAAGAGGATCAGCTGAGCCCAGGAGTCTGAGAAAAGCCGTGGCAACACAGAGCGACCCCATCTCTATTTTTTTTTTAAAGGGACCATTTCCCATTAATAGAAACCAGGGTTCCAGGTCTGAAGCACTGTATTGTGCAGAAAGGGGACAAGACTAACAAGATCATATCAAAAGACACAGGAAGCAAGGGCTCCCACCAGCCAAATTTAGGACAAACATCAAAGAGAATAATAACTGTAACTGTCTGTAACTAAATAATTAAATAAATATCCTTAAGACCATAGGGATCCTCAAAAGAAAGGGTGTGGGGTGGGAATTTCTAGAATAGAATTAGAAAATGACCATCTTGCAACCCCCACTGTAGTAACCAATCTAGCCAAGGATTAGCAACGAATGTCAAAACCACTGGGTGAAAACTGGCCAGGCGTGGTGGTTCATGCTTGTAATCCCAGCACTTAGGGAGGCCAAGGTGGGTGGATCACCTGAGGTCAGGAGTTCGAGACCAGCCTGGCCAATGTGGTGAAACACTATCTCTACTAAAAATACAAAAATTAGCCAGGCATGGTGGGGGGCGCCTTTAATCGCAGCTACTCATGAGGCTGAGCCAGGACAATCGCTGGAACCTGGGAGGCAGAGGTTGCAATGAGCCGAGATCATGCCACTGCACTCCAGCCTGGGCAACAGAGCAAGATTCCACCTTAAAATAAATAAATAAATAACTTTGAACTAGATCCCTCATAAAAGACTACCAACTATTGCCTTCTTCAGAGAGCTTTGGTGGAGATTAAAGAAAGTATGACCCATTGAATAATGTGTGAGTCCATGCGAATATGAATAAAGAAGGAGAAGTTCTTCCAAACAACAGGAAACAAACTAATAAATGTAGAAATAATAATGTACTTAGAAAAATCAGCATTCAGGAACCATAATATTAACTGCTTCAGGTAAGAATCAAAGAATGCTAACCAAGTAGATTAGCATTCAGTTTCTCAGTAAAGTGTGATCTAGTGTCATAGTAACTCCCAACATATTATTTATTTATGACAAATGGGGGAAATAGTAACTTTAGAGTCCAGAAACCTGAGATGCCACCTTAACCAAGTAATCAAAATTAACATCCCAAATAAGGGCACAAACCCACATCACGTACTTCCTAACACGATGAGCTGAGAAGGATACAACGTCACCTCTGTGTAATTTTGCCTGAAAATTACATAACCTCAACTAGTCATGAGGAAACATCAAATTCAAAGGGTGAGATGGTCTACAAAATAACTGGCTGTAGTCTTGAAAAATGTCAAAGCAGCCGGGCACGGTGGCTCACGTCTGTAATCCCAGCACTTTGGGAGGCCGAGGCGGGTGGATCAGAAGGTCAGGAGATCGAAACCATCCTGGCAAACACTGTGAAACCCCATGTCTACTAAAAATACAAAAAAATTCGTCAGGCGTGGTAGCGGTCGCCTGTAGTCCCAGCTACTCTGGAGGCTGAGGCAGGGGAATGGCATGGACCCTGGGGGCAGAGCTTCCAGTGAATGGAGATCGCGCCACTGCACTCCAGCCTGGGCCACAGAGCAAGACTCCATCTCAAAACAAAACAAAACAAAAAAGAAAAGAAAAGATGTCAGAGCCATAAAAAATAAAGATAGATTAAGAAGAAACATTTCCAGAGGCTGGGTGCGGTGGCTCACGCCTGCAATCCCAGCACTTGGGAGGTCGAGGTGGGCAGATCATGATGTCAGGAGATAGAGACCATCCTGCCTAACACGGTGAAACCCGGTCTCTACTAAAAATACAAAAAAAAAAAAAAATTAGGCAGGCATGGTGGTGGGCACCTGTAGTCCCAGCTACTCGGGAGGCTGAGGCAGGAGAATGGCATGAACCCGGGAGGC
>NW_012114511.1:4078908-4086808 GCF_000951035.1 Colobus angolensis palliatus | reverse complement strand
CCTGTAGTCCCAGCTACTCGGGAGGCTGAGGCAGGAGAATGGCATGAACCCGGGAGGCAGAGCTTGCAGTGAGCTGAGATGACACCACTGCATTCCAGTCTGGGCGACAGAGCAAGACTCCGTCTCAAAAAAGAAAAGAAAAGAAAAGAAAAGAAATATTTCCAGATTAAACGAGGCTAAAGAGACTTAAACACAGTGATTCTGGACTGAAATTGTGTTGAGAAAGGGAAAAAATTGAGACAATTGACAAAATTTGACTATGGGTACTGAATTAAATAGTAGTATGGTATCAATGTTAAATTTCTGAATTTTCATCATTATACTGTCATTATCCAAGCATCAAATCTAGAATCACTAGAGATAGGGGTGCCAAAAGGAACCTGCATTTGCCTAATCTGGTAACACAGAATGCCAGTGTCCCAGTCATCTGTTTCATTGAGGGTGGATGAATTTGCCGTCTACATTCATGTAATGTCAGGCCTACACTTTGGTTTTTAAAGGTTATTTGTCCACTCAACTGATCAACCCAAGTCAGTAAACCTTAGGAAATGGAATGCTCTAGATTGCTAAAGGGCTGACAACAGCTCAAGCAAATGTCATCAAATGTCACAGGTAAGACATTTCAGAAGAACTATTTGCCCTATGGATCCTACATATCCTAGCATTCCAGAGATACTGCATTAACACAAACAAAACATAGAACCTTCCAGGATTGTAAAGGGAGGGAGCCGAGAGGAAACTTAAATGAAGCCAGCTGCAAGCAGACATTTAGGTATATGTGGTCACATGTGTGTTTAATTATTAAACAAGTACAACATAACTATTTCACTTTCTCAAAAAGATACTTTCATTTTTTTTTTTCTTGAATAAAAAACATTCTTGGTCTTCTGTTTTCCTGATTTTGAAACTTTGGAGTACAAATAATTTCATTTACTTCTTAACTTAAAAAAGGTGACACAACAGCACAATATGCACAACAGCACAATAATGAACTGCAAATGACACCTGGCCTCTCCAGGCTAGGGATGGGGACCACTAGGAGGAGCCAGGACTTCAAAATCAGAAAGCTTGTGCCCACTTGTTCATCAACTCCAGGCAATCTTGACCACATGAACCCAGGGTTTCCAAACCATCTGACTTTTCAAGAGAGGCCAGGGATGCAGATTTTCACATGGAATCTCCCAACTTTAATGTTAGTGACAACTTCCAAGAAGTCTTACTTTGCAAAAATAAATTATTTAATATTAGAAAAAAAGCCAGGCCGGGCACGGTGGCTCAAGCCTGTAATCCCAGCACTTTGGGAGGCCGAGGCAGGTGGATTGTGTCAGGAGTTCGAGACCATCCTGGCTAACACGGTGAAACCCCGTCTCTACTAAAAAAATACAAAAAGCTAGCCGGGCGAGGTGGCTGGCGCCTGTAATCCCAGCACTTTGGGAGGCCCAGGCGGGTGGATCACTTGAGGTCAGGAGAGATCTGGCCACTGCACTCCAGCCTGGGCAACAGAGCCAGACTCCCTCTCAAAAAAAAAAAAAAGAAAAAAAGAAAAAAGCCAGGTGCGGTCGCTCCCACCTGTAATCCCAGCACTTTGGGAGGTCATAATGGGGAAATCACTTGAGCCCTGGAGTTTGAGACCAGCTTGGGGAACACAGCGAGATCTCATCTCTACAAATAATTTAAAAATAAAAAACAGGCCGGGCACGGTAGCTCATGCCTGAAATCCCAGCACTTTGGGAGGCTGAGGTGGGCAGATCACCAGGCTGGTCAGAAGTTCAAGACCAGCCTGGCCAACATAGTGAAACCCTGTCTCTACTAAAAATACAAAATTAGCCGGGCATGGTGGCGCATGCCTGTGATCCTAGCTACTCAGGAGGCTGAGGCATGAGAATCACTTGAACCTGAGGAGGTGGAGGTTGCAGTGAAATGAGATCATGCCACTGCACTCCAGCCTAGGCAACAGAGTGAGACTTGGTCTCAAAAACAAAACAACTAAACAATTAGCCAGATGTGGTGGTATGCACCCATAGTCCCAGCTATTCAGGAGGCTGAGGCAGGAGGATCGCTTCAGCCAAAGATGGTGGAGGCTACAATGAGCCATGATCTTACCACTGCACTCCAGCCTGGGCAACAGAGTGAGACTCCGTCTTAAAAAATTAAAATTAAAAAAAATTAATTCACCAGACTCAGGATCCCTAACCCTGCTTCTAAAGGAGTTAAGGCAAAGGACTCTAATCACTCATTTACATTAAGAAACTTAAAATACACTAACACTTGAAAATTGAGAACTCAGTGTATTTTCAAGACTTTAAATAACCATAATGCAAGCAGACTGCCCTGTATATTACCTTTAATCAAAAGCACCAAGAAGCTTCTTTTTTTTTTCCTTTACTTTATCACTTACTTCTTGCCCTGTTCTAGCCACAGTGGCCTTCTCTTTCGGTAACTCCCCAAAGACACTGCCTCATCTGTGTTCCCTCTGCCTGGAATGCTCTCTTCCCCCAGAAGACCATTTCTTTCCTAACTTTCAGATTTCAGCTCAAATGCTGTCATGACAGAAAGGCACTCTAAGGACCCTACTAATTCCATTACTTATGACCTTGCTTAATTTTCTTTTAGCTTGTATGGTCTTCCTTGTTTACTTATTGATGCCATTATTACAGTGTAAGTCTCATGAACGAAGGGTCCTGCCAAGAGTGATGCCGAACATCATGAAATGATGCTACAGAGCCAAGGCATGTTTTCGTGATCCCAATCCTAAAAGGATTTCAAAAAATAAAAGTATCTTAAAATCTACAGAGAATGTATTCTACTTGAAACATCAGCTCCTGGAACCAGCTCTGTCACTTACTCTCTGACTTTTGGGTAAGTCACTTCACCTTTCCGGATCCTTGGTTTTATCATCTATAAAAAGAAAGAAATTGAATTCTATACTTCAAATCCTTCTAGTCCTGAAATTCTGGTGCTCTTTTCATTTATGTTGTCACTCAACAGCCATTGAATTGTTTTATTAAACTTAATTTACTCAGATTTAGCATGTGGTCTTCAGAGCTATACTTTAAGTTTAAGGATGATAACTATGCCTATGTTTCTTTACATCCCTTAAGTTGCTGGCTGGGACCTTTATGCAGGGCAGACAGTATTAGTTGAGCTGAATTTATGCAACATGATTTGCAAATATTTACAAGCCTCCCAAGACAAAGCTCCTGCCTTAATCTTGGTCATATCTTCTGGTTCTCTACAATGTATTGTTCAGAGTAACTAAACAAATAACTTTTAAACTCTTGGCAGTTTCTACTTTTCCAATTGACTTACAGAGCACTCCTTCACAAGATCTATTACAAAACCTACTAGAGCTAGCCAACCTTAATGAACTACAGCAACCTTAGGTTTTTTCAGGAGGGATCATGCTTAACGGAACTAAATAAAAAGTTAAACTGCAGTTATTTGGTCTTCATTACCTTTAAATGGCAATCCTGGCTATAAAGCAAAAGTTTGCTATAAATTCAGAAAGGGGGAGAGATGCAATCATTTGGCTAGCAATCTACAACAGAAAGAGAAATGGAGAAGCAATGAAGAGAAAATAAAAGCATAGTTCTGTCAGACCCAAGGGGGCTGATAATTGGCAAACTGCCTCATTTGTGCAAAGAACTACATACCTTCTCCGAAGATGTTCAACATTCACTTATAAAAGATGGCCACATCATCCTTAAAATGTGTCTGCTCCTGAATTTTCATCATTATATTGTGGCAGATTTAGAGTATCTTTACCATGCTACTCAATGCCCCCTTTTTTTTTTAACAGCAAGGTTAACAATGAAATGTTAGGATGGTTCGTTTAAATGCAAATCAGGAAATTCAGAAATTAAAAGTACCCAAAGCAACGTTAACTGTCACACTGCACAAGACAGAAGACTGTGGATTACTCAGTGCTGTCACAGGTATGCCAGGCTGCATCTGCATCAAGCAGAGTTAACACAGACTTCAGAACCTCAACTCTCAAATCTCCTGGTAACTGCCAAAAAGTTCAAGGTAACTTATGACTAAGACACATTGTGGCCTGTATCCCAGCACTCTGGGAGGCCAAGGTGGGAGGATCACTTGAGCTCAGGAGTTCAAGACCAGTCTGGGCAACATAAAGACCTCATCTCTAGAAAAAAAAACTTTTTTTTAAAGAAAAAAAAAAAAATTTAGCTGGGCATGGTGGTGCACACCTGTGGTCCCAGCTGGCTACTCAGGAGGCTGAGATGGGAGAATCACTTGAACCCAAGAGGTCAAGGCTGCAGCGAGCCATGATCATGCCACTACACTGCAGGCTGAATGATACGGGCAGATCCTGTTTCAAAAACATACAAAAAAATAATAATAATAAAACACTTAAATCATTTTTATGTTGCTCCTTTTCTTATTTTTCTTGAAGACACCAAAGGCAACAGGAGCAGTTGGAATTGCTGTGCTACAAGCATCAGGAAACACACTGATTACAACAAAAAGCACTAAGCAAAGGACAAAAAGTAAACCTAAAAAAACAATATTCAGCCAACCATTTAGCCTTCACTCACAAATATGAGTGCCTTGTACAGGCACTATCCCAGAAAGCAGTCAACAAGAAAAAAAGAATCCTGCCTTCATGAAGCCTTCATTGCAATGGCATAAATAACTAAACAAAGAAGACAGTATCAGAGCTAGGAAGAAAATTAAGCATTGTAATGGTAATGGAATTAAGCAGGGTCCTTAGAGGCCTTTCTGTCTTGACAACATTTGAGCTGAAATCTAAAAGTCAGGAAAGAACCAGTCAAGTGAGTATGTGGGGGAAGAGAGCATTCCAGGCAGTGGGAACACAGATGAGGCAGGATCTTCAAGGACTGACAGAATGAGAAGGCCAGTGTGGCTGGAACAGAGCAAGAAGCAGTAGGTCAAGTGAAGGAAAACAAAACAAGCTCCTGAGGTGAAGTGACAATTTGCTGTATGGACTGGATATTTATGTTCATTTTCTTAGCTTCCATCATATTATAGTTGAGACCATTAACAATGGAAGAGTGTTTAACAGAAAGCTGCACCAAGCCCTCCTAACAACTGATAATGGATACAGAGGAAGTCCCTGTTTCCTTGAGACTGGATGACTAGTCTAAAAAGCAAAGAATGTGAAACAAGCATCTGGACTGGAGGCACAAGAGAAAAAAGAAAATACAGAAGACATTTTTGTTTTACAACAATTGGACTGAACTGATTTCCTTGAACCAAAAATCATTTTTTAAAAAATAAAAATATCACCGGGCACAATGGCTCACGCCTGTAATCCCAGCACTTTGGGAAGCCAAGGCAGGCAGATCACTTGAGGTCAGGAGTTCGTGACCAGCCTGGCCAACATGGTGAAACCTCGTCTCTACTAAAAATTACAAAAATTAAGCCAGGCGCCTGTAATTCCAGCTACTCGGCAGGCTGAGGCAAGAGAATCACTTGAACCCAAGAGGCAGAGGTTGCAATGAGCCAACATCACGCCATTGCACTCCAGCCTGGGCAACAAGACTGAAACTCCATCTCAATAAACAAACAAATAATAAATAAAATAAGTGGCCGGGTGCAGTGACTCACACCTGTAATCCCAGCACTTTGGGAGGCCGAGGTGGGCGGATCACTGGAGGTCGGGAGTTCGAGATCAGCCTGATCAACAGGCAGAAACCCTGTCTCTACTAAAAATACAAAATTAGCTAGGCGTAGTGGTGCAGACCTGTAATCCCAGCAACTCGGGAGGCTGAGGCAGGAGAATCGCTTGAACCAAGAAGGAGGCTGCAGTGAGCCAAGATCGCACCACTGCACTCCAGCCTCTGCAACAAGAGCGAAACTCTGTCTCAAAAAAATAAAATAAAATAATAAAATAAAAATATCGGGAGGCTGAGGCAGGAGAACCACTTGCACCCAGGAGGCGGAGGTTGCAGTGAGCCGAGATCATGCAGAGATCATGCACTCTAGTCTAGGCAACAGAGCGAGACTCCATCTCAAAACAATAATTAATAATAATAATAATAAATAATAATAAAAATTTAAAAACACAGTGGCACTAAGGGAGGAGAAACCTTTCACATGGCTAAGAAGCCCACAGGGAGAAGAGTGAGGTACTTTTGTTGCAAAGTCAGGCAAAAAGATGCCTGGACTTGACTAGAGAGTCTGAGAAGTTACCCAGACTGAGCAGGAAAACAAGGAAGAACCAGGCTCAGTGGCTCACATCTGTAATCCCAGAACTTTGGGAGGTTGAGGCAGGAGGATCACTTAAGCCCAGGAGTTCCAGACCAGCCTGAGCAACATAGGGAGACTTCATCTCTACAAAAATAAAAACTAAAAAAGGAAAGAAAACAAGAAAGAATGGCCTCTAAAACTTGTAGTATATATCTTCGATAACCTATTCAGTCACATTCATTCATCAATGACTGACCAATTATCAGTTCTGGGATCCTGCTAGATGTCGGATCCTGCTAGATGCTAGATGAATTGGAAATTGCTAGCAGATCACTATAGCAATTAATTATTAAGACCAAAAGACCATTCTGTCTTTGTAACACAGAAATCTGGAAGATGTTACTTACCCAAGTGTTTAAACTTAGCATCATCAGTGGAACAACCTGACTCACCAAATGCCCTAAGAAAGAAACATCATCAAGCCAGGCACAGTGACTTGCACCAACAGTCCCAGCCACTAGGGAGGCTCAGGCAGAAGGACCACTTGTACCCAGGAGTTTAGGAGTTTAGCATGCAATGATTGTGCCTGCAAACAGCCACTGCACTCTAGCCTAGGCAACACAGCAAGACTCCATCTCAAAAACAAAACCAAACCAAACCAAACCAGACACAGTTGTCTCATGCCTGTAATCCCAGCACTTTAGGATGACAAGGTGGGCGGACTGCTTGAGGTTAGGAGTTTGAGACCACCCTGGCCAACATGGTGAAACCCTATCTCTACGTTAAAAAAAAAAAAAAAAAAAATTAGCTGGGTGTAGTGGTGTATGCCTATAGTCCCTGCTACCTAGGGGGCTGAGGTGGGAGGATTGCTTCAGCCCAGGAATTCTAGGCTACAGTGAGCCATGATTGCACTACTGTGCTCCAGCTAGCCTGGGTGACAGAGCCAGACTGTGCCTCTCAAAAAAAAAAAAAGAAAAGAAAGAAATAAAGTTGTATGAAGGAAGGGCTACAAGTTAGATGAGGAGTGAATAGTATGATAGAAAGGGCACCAGCTTTGGAGATAGGGCACATACCTGGTGGCCCTGGTTTTGACTCTCCAGGGGACCCTGAATACCTGTCTAAATTTCTTAATCCACAAAATGGAAGGTTTGGCTTAGTTCATGCTTTTTCATGTGAAAGCAGTGTTTGCTGCTGAGTAGGTGCTCAGATGTTGATTAAATGAACAAGGAATAAAATAATTATAGAGAGCCTAGGCACTTAAGGCATGAGCCAGGGATCAAGGTGATGGGGAGATGGGTATTGGCCACCCCTGCTCCTCACCTGTCCCACCTTCACCTGTGTAGCGTAGCATTGGCATCGACTACTTTAAGACATGTTTGAACAACACTAGATTAGATGATCTCTTTCTAAGCTTAAATATGTCATGCTTCTGATGCTGACACCAACTCTTCTCTTTCTTCTCACTTACGTGCTTTATTTTTGAGACAGGGTCTCGCTGTCGCACAGGCTGGAGTGTGGGGGCATGATCATCGCTCACTGCACCCTTGACCTCCAGGGCTCAAACGAGCCTCCCACCTCAACCTTCTGAGTCTCTTGCACTACAAGCATGTGACATTATGCCCGATTATTTATTTATTTTTTTGTAGAGATGGAGTCTCCCTGTGTTGTCCAGGTTGGTCTCAAACTCCTGGGCTCAAGCCATCCTCCTGCCTCAGCCTCCCAAAGTGCT
>NW_012114511.1:4073669-4078858 GCF_000951035.1 Colobus angolensis palliatus | reverse complement strand
TACTTGGGAAGTTGAGGCATAAGAATCGCTTGAACCCGGGAGGCGGAGGTTGAGGTGAGCCGAGATTGCACCACTGCACTGTAGCCTGGGTGACAGAGCGAAACTCTATCTCAAAAACCCAACAGAAAAACATCATCACACCTATCTGACAAATCCAAAATGGAGAACATCTACAAAACTGGCCTAAACTATACTAAAATGTCACCGTCCCAAGTGGGAAAGGTGGAAGTGAAGGCTAAAGACATATGACAACCGAATGCAATATGTGATCTTTTCTTGATTCCTGATTTTTAAAAAGAAAAAGAAAAACCATAAAGGGTATCACTGGAACAACTGTGAGAATCTGAATGTGAATACGGTCTGTACAAAAAAATCAGTACTTCTGGGGATCTTGTTAAAACAGATTCTGATTCAATACATCTAGGGTAAGGCCTAAGATTCTGCATTTCTCAAGAGCTCCCAGAGAGAGCCAATGCTAACCCTCAGACTGCTCTTTAAAAGGTATTACATGTTACTGTATCAATGTAAAAGGTCTTGAGTGTGACAGTAGTGTCAGGGTTATGTAGGGCCTGTTATGTTATTCTTCAGAATAACATGCTGAAGACTGAAGTGCCATGAGGTCTGCAGTTTACTTTCAAATGACTCTGAAATAAACTTTCTATTGAGTAATTGAGAAAATTTGAAAACAGTTAACAATTGGTCAGCTGGTAAATCAAGTGCTCACTGTACTTCAACTTTTCTGTAGGTGTGAAGATCTTCCCCAAAAAAAGTAGGGGGAAAATGCTTACACAGTCTATACAGGAAAAGAGTTACAATACAATAGAAGGTATAAGGTTGCAAGTGCCCCACCCAAAAGACAGTCCCCAAATAGTCCGGAAGGCCTCACTGAGTATCTGACATACTGCTTGAGGGCAGGGAGGCTATTTCAGGTTGTGAAGGACAACGGCGCCAAAGAACACCAGGACCTTCCGGGAACCACAGTGACTGAAAAATAGAGGATGCACAGTGAAGTGGCAGATAATAAGCTGAAAGAAAAACTAAGAAATTCAACCTGGTTCGGTGGCTCACGCCTGTAATCCCAGCACTTTGGGAGGCCAAGGCGGGCAGATCACAAGGTCAGGAGATCGAGACCATCCTGGCTAACACGGTGAAACCATCTCTACCAAAAATACAAAAAATTAGCCGGGCGTGGTAGTGGGAGCCTGTAGTCCTAGCTACTCGGAGGCTGAGGCAGGAGAATGGTGTGAACCCAGGAGGCAGAGCTTGCAGTGAGCCAAGATTGCGCCACTGCACTCCAGCCTGGGCAACAGAGCAAGACTCTGTCTCAAAAAAAAAAAAAGAAAGAAAAGAAAAGCAAGAAAAGCTACAAAATTCAGAAGACATTAGAGGGTTGAGCCTTATTCTTCCTATCTTAAAAATATCTGGACCCATTTTCTTTTTACTGTTCATAACAACTACTTGAGAAACACTGAAACAACCCCTTCCCTCTGCTCCCTAAAAAATAAAGGTAAAGGAGCAAACCCCGCCTCTTCCAGTTACCACAGTGAAAGTGGGAAGGGACGAGACATGCCTTCACCAGAGCTGCATTTTCACAAGTATAGGACCTCTCCATGCACTTAACTGCAGAGCTGAGTTCCTCAAACTCCATGAGCCCCAAACCAAGCATCCCCTCTATACTCCACTGTATTCCCACTGTAGCCTTCCCCTTCTCCACTGACCAAAGTTCCACCAATCCAGGTTCCTAGAAGGAGGCTCTAGCCTCATTTTCTTTCTCCTCTGCACCTCAGTAAACACCTCACTCACCCTACTAACCCCCTTCCTGTTCTCAGGGCTCTGTTATCGCTGGTTGAGAATATCGAGGTGTCTTCTAATTTCCAATCATTCCCCAGGGAGCTCCAGTTATCATTATCATTGGGTCACTCCCTCTGAAAAAAAAAAAAAAAAAACCATAGTATTGTTTCCCCAGCACACAGGATGAAGCCAAAACTCCTGCAAGCCTCACCTGCTCTAGCCTGTCAGCCGTATCAACTGTCTCCACTCCAAGAAAATATTCCCCAATGCACCTGCATGCCTCCAGATCTATACACAAGACTGTTCCTCTGCCCAGAGCACCCTTCAAGTCTTCTCAAACTGGAAAGCTACTGATTTTCCTTCAAGAATCAGACATCTGTCATCTCTGCCTCACAAAGAGACACAATATACCATGTTCCCCCAGCACTTGCCACACAGCACTATTATCTGTGTGTGTCTCCCATGAAACTGAGAGCTCTTTTGAGCACATGCACCATGGTTTTTTGATCGTGGTAACTTTCATCTAATCTAACACTCTATACATGTTTAACTCAATTAGCTCAACTGCTCTATGTACAAAGAAGTAAGAAACATCTCTCATGACAGATTAGCAAAAAATGGGTATAAACTACCAATTTTTTTTTTTTTTTTTTTTTTTGAGACAGAGTCTCTGTCGCCAGGCTGGAGTGCAGTGGCACAATCTTGGCTCAATGCAACCTCTGTCTCCCGGGTTCAAACAGTTCTCCTGACTCAACCTCCCGAGTAGCTGGGACTACAGGCATGCACCACCACACCCAGCTAATTTTTGTAGTTTTAGTAGAGATGGGGTTTCGCCAGGATGGTCTCGATCTCCTGACCTCGTGATCCACCCGCCTCGGCCTCCCAAAGTGCTGGGATTACAGGTGTGAGCCACTGCGCCCAGTGCCAATTCTTACCTATCAGCTATTTTGCCAAACCTAATCTCGTGAGTTCATAAATCTCCTGGGGTTAGCAATGGTGGCTTACACATTAACACCTCTCCAGCACACAGCACACTGCTTTGCAAGGCAGAAATTCAGTACCAAACCCTTTCTGGGTGACAACATCACCAGCATGTGGCCTTCCAGAACTTATTATATACCCAACTAGCCCGAGAGACATTTCCTCTTCTAACCAATTTGTGACCTATTAAAACCCCCCTTTTAGCTTCATTCAACAGTCAGCCTACAGTCACACCACTTCAAGTACTCAGACAATAGATCAAGAATGTCTAAAGTGGAAAATACCCTAACGTACCACGGGTAATGATAAAGCTCATTTCTGGAGAGGAATCTGGAAAAATTTTAAGAGCTATAAAAAAGTAGCATACCCTGGAAATAACCCAAATGTCCATCAACACATGAATGGATAGGCCAGACGCGGTGGCTCACGCCTGTAATCCCAGCAGTTTTCAAGGCTAAGGCAGGTGAATCATTTGAGGTCAGGAGTTAGAGACCACTCTGGCCGATATGGTGAAACCCCGTTTCTACCAAAAATAAAGATGTTAGCCAGGTAGTAGTGGCGCATACCTATAACCCCAGCTACTCAGGAGGCTGAAGCAGGAGAATCGTTTGAGCCTGGGAGGCAGAGGTTGCGGTGAGCCAAGATTGCACCACTGTACTCCAGCCTGGACAACAGAGAGAGCCTCTGTCCCAAAAAAAAAAAAAAAAAAAGAATGGATAAACAAAATATGGCATACACATACAATAAATGGAACATTATTCAGTTTTTAAAAGGAAAGAAATTCAGCCAGGCACAGTGGATCATTCCTGTAATCCCAGCACTTTGGCAGGCCAAGGTGGGTGGATCATCTGAGGTCAGGAGTTCAAGACCAGCCTGACCAACATGCAGAAACCCCGTCTCTACTAAAAAAAACAAAATTAGCCAGGCATGGTGGCGCATGCCTGTATCCCAGCAGCTCAGGAAGTTGAGGCAGGAGAATTGCTTGAACCCGGAAGGTAGAGGTTGCGGTGAGCCAAGATCGCGCCATTGCACTCCAGCCTAGGCAACAGGAGCGAAACTCCATCTCAAAAACAAAAAGGAGAGAAATTCTGGGAGAGGATTCTGGATTCTAAAACAGCAGAGTAGGAAGCACCAAAATCAGTCTCCCCACCTAAACAATTACACTGGCATAATTCATCAGATGTAATTCTGGGGATTGCTGAAGAAAGCTTGCAACTTCCAAGGAAAGACTGGGACAGTAAATCGGGTTAATTTCGGTCAACTTCAGCCCTTAGCTGAGCAGCAGCTACCTCATTCCCTAGCCCCCAGCGATGGGCAGACAACCTAGAATGCATTCCTGAAACAGCTTGCAAGCAACTTTTGGGAACCAGGATGGGCAATAAGGACCCTGTCCTCCAAATATTAGGGATCCATATTCTAACTGCTGATTGCTGCTTCTAATCAGGGATAGGCAGACACTGAGAAGGATAGCCATTATTGCACCCCCTCCATGACTGCAAGCCCTCCCCGTCTAGCTGAAGTAGACTTCCAGAGAATTTAATGGGCCAATGCCCCCCCCCCCCAACTTCCTTCATTTTCTCTTTTTCCTCTTTAGGAGCTAGACTTTAAAGACTAGGATATTCAAAAGCAATCATGAGGGTGAGGGGGAGATAAAGAAAAAGTTACCATGGTGCATGCCCAGGGAAAGGTGCAGGCTCAAAAAAGACCTGAGAAGTCCTTAAGTTTGTATCTCGGGCTGACCCTCAGCATAAAAACTGTAATAAATAAACAAAAAAATCCAGCAAACCCTTGGAATCAGAAGAATCCAATTTTCAGAGTTAGCACATCATTAGATTCAAATGTCCAGTTTTCAAAAAAAAATTAAAAAGTCACAAGGCATACAAAGATACAGGAAAGTATGACCCATTAAAAAAAAAAATTAACCAATAAAAACTGTCCCAGTTGCTGGGCACAGTGGCTCATGCCTGTAATCCCAGCACTTTGGGAGGCCAAGGCTGGCTGATCACCTGAGTTCAGGAGTTCGAGACCAGCCTCACCAACATGGAGAAATCCCATCTCTACTAAAATACAAAATTAGCCGGGCCTGGTGGCGCACGCCTGTAATCCCAGCTACTCAGGAGGCTGAGGCGGGAGAACCACTTGAAGCTAGGAGGCAGTGCGGTGAGCCGAGATTGCGCCGAGCCGAGATTGCGCCATTGCACTCCAGCCTGGGCAACAAGAGCAAAACTCCATCTCAAAAAAAAAGAAAAAAAAACTTGTCCCAGAGAAAGACCAAATGGAAGGCCTACTAGACTAAGACATTAAAACAACTGTCTCACAGATGTCCAAAAAACAAAACGAAGGTGTGGGAAAAAAATCAAGAAAATAATGTATTTTAAAAATAAAAATACCAGCCAGGTGTGGTGGTTCACACCTGT
>NW_012114511.1:4069734-4071308 GCF_000951035.1 Colobus angolensis palliatus | reverse complement strand
TTTTT
Organism: Colobus angolensis palliatus; assembly: GCF_000951035.1. NCBI lineage: Eukaryota > Metazoa > Chordata > Mammalia > Primates > Cercopithecidae > Colobus > Colobus angolensis. The sequence goes on along the minus strand of NW_012114511.1, from coordinate 4,071,303 downwards.
TTTTTTTTAGAGGGAATCTCACTCTGTTGCCAGGCTGGAGTGCAGTGGCACGATCTTGGCTCACTGCACCTCTGCCTCCCGGGTTTAACTGATTCTCCAGCCTTAGCCTCCCAAGTAGCTGGGACTACAGGTGTACACCACCACACCTGGCCAATTTTTGTATTTTTAGTAGAGATGGGGTTTCGCCATGTTGGCCAGGCTGGTCTCGAACTCCTGACCTCAGGTGACCCACCAGCCTCAGTCTCCCAAAGTGCTGGGATTACAGGTGCGAGCCATTGCACCCGGCCTAAAATATCCTTTATAAATCATCTTATTCATGCCCGGGCATGGTGGCTCATGCCTGTAATCCCAGCATTTTGGGAGGCCAAGACAGGTGGATCACCTAAGGTCAGGAGTTTGAGACCAGCCTGACCAACATGGTGAAACCTTGTCTCTACTAAAAACAAAATCAGCCGGGTGTGGTGGTGCATGCCTGTAATCCCAGCTACTTGGGAAGCTAAGACAGGAGAACTGCTTTATCCCGGGAGGCAGAGGTTGCAGTGAGCCAAGATGGTGCCACTGCACTCCAGCCTGGGCAACAAAGCTAGACTCTGTCTCAAAAAAAAAGAAAAAGTGGGTAGTGGATAGCGTTTGTTAGAGGAGGACAGAGCATTCCAATAAAATGGCAAACAAAAGGAACATAAATACAAACGCCTGGTTGATACACAGGAGTGGTGGCAACAATTTACAGTATTAAATAAGTCTGAAAAATTAAATTAGGAGGCCAGGTGCAGTAGCTCACACCTGTAATCCCAGCACTCTGGGAGGCCGAGGTGGGCAGATCACGTATGGTCAGGAGTTTAAGACGAGACCAGCCAACATGGCGAAACCTTGCCTCTAGTAAAAACACAAAAATTAGCCGGGCGTTGTGGCGGGTACCTCTAATCCCATCTACTCAGGAGGCTGAGACAGGACAATCACCTGAACCCAGGAGACAGAGGTTACAGTGAGCTGAGATTGTGCCACTGCACTCCAGCCTGGGCGACAGAGCAAGACTTCATTTCAAAAAAATAAACAAAATTGGACAGGCGCTGGGAGGCTGAGACAGGCAGATCACCAGGTCAGGAGATCAAGATCATCCTGCCTAACATGGTGAAACCACAACTCCAGTAAAAATACAAAAAAATTGGCCGGGTGTGGTGGCGGGCGCCTGTAGTCCCAGCTACTCAGGAGGCTGAGGCAAGAGAATAGCATGAACCCGGGAGGTGGAGCTTGCAGTGAGCAGAGATTGCGCCACTGCACTCCAGCCTGGGTGACAGAGCAAGACTTCATCTCAACAAAATAAATAAAATTGGCCAGGCGCAGTGGCTCACGCCTGTTAATCCCAGCACTTTTTGGGAGGCCAAAAGAGGCAGATCACAAGGTCAGAAGATCGAGACCATCCTGGCTAACATGGTGAAACCACATCTCCACTAAAAATACAAAAAAGTTAGGCCAGGCACGGTGGCTCACGCCTGTAATCCCAGCACTTTGGGAGGCCAAGGCGGGTGGATCACGAGGTCAGGAGATGGAGACCATCCTGGCTAACGT
>NW_012114511.1:4062462-4064774 GCF_000951035.1 Colobus angolensis palliatus | reverse complement strand
GAAACTTCATCTCAAAAAAAAAAAAAAAAGACATAGAGAAGAGAAAAAAGTAATATATTACATATAAGCTGAGGACTGCATGGAGAGGATTTCATCAGTGATTAGATCCAGGTGGAAAAGAAGAAGAATGGGCTGTAGATGGTTCTCAATTTGCCCAAATTTGCTATTTGAGGCCCTCCACAATCTGACTTGCCTCACCTGTCATCATTCCATCCACAAGCTAGACTCCAGGCAGGAAAGACTTTTTCCTCCTTCACTCAACAAACATCTAATTTGCCTTCCATGCCAGGTATTAAGCACCAAGACAAGGACTAAGGCCATCATCAGTTCCTGACTTCAAGCAGTTTACAAGGCTCCTTTCCTAGCAGTAAAGGCAAACAGGTACATCAATAATAAGGTACAGCGTGATGTAATGCACCACCCAGTGCTAAGAAATTTGCTACCAGAAACGAAAGTGCTGAGTCTTAAGATATGACTAAAAGCTCATCATGAAAGGTTATGTTGGGAGAGTAGGAGGGAATCACTGATGAAATAACTTTACCCTAGGCCCCCAACATCCAGTCCACTTTTTTTTCTGAGTCAGGGTCTCACTGTGTTGCCCAGGCTGGAGTGCAGGGGCATGATCATAGTTCACAGCAGCCTTGAACTGTTTTTAAATACTGTATGCCTCAGCAGCATTACATACATTCACCATCCATTTCCAGAACTTTTTTCATCTTCCCAAACTGAACTCTGTACCTATAACAATAGCTCCCTATTCCCCTTCACCCGGCCCCTAGCAACCACCATTCTATTTTCTTTCTTTTTCCTTCCTTCCTCCCTCCCTTCCTCCCTTTTTTTCTTTTCTTTGAGACAGGGTCTCACTCTGTCACCCAGGCTGTATGTGATACGATCAGAGCTCACTGCAACCTCCCAAGATCAAGCAATGAATCCTCCCACCTCAGCCTCCCGAGTAGCTGGGACTACAGAGCATGTCACCATGTCTGATTGATTTTCTTTTTTTTTTTTAAGAAATGGGGGTCTCATTAAGTTGCTCAGGCTGGTCTTGAACTCCTGGCTTCAAGTGATCCTCCCAACTCAGCCTCCCCACAAAAAAAAAAAAAAAAAAAAGACTGAACAGAGAGCCTAAGGAACTTGCAAGGCACCATTAGGTTCTGAAAATGAAGAGTGATAAGTACATTCACAATATTCACAAGAATTCTACTTCTAAGAAGTTATACTAAAGAAATAATCTTTTTTTAAAAAAATAGCCAAGCATGGTATCTCATGCCTAAAGTCCCAACTATTCAGGAGGCTGAAGTGTAAGGATCGCTTGGGCCTGGGGAGGTCAAGGCTAAAGTGAGCCATGATAGCACCACTGCACTCCAGCCTGGGTGACAGAGTGAGACTCTATCTCAAAAAAGATAAAGAAATAATAATAATAATAATCAAGGATGGGTAAAAGATTTAGCTACAAACTAAAGCAGCCCTGGAAGCTTGCTAAACGTCCAACAGAGGACTGATTAAAGAAGTTACATAATGGAATAGGAGGGGATCATTAGCATTATAAAATTAATCATATTTCATCAATTCTAAAGCACAAATTATTTCACATTTTTAGCATTTCACATCTAAAAATCTGCTAATATATCTAACAATGGACAGCATTTCCTAGTTTATCTGGCAGCATTTCTTCCTAGTGATACATAAAAGGTAATCTTAATAGGGAAATGTTCCAGTTAAAGATTAAGTGGACAGTAGATTACAAAAGAGCACATAATGGAAAATCTGGTTTTTATAAGTTATATGTAGTCAATATACATGCCTATAAAAATATTAAAGGATATACACAAAACATTAACAATATTTCTCTAGGTCATAAAACATGAGTTTTATAAAAGAAAAATTTTAATACGCTGGGTATAAAACCATGTTTCCACCCCTTATCAACCTGGCACAACCCTATACATACCATATCTATTATAACTAATTCAATATTTATTGACTAGTACCTGCTACCTGCTACAGGCAAAGAAATGAGTCAGGTATCACAGCAAAGAGAAAGATACTAAATAATAACCCACTTAATATGGATAAAAACATGTTCTGTCCAGCACTGCACAATTGAAAGAATAAATCAGCATTTTATCATATGAAGAATTAAAATATCCTTTTTTTCTCCTTGAGACGGAGTCTCACTCGTCGCCCAGGCTGGAGTGCAAATGGCGTGATCTTGGCTCACTGCAAGTGCCACCTCCCAGGTTCAAACAATTCTCCTGCAAACTGCAATTTTGCAGTTTTTGCAGGAAACTGACAATTCTTTTTTTTTTTTT
>NW_012114511.1:4053383-4056642 GCF_000951035.1 Colobus angolensis palliatus | reverse complement strand
AAGAAATGGGGGTCTCATTAAGTTGCTCAGGCTGGTCTTGAACTCCTGGCTTCAAGTGATCCTCCCAACTCAGCCTCCCCACAAAAAAAAAAAAACACACACACACACACACAGGATTACAGGCATGAGCCACCCTGTCCAGCCCCAATCCATATTTAAGTCCTATCTCATTTCTCCAAAATACAGCTCCCTTCATCCCTACCACCTTGAATTCCATCATCTTCCTAGCTCAACTCTCTGCTTCCGCATGCACACAGACAAGCCTTCTCCAAGCACTAGCAGGAGTCTTAAAAAGGAAATCAGGACATGAAACTCCCTACAATGGCTTCTTACACCTCTAGAATAAAACCCCAACATGGCCTCTGCCTTCTCTGGCAATCTCACATGAGGTCTTCTCCCCACCCAAAAAGTACCCAAGCTGCACAAGTCTTCTCTCAAGTCTCTAAACACATGGAGCCTTTCCTGTCTCAGGACCTTTACAAATGCAGAGGGCCCTGTTTCTTCTCTCCATATCCTCATCAGCATACACCACCACCCCCAACAATCAGGGCTGTCTGTCATGCCCCACAGTGAGTTACTTTCTCAAAGAAATCCGAAGACCCGCCGGGTGCAGTGGCTCACACTTGTAATCCCAGCACTTTGGGAGGTTTAGGCAGGTGGATCACCTGAGGTCAGGAGTTAAGAGACCAGCCTGACCAATATGATGAAACCCCATCTCTGCTAAAAAAAAATCAGGCTGGGCACGGTGGCTCAAGCCTGTAATCTCAGCACTTTGGGAGGCTAAGGTGGGTGGATCACGAGGTCAGGAGTTTGAGACCAGCCTGGACAACATGGTGAAACCCTATCTCTACTAAAAATACAAAAAAAGTAGGTGGGCATGTTGGCGTGCACCTGTAATCCCAGTTCCTTGAGGCTGAGGCAGGAGAGTCCCTTGAACCCAGGAGGCGGAGGTTGCACTGAGCCAAGATTACGCCACTGCATTCCAGCCTGGAGGACAGAGTGAGATTGTCTCGAAATAAATAAATAAATAAACTGGGCGTGGTAGCTTGCACCTGTAATCCCAGCTACTCCGGAGGCTGAGACAGGAGAATCGCTTGAATCCCCAGGAGCTGGAGTTTGCAGTGAACTGGGATCACCTCACTGAACCCCAACCTGGGCAACAGAGAGAGACTCCATCCAAAAAAAAAAAAAAAAAAGGACATCTCAAAACCTGGGCAGGGCAGTTACCCTGGATCTCCACATCTGGTTCATGTCTCCAGAAGAGACAGGAGTCCCACTTTGGACACCTTGAGTTTGAGAAGCCTGGGACACCCAAAGAGCTTCCCAATGCACAGGTGACCACGTGGGTCAGGAGACACATCTGCACTCAAAATAAAGGCTTGGACTTTTAGCACATAAGGCTGCTTACAGAAGAGACTGCACAAAGCAGTGATTCTCATCTTGGAGGAGGAGGGTACCTCTCATCTCTAAGTCACTATATGAAATGAGGTATCACTGATGGGAGTGAAGGTGATGCCACATCAGTGGTGTGGAGGACAAAGATACTTTGGGTATGAGAGGAAAGAGGGCGAGGAAAAGAAAGAAACTGAGATGAGCCAAAAGGAAAAGAAAGCCAAGAGAGTGATATCACAATTCCCCAAACACCTATGCCCTTCTACGCTTCTCATGACTTTCTCCCTTCACTTAAAAAAAACTTGACTCACGTTTCATCCTGATCAAATGCCACCACCTTCTGGAAGCCTTTCTGGACTTATCCAAATAAAACTTATTAGCCCCCTCTCCGTGCCTCCACAAGTTTCTTTTGTTGTTAGTATTAGGTAAGATTCGACTCAGACAATAATTTCATTAGTACTGTTATGGCACTTACTGCAGTCCGCTCTGTACTACACCTGGGGTGTGTATCTCCCCTATTACACTGTGAGCTCTTGAGTGGATTAAAAAATTATTCTTTAACTGAATAAAAATCTAGATGGGGCCAGGCACCCTGGCTTAGGCCTGTAATCACAACACTTTGGGGGGCCGAGGCAGGAGGACCACTTGAGCTCAGGAGTTCAAGACCAGCCTGGGCAAGACGGCAAGACCCCATCTCTACCAAAAATACAAAAATCAGACGGGTGTGGTGGCGCGTGCCTGTAGTCCCAGATACTTGGGAAGCTGAGATGGGGGGATCACTTGAGCCCAGGAGATAGAGGCTGCGGTGAGCTGTGATCGCGCTCCAGCCGGGGCGACCCTGTCTTTAAAAAAAATGTTTGTTCAGAAGTCCAGATGGGTAAATAATTAGGCAGAAACTATGGATAATTCCTACACTCATTTTTCATTCTTCCTGTAAAACAAAATAACACATCCTAATTAATTCGATTTACAAATTCCGTTCCTTAAAGTAACACCCACCTGTCCAGTATTTAAGTCACTGCTAACTAAACACAAATATCCGCTCCACAAAATGCCTATCCAGTCCCAACAATGATGTAAGCATTTCCTTCATCATAAATATAGAATACCCCGAATTTAGTTGTAGACTTAACATATCTCGCTCTTTTCCAAATAATTGTAAACTCTGTACAAAACACACATACCAAAAAAATATGACCAAGATGCAGGAGGACGTAAGAGGGTGTCAACCCTGGAATTGTGCCAACCGCCGCCTGCATTACTGAGAAGCCACTGCTGCCAAGCAAAGGTCAGGCATTCATTCAGGCAACATTTTTTCCAACAAGTGCTTCACACTCGCACGCACACACACGCTCCTTTAAAAGTCAACAACAATTAAAAAAAAAAATCTCTAATGCCACTCTTGAAAACCAGGGCTGAAAGCGAAGTGCGTCCAACCAACAAGAAGCCCAGGAAAGCTGAGTAATCCCCGAGTCCAGATGGACGGTCACGCCAAAAGTCCACACGGGTGTGGCGCGCCTAACGCGAGGCTCTATGGGAGAAGCCCGGACTCCAGCCTCCGGGTTCGCCGCGCCCGCGTCCCCGCCGCCCCACCGGGAAATCTCGGCGGCCGGGAAGGGGGAGGGGGCAGGGACGCCTCGGAGTCGGACGACAATCAATTCTCCGGAAAGCGGCTCCCAGACGCGCCGCCCCAGGGAAGGAAGGCGGCTAAGGGGCCCGGCGCTGGGCTACTGCGCGCGCCGAGGCCGCGGCAACAAAGTTTAGAAACCGCGAGAAAACTTTTCCAAGAGGAAAAGCGGAGGCGGCGCGGGGCCTGTGGTTTCTCCCCAGCCGCGGCGGCCCCCCGACTTTCCGAGCGCTGGGAAGC
>NW_012114511.1:4050706-4052383 GCF_000951035.1 Colobus angolensis palliatus | reverse complement strand
GATCAAGGACTTTTTTTTTTTTAAGACGGGGTCTCCCTCTATGGCCCAGGCTGGAGTGCATTGTCGCGATCACGGCTCACTGCAGCCTCAAATCCCTGGACAACCGACCCTCCCACCTCAGCCTCCGGAATAGCTGGAACTACAGACTCAGAGCCTCACTATGTTGCCAGGCTAGTCTCAAACTCATGGGCTCGAGATCCTCCTCAGCCTCCCAAAGTGCTGGAATTACAGATGTGAGCCTATAATTACAGGTGTGAGGACATTTACCACAGCAGCTGTCCCTTTTTGGGCTTGTTCCTGCCCCGCCCCCAGCTTGTCCTCCCAGCTCGTCCTCCTCCTCCAACAAATTTGAGGGACCTGACTTCTATCTCTATTCCTCTGGTCATTCAGGGAATTTTACTCTCACGCTTTCTTATCTTCATGGTAAATACTACAAAAACAAAACAAAATTACAAAGCAAACAACACACACACACAAAATACTACACGCTCCCTATCAGCCTGGTATAGAAAACCCTAACGATGTTTCCTCTGCTCACGGGATGATGAACAAGATGGATTTCAGTATTGGCCTAGAAACCTGAAATAATGCAAGACAACAATGTCCACTGTTGGCCTTGTGCTGAACAGAGAGCAGGGTGCCAGGGAGACCTGCCCTCGCTGTGTTTACCCTCTACTCCTCACATCTCCCTCTCCCCCAAGAGAATGGAAACTTCTGGAAGGCAGGAGCTGTATCTCTTACAGCACCCAGCACATCGCCCATCCCCTAGGGAGTGCCCAGTGAACATCTGTGGGTGAATGTGCCCACTGTAATTCAAAGTACTGTGGGCCTGTGCTAGTTAAGAGATGCTGACAAAGGGCAGTAGGACCATGAAGTGGGGAGAGAACAACCTTTCAGAAAAAGAGGATGGGCACGGTGGCTCACGCAAGTAATCCCAGCACATTGGGAGGCCAAGATGGGTGGATCATGTGAGCTCAGGAGACCAGCCTGGGCAACATGAAAACCCCGTCTCTACAAAACGAATACAAAAACATAGCTGGATGTAGTGGCACCACCTCTAGTCCCAGCTACTTGGGAGGCTGAGGTGGGAGGATTGCTTGGGCCTGGGAGTCCAAGGCTGCAGTGAACCATGATTGCACCACTACACTCCAGCCTGGGCAACACAGTGAGACTCTGTCTCAAAAAGAAGAAGAAAAAGGCAAACCCTGACAAGGTCTTTCTTGTCCAATTACACCTGTCCTGTTTCTGGCTGCAGGTCTTTGTTCCTGTAGTCCCCTCTGCCTAGAGTGGCTTTGGCATCCCTCTACTTCAGCTGGCTAACTCAGAACATAATTGATAAATTTTGGATATTTTTCCCATCCTAATCTCACATTGAAATGTAATCCCCAGTGTTGGAGGTAGGGCTGGTGGGAGGTGTTTGGGTCACAGAGGAGGATCCTTCATGGCGTGGTGCTGTCCTCCCAGTACTAAGGGAATTCTCATGAAATGTAGTTGTTTTAAAGTGTAGCATCGGCCAGGCACGGTAGCTCATGCCTGTAATCCCAACACTTTGAGAAGCCAAGGTGGGTTGATGGCTTGAGCCCAGAAGTTTGAGACCAGCCTGGGCAACATGGTGAAAACCCATCACTACAAAAAAATACAAAAAAATTAGCCAAGCAGGCTGGGCACCATGGCTCA
>NW_012114511.1:4043601-4049379 GCF_000951035.1 Colobus angolensis palliatus | reverse complement strand
AAATAAATAAAATAAATTACACAGTCTCAGGTATTTCTTTTTAGCAATGCAAGAACAGCCTAACACAATAGTAATCAGTCAATAAATATTTGGATGAAGTAACAAGAGACAGAGTTAAAGGATTATGCTCCATAACTTTGTATATTCATCACTTCACTTGGGACAAGATTCTTAATTTTTAAGGCCCTTTGTTCAAAAATTATTAACCATTTTAAGACAGCAACAGCAGAGTATTAAACCAAGCATGGGATCTTCCTTTATTTTTTTATTTTATTTTATTTATTTATTTATTTTGATACGGAGTCTTGCTCTGTCACCAGGCTAGAGTGCAGTGGCGCAATCTCGGCTCACTACAACCTCCGCCTCCTGGGTTCAAGCAATTCTCCTGCCTCAGCTGACTACAGGCGTGCACTACCATGCCCACCTAATTTTTGTGTTTTTAGTAGAGATGGGGTTTCAGCATGTTGGCCAGGATGGTCTCAATCTCTTGACCTCATGATCTGCCCGCCTCAGCCTCCCAAAGTGCTGGAATTATAGGTGTGAGCCACCGCGCCCGGCCAGCATGGGATCTCTCTAAGCATGGGACCCTGAAGATGAATTTGCAGGGTTTGTTTTGGGAAAAGAAGGGTAAGGTGACAGAAAGAATATGAGAGATTTGCAGTGTGCCTAAAGAGAGTCAGTTTCCTACTCCTGAGAAATCGTGAAAATTCTCTATATCCCAGGCACTTGCTGTGTGCTGAGGAAGTGAATAAAAACTGAAACTGACTTGATCCCTGTTTTCACACCACTTATAAAGTGTAATAATGAAGACAGGTATTAAAACAAGCAAGCTGACCGTAGCCAGCACTCTGGGAGGCTGAGGCAGAGGATCCTTTGCGCTCAGGAGTTGGAGACCAACCTGCACGACATGGCAAAACCCTGTCTCTACAAAGGATACAGAAATTAGCTGGGTGTGGTGGCACACACCTGTAGTCCCAGCTATGTGGAGAGGGCTGAGGTGGGAGGATCACTTGAACCAGGGAGGTGGAGGTTGCTGTGAGCTGAGATTACACCATTGCACTCCAGCCTGAGCAACAGATTGAGACCCTGTGTCAAAACACACACACACGTAAACCAGGAAACAAGAAAGGCAAGTGTGAAGATAGGGGAGAGATACAGGTAGGTTTGGGGGTAAATTAACTACTCTAGGATTCGGAGACCTGAGAAGTGACCTTTATGTGGTGACCCACCTCCAGTCTGGCTTTAGCATTTGCCTTTCTACCAAAACTGCTTTTATCAAGGTCCCTGACGGCCTCCACGTTGCAAAATCCAATGGTCGGTCTCCTTCCTCAGTTGACTTGTACAATCAGCAGCATTTGGTCGCTCTCCTCCTTGAAACACTTTCCTCACTGGGCCTCCAGGGCACCAGGCTTTCCCGATTTTCCTCCAGCCTTCCTGGCTAAGCTTTTTAGTCTCCATTGATGATGCCTTCTAATTCCTCCTAACCTCTAAATGTTAGAGCAGGGATTCTCCAAGTGTAGTCTGGACATCCCTGATAACTTTTCAGGGAGTAATGAGGTAAAAACTATTTTCACAATAATTCTAAAATATCATTTGCTTTTTTATGTTCATTCTCTCCCCGGTGTACAGTAGAGTATTCCACAGGCTACATGATGTATGATGTGGCATCACATGGAATGTGAAAGCACATATGACAATCCAGCTATCTTTTATTAAGTCAGATAGAGATTTGTAAAAATGCAAAACAACAGTTCTCCCTGAATTTTTATTTTGTTTTAGAAAACATGGTTATTTTTTCTTTTTAAAAATGTTATTTAGGCTGGGCGCGGTGGCTCACGCCTGTAATCCCAGCACTTTGGGAGGCCAAGGCGGGTGGATCACGAGGTCAGGAGATTGAGACCATCCTGGCTAACATGGTGAAACCCCGTCTCTACTAAAAATACAAAAAAATTAGCGGGCACCTGAGTCCCAGCTACTAGGGAGGCTGAGGCAGGAGAATGGCATGAACCTGGGAGGCGGAGTTTGCAGTGAGCCAAGATTGTGCCACTGCACTCCAGCCTGGGCAACAAGAGCAAAACTCTGTCTCAAAAAAAAAAAAAAAAAAAAAAATTAGCTGGGTGTGGTGGCACATGCCTATAATCCCAGCTACTCCGGAGGCTGAGGTAGGAGAATCACTTGAACCCTGGAGGCAGAGGTTGCAGTGCGCTCCAGCCTGAAGTTAAAAACTTCTATTAAAGTGTCCCAGGACTCTGTCCTTGGACTTCTTTTTCTACTAATAGCTGCCATTATCCCATTGATGCCAGTCTTTTGACTTGAAATATGCTGATGACTTCTGGTATATATCCCTAACCTGAACCTTTCCCCTGAATTTGCAACTCACTTATCCAGCTTCCTACTTGATGTTTCCACTTAGATAGCCAATAGGCATCTAGACATCTCAAACTTTATTTTAGTTTTGAGCCAGGGTCTCACTCCATCACCTAGGTTGGAATACAGTGGTTTGATCATAGCTCAATGAAGCCTTGATCACCCAGACTCAAATGATCCTCAGCCTCCCAAGTAGCTGGGACTACAGGTATGTGCCGCCACACACAGCATTTTTTTTTTTCTTCTTCTTCTTAGTGGAGCTATGTTCCCCAGGCAGGTCTCAAACTCCTGAGTTCAAGTGGTCCTCCTGCCTTGGCATTCCAAAGGATTACAGGAATTACATGGCATGAGCCACCATGCCCAGCCATCTCAAACTTTATATGTCTATATGTCCAAAACTGATTTCCTTTTTTTTTTTTTTTTTTGAGACGGAGTCTTGCTCTGTCACCCGGGCTGGAGTGCAGTGGCCGGATCTCAGCTCACTACAAGCTCCGCCTCCCAGGTTTATGCCATTCTCCTGCCTCAGCCTCCTGAGTAGCTGGGACTACAGGCGCCTGCCACCTCGCCCAGCTAGTTTTTTGTATTTTTTAGTAGAGACGGAGTTTCACAGTGTTAGCCAGGATGGTCTCGATCTCCTGACCTCGTGATCCGCCCGTCTCGGCCTCCCAAAGTGCTGGGATTACAGGCTTGAGCCACCGCGCCCGGCCCAAAACTGATTTCCTAATACCTCTGTCCAAACCTGCTTATCCCATAAGTTTTCTTAATTTCCTTAGATGGCAACTCCATCCTCTCATTTTGGCCATGGCTGAGGCCAGAAACCTTGGCATTATCCTTGGCTATTTTCTTTCTCACACACATTTCAAATCTGATTCCTTAGACCCTGTACTTCTGCCTTCAAAATAGATTCAGAACCTACTGACTTTTTTTTTTTCTTTTTTGAGACAGAGTCTTACTCTGTTGCCCAGACTGGAGTGCAGTGGCGCGATCTCGGCTCACTGCAACCTCCGTCTCCCAGGTTCAAGCAATTCTCCCACCTCAACCTTCCAAGTAGCTGGGATTATAGGTGACCGCCACCACACCCAGCAATTTTTGTATTTTTTTTTTTAATAGAGACGGGGTTTCGCTGTGTTGGCCAGGCTGGTCTCGAACTCCTAACCTCAAGCAATCCACCCACCTCGGCAAGTGCTGGGATTACAGGCATGAGCCAACACACCAGGCCCAGAAGCCACTAACTTTTTACCGTCACCATTGTTACCATTCTGAATCAAGCCACCATCATCTCTTAGCCTCAATTTTGCCAGGGGAGCCCCCAACCTGTCTCCCTACTTCTGCACTTGCCTCCCTCAGTCTAGTTTCAGTTCAGCAGCCTGAGTGATCTTGTTAGAAAGTAAGTCCAAGTGGCCAGGCACGGTGGCTCTTGCGTGTAATCCCAGCACTTTGGAAGGCTGAGGCGGGCGGATCAGGAGATCGAGACCATCCATCCTGGCTAACACAGTGAAACCCCGTCTCTACTAAAACACAAAAAATTAGCCGGGCATGGTAGCAGGCACCTGTAGTCCCAGCTACTTGGGAGGCTGAAGCAGGAGAATGGCATGAACCAGGGAGGCAGAGCTTGCAGTGAGCCGAGATCGCGCCACTGCACTCCAGCCTGGTCGACAGGCTGGTCTAAAAAAAAAAAAGTCCAAGCATGTCACTTCTTTTCCACCCAAACCCTCCAGTGGCTCCCATCTCCCTCAAAGTACAGAGTGAGGTCCTTATAAGGGCCTCACCTGCCCCCATACTCTTCTCTGACACAATGTTCTCTTTGCTATTCCTGGAACACATCAAGTAGGGGCTCTTGCCTTAGGGTGTTTGCTTCCTGCCTGCAATGCTTTCCTCCAAATAGCTGCCTGACTCGCTCTCTCACCTCTGCGAGGCACCTTCTCAGTGAGGCTTCCGCTTGGCCACCTCACCCTTTCTCAACATCCCACCCCCCTCTTCCTTGTTCAGTTTTCTCCTTAGCTTATATCACCTTCTGATATATAAAATCATGTTTTAAAAATACATATTTTATACATATTTAAAATTTAAAATAATGTCATATATGGTATATAATTTATATGTAATTTATTGCTTTTCTTCTGTCTTATTCCTATTAGAATTTCAGCCACACAAGGGCTAGAGTTTTTGTCTATTTTGTTCAGTGCTGTATCCCTGGTGCCTAGAATAGTGCTTGGCACAATGTTAACAAGGTAGATGGGGAGGGAAGGAAATAACTTGATTTTAGACCAAGGGAACAAAGAAGGTTGAAGGCCCTGAGTCCCATCTGGGAAAAACTTTCTGTGATTGGGAGCTGCTGAGGTGGGTAGAGGCCAGACTTGGGAGGGCTTGGTGAGAGTTTAGACTCGACTGTTAGGGGAATGGAGAGCCATAAAGGATTCTAAACAAAGATATGACAGGATCATATTTTGTTTTTTAAAAAAAATTCACTTTGGAAGAAAAAGATAGTGAAGCAATGCATATAATATTGCATTTACGTTTGAATAGCATATACACATTCATCTTGATGCTCTTTTCTCATAGCAGCAGAGCCATTGAAAATGTACCACTCTATTCAGAACCCCCCCCCCCATAAATAGTGAGTACATGTGGATACAAAGGACAAAACCAAAGACACCAGAGCCTACTTGAGAGTGGAGGGTGGGAGAAGTGTGAGGATCGAAAAACTACCTATGCTGTACTATGCTTATTACCTGGGTGACAAAATAATCTTTACACCAAACCCTCGTGACATGCAATTAATTTATCCATGCAACAAATCTGCACATGTACCCCCAAACCAAAAATAAAAGTTGGAAAGTAAAGAAAAAAAAAAATCCCCCTCTAGTGCTTCCCATCTCACTCTGAATAAAATCTATATGATCTCACCCAGTCATCTCAGACCCATCTTTGGCTTTTTCTCTCTGTCTTTCCATTGAAGCCCACATTGGGGTCTAGACATTCCTATAAGGCATCAAGCATTCTCGGACCTCAGGGCCTTTACATTTCCTGTTCTCTCTGCTTGGAATGGTCTTCTCTCTGATAGCCCTTTATCACTCCATCACTTCACCCAGATCTCTACCCAAATGTCATGTTGTCCAACAGGCTTTCCCCTGTCCACTCTGTAAAACAGCACCAGCAGCCAGGCACAGAGGCTCATGCTTATAATCCCAGCACTACGGAAGGCCAAAGTGGGAGAATCACTTGAGCTCAAGAGTTTGAGACCAGCCTGAGCAACATAGCAAGAAATTGTCTCTACGAAAAATTTAAGAATTAGCTAAGTGTGATGGCATACACTTGTAGTCCCAGCTACATGGGAGGCTGAGGCAGGAGGATCACTTGAGCACAGAAGGTCAAGCCTGCAGTGAGCTATGACTGCACTACTGCACACCA
>NW_012114511.1:4040888-4043341 GCF_000951035.1 Colobus angolensis palliatus | reverse complement strand
CCGAGTAGCTGGGACTACAGGCGCCCGCCATCTCGCCCGGCTGGTTTTTGTATTTTTTAGTAGAGACGGGGTTTCACCGTGTAGCTCAGGATGGTGTCGATCTCCTGACCTCGTGATCCACCCGTCTCGGCCTCCCAAAGTGCTGGGATTACAGGCTTGAGCCACCGCGCCCGGCCCTCAAAATTTAAAGAAATAAATTAGCACCAGACCCATTTCCCTTTCCTCCTCCCTATTTTATTCCCTTACGCTAATGTACTTCAGAGCACTTACAACCACCTAACACAGGGGTCCCCAAACCCCAGGCAACAGACTGGTACAGGTCTGTGGCCTGCTAGAAACCAGGCTCCCCAGCAGGAGGTGAGCAGCAAGTGAGGGAGCATTAAGGCCTGAGCTCCACCTCCTGCCAGATCATGGCAGCATTAGATGTTCATAGAAGCATGAACCCTATTGTGAATTGCACATGCAAGGGATCTAGGTTGTGCACTCCTTATGAGAATCTAATGCCTGTAATGCCTGATGATCTGAGATGGAACAGTTTCATCCCAAAACCATTCCCCCTACCCCACAAAACCAGTCCCTGGTGCCAAAAAGGTTGGAAACTGCTGACCTAACACATTGTATGGTTATTTATTTATTGTTTGTCTTCCCTCAATAAAATGTAAGATTCATTAAAGCAGATATTTTCTCTTCCGCTCACTGGTTTTGTTTTGTTTTTTGATATGGAGTCTTACTCTGTCGCCCAGGCTGGAATGCAGTGGTGCAATCTCAGCTCACTGCAACCACCGCCGCCCGGGTTCAAGCGATTCTCTTGCCTCAACCTCCCGAGTAACTGGGATTACAGGCATGCAACACCACACCCGGCTAATTTTTGCTATTTTTCATAGACATGGGGTTTCACTGTGTTGGCCAGGCTGGTCTCAAACTCCTGACCTGAAGTGATCTGCCCACCTCGGCCTCCCAAAGTGCTGGGATTACAGATGTGAGCCACCATGCCCGGCCTCTACTCACTGTTACAACTCTAGCACCTAAAGCAGTGCCTGGCAGTTAACAGGAACTCAGTTGAATTAATGAGTAGTTAAGTCTGTGAGGATACACAGCAAATGTTACAGTAGTTATGCGGAGGGAGGGGAGTAGAGTAGAGGAGGCTTTAGATCAGATTAGATGGTTTAGACTACATAGTGTAGTATATAGTATGTAAGTGTCATGGGGACAGAAAGAAGTGGATAGATTTGGGAGTTATGCAGAAGAAGAGAGGAGCCTAGGCCTTGCCGATGGATTGGATATGGAGTTTCTAGGGAAGGAGAAGTCAAGAATCATCTTCAGGTTTCTGATTTGATCAGTGAGGAAATAGTGGTGCCATTTACCCAGAGAGAGAGACAGCCCTGGAGGTAAAGCCTGTGGAGAAGTGGGTGGAGAGTCATGCAGACAGTTATTTTTGGTCATGCTTAGTTTCAGTGCCTACCAAACATATATGAGGAAATGTTCTATAGACAGGGAAATACCCAGACGTGAGCTCAGGAAAGACCCAGTGTGGAGAGAAAGATGTGGAAGTCACCTGCACTTAGAGAATGTGTACTAGGAAAACATGAAGGCCCAGACCCAACATTTGGGAGAAAGAGAAACCAAAACAGGAGACTGTGTTGCCCTCTGCAACCCCAGAGCCCTCTTTTTTTTCTTTTTTGTCTAAAATGCACCAATTCCTTTCCCGCATCAGGATCTTTCCATTTGTTGTACTCTCTACTTGGAAATCTCTGCCTTAACTCTTCACCACCCTGGCTCCATCTCATTCTCGAGGGCCAGTTTTTTTTTTTTTTTTGGAGACAGAGTCTCATTCTGTCACCCAGGCTGGAGTGCAGTAGCGCAATCTCAGCTCACTGTAAGCTCTGCTTCCCGGGTTCACGCGATTCTCCTGCCTCAGCCTCCCAAGTAGCTGGGACTACAGGTGCCCGCCACCATGCCCAGCTAATTTTTTGTATTTTTAGTAGAAACGAGGTTTCATGGTGTTAGCCAGAATGGTCTCAATCTCCTGACCTCGTTATCCGCCCACCTCAGCCTCCCAAAGTGCTGGGATTACAGGTGTGAGCCACCGCATCCAGCCAAGCACCAACTTCTGTATCATCTGGTCAGAGAGGCCTTTCCTGACCACACTCCAAACACCCCAGTGTCTCTCTTCCACATCACTGCATTTTTGTTCTTCATAGCACTTGTCCTGCTCTAGAATTGTCTTGTTTGCCTGCTGGCTTATTTTCTCTCTCCTCCAGTAGGAGGAACTCCATAAGGACAAGAACTTGTCTCATTTTTTCACTTCTCTGCTCCCATAATTTTTTTTTTTTTTGAGACGGAGTCTCGCTCTGCCGCCCAGGCTGGAGTGCAGTGGCCGGATCTCAGCTCACTGCAAGCTCCGCCTCCCGGGTTCACGCCATTCTCCTGCCTCAGCCTCCCAAGTAGCTGGG
>NW_012114511.1:4036862-4039698 GCF_000951035.1 Colobus angolensis palliatus | reverse complement strand
AAACCCCGTCTCTACTAAAAATACAAAAAAATTAGCGGGCACCTGAGTCCCAGCTACTAGGGAGGCTGAGGCAGGAGAATGGCATGAACCTGGGAGGCGGAGTTTGCAGTGAGCCAAGATTGTGCCACTGCACTCCAGCCTGGGTGACAGAGCAAGACTAAGAAAGAAAGAGAGAAAGAAGGAAGGAAGGGAGGGAGGGAGGGAAGGAAGGAAGAGAGAAAGAGAGAAAGAACCAAGGCCAGGTGCGATGGTTCATGCCTGTAATCCCAGCACTTTGGGAGGTGGCGGCAGGCAGATCACTTGAGGTCGGGAATTCCAGACCACCCTGGCTAACATAGTGAAAGCATGTGTCTACTAAACAAACAAACAAAAATTAGCTGGGAGTGGTGGCGCACGCCTGTAGTCCTAGCTACTCAGGAGGCTGAGGCAGGAATCGCTTGAACCTGGGAGGCAGAGGTTGTAGTGAGCCAGGATGGCACCACTGCACTCCCCCAGCCTGGGCAATAAGGGGGACCCCATCTCAAAAAACAAAAAACAAAAAAAGGCAGAACTAAAATGAGCAAAAATGTCAGAATGATGAAGACAAGAGCTGACTTGGCAGCTTTGTAATGAAGGTTGGAAAATCTTTACTTGTGGCCACGAAGTGATGAGCACCTCCTCCGCCAATTAAGTTCCATAGAAAAGATTAAAGGGACTCTTGGCTTAGCCTGAGGAAAGCCAGCAAAAGGAGTTAGATTTGAACAAGAGTCAGTAAAAACAAAAGGTAAAACCAAAGTGTGGGCCACATCGGGGTTAGCCAATGCCTGATGGCCCTGGTTGCCTTTCAGTTTATTTTCAGATGAGTGGGAGGAAAGCAGGGGAGGCCGGCCCACCCTAGTTTTGTCTGTTGGTTTAGTTAACATCGGAGAATTTTCCTCATTTCTGTAGAGCCCAGTAATTCTCAACTCTGTCTGCACACAAGAATCACCTGGAGAGCTTTTTAAAAATATGATACTCAGGCACCACCCCCAGGACTCGGATTCAATTGTTCTTCAGTAGGAACTTAGCATTTAAAAAAATCTCCCTGGGTGATTCTCATGTGCAGCCAGAGTGGAGAATCACTGATACCTAATATAAGCTTGAGCAGAAAACAAAGTCATGTACACCTAAAACTTATTACTTCATTTGCTCATATAATAATAATTGTTTTAACACACTCAATGAGTAAAACCAATAACAGCTCATATTTACTAAGTCTTTGGTGTATGCCAGGCTCTGTGCTAAGTGCTTCATATTTCATCCAAACCTCTCAACAATCCTACAGTAGTTACTGTTGTATTCCTCATTCTATAAATGAGAAAACAGAGACTTAGGTCATACTAAGATTATGTGGCAGTGCTGGAGCCCAGATCTGCCACAATCCAGAACCATGCTCTTTTTTTGTCATTGTTGTTTTTTCAAGACGGAGTCTTACTCTGTCACCCAGGCTGGAGCGTGATCTCAGCTCACTGCAACCTGTACCTCCCGAGTTCATGCCATTCTCCTGCCTCAGCCTCCCGAGTAGCTGGGATTACAGGTGCCTGCCACCACACCCAGCTAATTTTTGTATTTTAGTATAGACAGAGTTTCACCACATTGGCCAGGCTGGAACTGAACTTCTGACCTTGTGATCTGCCTGCCTCGGCCTTTCAAAGTGCTGGGATTACAGATGTGAGCCACTGCGCCCGGCCCAAAACCACACTCTTATCCACTCCCACTTAGCCTCTGAAATGTCAATGGCTTTTAAAAAATCTTTCTTCAAAAGCCACAGTCGGGCCGGGCATGGTGGCTCATGCCTGTAATCCCAGTACTTTGGGAGGCCAAGGCGGGTGGATCGCCTGAGGTCTGGAGTTTGAGACCAGCCTGACAAACATGGTGAAACCCTGTCTCTACTTAAAATACAAAAATTAGTCGGACATGGTGGCACGCGCCTGTAATCCCAGCTACTCAGGAGGCTGAGGCAGGAGACCCACTTGAACCCAGGAGGTGGAGGTTGCAGTGAGCAGAGATCGTGCCACTGCACTCCAGCCACTGCACTCCATCTTGGGTGACAGAGTGAGACTCTGTCAAAAAAAAAAAAAGCCACATTCAAAATAGTTTTCCTGTCAAGATGATACCATAATGGAGGTGATTTAAATGCCTCGTTGTTATGCTATGTATGTCTTGTCTTTTTGCACAGCTTCAAGCTGTCTGACAGGTGGGGCTGTTAGGGGAGGTCACAGGACCAGGGCTTCACTTGCATCCCTTTCAGGCCTCTTCTAACAGAGGATGCCATTGGCTTTACCCAGTGAGTTAAATTTTAAATCAAAAGAACCAAACTTAGGCCCTTGACACTTATGAAAGATGTGTAAGCTTCTCTTTATTCATGTTATTCATCTTCTCTGTAGAAACTAGAATCAAGATTTAGTTCTTAAAATCAGTCAGCAGTGGATGTTCATGATTCTTCCCTTTCTGATATGATCAAAGATGTGTACATAAAAACAAATACTTCCCGCCCCTTTCACGCTCATATTTTTGTTGATAACAATGGGGAAAGAGAACCTAGGGGGGAAACGTTAAAGACTGTGACAACCAAGCAAAATTATGTCTGAAAAGAAATAGTTTCAAAGGAGAGAGGGTTGGAGGAGGAGGAATGTGTTTTTTTTCTTCTCTTTAAAGTATCAGTGGGCTTTATTTTGGAAACCTGGCTTTTTGTATTCACCATTGTAAAAATTCTTTTTTTGTGTGGCGTCTTTAGATTTTTATAGGGGTAGGAAATGTGCTATCAAAATAAGAATTGTTTCATGGTAATATAAACCAAATTAAATTAATACATTTT
>NW_012114511.1:4028780-4036444 GCF_000951035.1 Colobus angolensis palliatus | reverse complement strand
ATCTCCTGACCTCGTGATCCGCCCGTCTCGGCCTCCCAAAGTGCTGGGATTACAGGCTTGAGCCACCGCGCCCGGCCTTCTTTTTTTCTTTAAGCAAAATAAATCACTCTTCTGTCTGCCTGCAAGTCTGGGAGCGCTTGCCCTCTATCACAAAAGGCTATTATCATATTCATTCATTCATTTGTTGACTCAGTCAACAAATATTTTGAAACACCTACTATGTGCCGAGCATTGTACTAAGCCAGGAGATACAGGCATAATCACGACTTACTGCAGCCTCAACCTCCTGGGCTAAAGCCATCCTCCTACCTCAGCCTCCTGTGTAGCTGGGACTACAGGCATGCACCACCAAGCCCAGCGAATTTTTGTATTTTTTTTGTAGAGACAGGGTTTCACCATGTTGCACAGGCTGGTCTTGGACTCCTAGTCTCAAGTGATCTGCCCATCTTGGCCTCCCAAAGTGCTGGGATTACAGGCATGAGCCGCCGCACGAAGTTGGCCTGCGTTTTTTAAAGACCACTTTGCTGTATAAAGAATAAAGTGTGGCCGGGCGCAGTGGCTCAAGCCTGTAATCCCAGCACTTTGGGAGGCCGAGGCGGGTGGATCACGAGGTCAGGAGATTGAGACCATCTTGGCTAACACGGTGAAACCCCGTCTCTACTAAAAATACAAAAAATTAGCCAGGCGTGGTGGCGGGCGCCTGTAGTCCCAGCTACTCGGAGGCTGAGGCGGAAGAATGGCATGAACCCGGGAGGCGGAGCTTGCAGTGAGCCGAGATCGCGCCACTGCACTCCAGCCTGGGCGACACAGCCAGACTCCGTCTCAAAAAAAAAAAAAAAAAAAAAATGAATAAAGTGTAAAGTATAAGAGAACATGAATGAATGCCTGTCATCTTTTTTTTTTTTTTTAAACATGGTCTCACTTTGTCACCCAGGCTGCAGTGCAGTGGTGCAATCATGGCTCACTGCAACCTCTAGCGCCTGGGTTCAAGAGGTCCTACCACCTCAGCCTTCCAAGGAGCTGCAACTACAGGTGCATGCCACTACACTCTAAGGTAAATTTTTGTATTTTTGTAGAGACAGGTTTCACCATGTTGTCCAGGCTGTTCCGAAACTCCTGGGCTTAAGGGGTCCACCCGTCTCCATCTCCCAAGGCACTGGGATTATAGGCATGAGCCACTGCACCTGGCCTATCATCATTATTCATTTATTCATCTATGCAAAAATATTCTTTGAGTGCCTAATTGCTAAGCAATGGGCCAAGCACTGGCAAATCACACTGGCAAAATATCATCCCACCACTCAAGGAGCTTATAGGTCAGCTGGGGAGACAAAGAAGAACATAGGCCCTTATAATGAACCAAGTACGGTGCTAGGGGAAATATCCATATGTTACGGGAACCCAGAGGAATTCATTCATTTATTGGTTTAGTAAATATTTATGTGCCAAGCTCTTGGGACACAACGGTGACCTAAGCAGACAAGACACATCCCCCTACAGTGTTTACAGGGTAGTAATGTAGCGTTTACAGACAAGTAATGTCTGTGGGAGACAGACATTAATGAAATGCTCTCACAGACTTATCATTACCCATTGTGATATGAGTTATGAAAGAAAAATAACAGGGCGGGCACGGTGGCTCACGCCTGTAATCCCAGCACTTTGGGAGACCGAGGCAGGTGGATCACTTGAGGTCAGGAGTTCGAGACCAGCCTGGCCAACATGGTAAAACCCCGTCTCTACTAAAAATACAACAACGACAAAAAAATTATCCGGGCATGGTGGCGGCAGCTGTAATCCCAGCTACTCTGGAGGCTGAGGCAGGAAACTCGCTTGAACCTGGGATGTGGAGGTTGCACTGAGCTGAGATTGTACCACTGCACTCCAGCCTGGGTGACAGAGTGAGACTCTGTTAAAGAGAAAGAAGAAGGAAGGAAGGAAAGAGGGAAGGAAGGAAGGGAAAGAAAGAGAAAATAGAGTGTAGGAGTGTAAGGGGGAGCCTGGTGTAGTCTAAGAGGACTCAGGAGAAGCTGTTTGAGCTGATGCCTGAAGATGGGTTGCATGTAAGTAGTTAAGTAGATAAAAGAGAGGGGTACTATCACATGAGGGATTCGGGAGAAGAAAAAAAAAGAGAGAGAGACGGGAAGAGTGCTGTGGACCCACTGAGCTCCAGCCCAGCTCCAGCTCTGCGGGTCAGGAAAGACTTTCTAACATCTAAGCTGAGTCCAGAAGGATGAGTAGGAGTGAGCCAGCTGAGGAGGAGTTGGGGTGGAAGGAAAGCATTCCAGAGCAGCAGATAGCTTGTGCAAAGGCACCCAGGCAGCTGGGCATGGTGGCTCACACCTGTAATCCCAGCACTGTGAGAGGCCAAGATGGGTGGACCATTTGAACCCAGGAATTCAAGACCAGCTTGGGTGACATAGTGAAACCATGTCTCTACAAAAAAAATAAAAAATAAAAAAATTTGAAAAAAAAAAGCTGGGCATGGTGGCCTGCACATATGGTCCCAGCTACTCAGGAAACTAAGGTAGGAGGATCACTTGAGCCTAGGAGGTCGAGGCTGCAGTGAACCATGGTGGCACCATTGCATTCCAGCCCGGGTGACAGAGCAAGGCCCTGTACAAAAAAAAAATGGAGGCAACAGAACATAGTGGATTGGAGGGAAAAACAAGTGGTTCAGGCCAGATGTGGTGGCTCACACCTGTAATCCCAGCACTTTGGGAGGCTAAGGCAGGCGGATCACGAGGTCAGGAGATCGAGACCATCCTCACTAACACAGTGAAACCTTGTCTCTACTAAAAATACAAAAAAATTAGCCAGGCGCAATGGTGCGCGCCTGTAGTCCCAGCTAGTCCAGAGGCTGAGGCAGGAGAATGGCGTGAACCCGGGAGGCGGAGCTTGCAGTAAGCCGAGATCATGCCACTGCACTCCAGCCTGGGCGACAGAGCGAGACTCTGTCTTAAAAAAAAGTGGTCAATAAGCTGGGCTGTAGAGTGGGTGATGTGGTCAGAGAATGGAGAACTCAACAGGATCAAAATCCTAACATGCTAAGAAGGGCATGCTAAGGGCAGTAAGGAATAGCTGAAGGAGTTCAAGCAGGAGAGTGACCTGGTCAGATGGAGCATTAGAAACTGCTCTGGCCACAGAGAGGATGCTGGGCTAAGCCCCAACACGATGCCACACTTTGTCCAGCACGGCAGTTCTACTGAGAGTGGGCGTTATGCCCTCAGGAAATTCGTTTTGGGATTTTTTTGAGATGGGTGAGGACCTGTTTGGCAAATGACACTGGCCACCCCATTACTGCCTCTCCTCACTGTCCAGGCCTGGAACAGCAGGAGCCCTGAATTTGGAGGCATCTGCTTGTTGTACTGAGCAACAACCCATCATTGCCTCCAGGACTGGGCATGCCAGGGACTCCGGTTTCCTCTGCCTAATGGAGCATAATGTTGCACCACAATGCAACGTCTATTTAGTTATCAAAGGCCCCTCAATAATTTGCTTGGAGTGAGTCCATGACCCCCCTGACTACTGTCATTCACCCCCAGCAGTCCTTTATTTTGAGACGCAGTGGCTCTCTGTAACCAGGCTGGAGTGCAGTGGCATGATCTAGGCTCACTGCAACCTCCGACTCCCTGGTTCAAGCGATTCTCCTGCCTCAACCTCTGGAGTAGCTGGGATTACAGGCATGTGCCACCACGCCCAGCTAAATTTTATATTTTTAGTAGAGACGGGGTTTCACCATGTTGGCCAGGATGGTCTTGATCTCGTGACCTCGTGATCCACTCGCCTCAGCCTCCCAAAGTGCTGGGATTACAGGTGTGAGCCACCATGCCTGGCCCATAGCCTGTATTTTCATCGGATGCTGGGCATTGTCTTCTGACTGCTCTGCCCTTCCAGGGACCTGTGTCTCCATTGAGGCTGAAGCTCAGGA
Source organism: Colobus angolensis palliatus (assembly GCF_000951035.1). NCBI lineage: Eukaryota > Metazoa > Chordata > Mammalia > Primates > Cercopithecidae > Colobus > Colobus angolensis. Next base: position 4,032,513 of record NW_012114511.1, on the reverse strand, counting down.
GACCAGAGTAAGCTTTCTAAAATGTGGTCTAGGCAGGTCCTCTCTGTCTCCCATGGCTGCCCATTGTTATAAGATGAATCTGAACAATGCATTGTGGCCTGCAGGGCCCTTTGGGAGCTGCTTCTTTCCACCAGCTGTCCCCCTGCCTATAGGGCTCTTCCCCTAGATCTTCCTGTGATGGTATCTTCTTTGCATTCAGGTCTCAAATCAAATGTCACCCTCCTCAAAATGCCTTTCCTGACCACCCAGTCTGAGGTATCTGAATAGTCGCTCTCCTTCCCATCACCCTATTGTATTTTCTTCATAGCACGTCACCATTATAAAATTATCTGTTTGTCCAGTTGCTTATTGGTCTTCTCCTTCCAGGATGTGGCCTGATAGCAGAGGTTTTGTCTGTCTTGTTCACTGTTTTATCCCCAGTATCTGGAACAACATCTGGCACATAGCAGGTGCTGAATGAACGAAGGAATGGTCGTAGCCTATATTTGCAGCCTCATTCCCTTCCATCCTGTCCTTGCTCCCTGAGCTTTGGAGGGATGAAGGTCTTTAGACCTGCCTCACTAATTGAGGCCACTACTTCCTTCAGCCTGGACTGTCTTTCCTTCTCTCCTCACCATCCTCACCACCCACCTCCTTGCCCCTATGCTTATCCTTCCTTTCATTCCAGATTCTGAACTTCTCCCACATGTTCAATCCTAGCGCACACCTCTGACAAGGCTCATCTCACTGAACTGCAATGACATGTTTATTCGACATCTGTATCACCTGTCTGTAAGCTGCAGGAAGACATCCTTTCACTTCCTGACGCCCAGCACACAACACAATAACCGCCACACAGCAGGTGCTTCACTAATGATCATTGGTTGACCAAATACCAATATGTGGTTTAGAGAAACATGGATTAGGACACTGGTCATTTTTTTTTTTTTTTTTTTGAGGCGGAGTCTCGCTGTGTCGCCCAGACTGGAGTGCAGTGGCTGGATCTCAGCTCACTGCAAGCTCCGCCTCCTGGGATTACTCCATTCTCCTGCCTCAGCCTCCGGAGTAGCTGGGACTACAGGCGCCTGCCACCTCGCCCGGCTAGTTTTTGTATTTTTAGTAGAGACGGGGTTTCACTGTGTTAGCCAGGATGGTCTCGATCTTCTGACCTCGTGATCCACCCGTCTCCGCCTCCCAAAGTGCTGGGATTACAGGCTTGAGCCACCGCGCCCGGCAGGACACTGGTCATTTTTATAGCAGTGGTAGGAAGAGCTGTCATAAACCTTAAGCCTACAGCAGAGAGGCAACCCCTTCCTATAGGCCAAACCAGGAAAATAACACCATATTAAATTCTGAAAATTAACAGCAAAAAGAGGTGAATGTGGCTAAAAAGACCCTGCTTATTACCATCTGCCTACTGCCAAGTGGAAGAGAGCAGTGAATTCCTGGGTGAGAAGTATAGAAGCATTCTCACTATCAACTCTGGCAGGATCAATCAAAGAGTCCCAGGAAAGTGCCAGCTGAAGTTTGCAAAGTGCTCCCCACTCCACCAAGCATGTCCTCTACTCTTATCTCACTGGGGCCTAGGGGCAAGCAATGTAGGTTTCAGCCTATCTGTCAGTCTCAGAGAAACTCCTGTTGGTGTCTAGTTGGGCAGGCTGCTGGACCTCTCTGAGACTCAATAGCTTGATAGCTGTGTCTTTATTATGCTACTTGGAAGCCCTTAGCAGGCTCATCCAACTTTCAGTTGCTAAGCTCCTAGAAGTCTGCATAATTATTGTTGTCTAAAATATAGAACAGCAGAATGTGTAATTAGTTGCTTTTAATAAAGCCATTTTGGATGAGGCTGATGCTGATGATGCTGAGGATGATGGCAATTTTGATAATGATGATGATGAAGATGTCCCTGAAGACCAGGTCCAGGAGGGAACTCTTACCTTAGAATGGAGCCAGGGCAGGCACGATGGCTCATGCCTGTAATCCCAGCACTTTGGGAGGCCGAGGTAGGCAGATCACTTGAGGTCAGGACCAGCCTGGCTAACATGGTGAAACCCCATCTCTACTGAAAATACAAAAACAGTAGCTGGGCGTGGTGGCAGGTGCCTATAATCCTGGCTACTCAGGAGGCTGAGATGGGAGGATCGCTTGAACCCTGGAGGCGAAGGTTGCAGTGAACCAAGGTTTTGCCACTGCACTCCAGCCTGGGTGACAGAGCGAGACTCCATCTCAAAACAAACAAACAAAAAGCAAAGATAATGGAGCCAGAGCCAGTGTCATAGGCAAAGGGCTGATCGGGATGTTTCATTGCCCAGCAATTGAGCTGGACCCTCAATTTGGGCCATCTGTGACCTCAGGGCTCTACTTCTTACTGGCTGTGTGTCCACTGAGCCTCAGTTTCCCCCTTTCTAAATGGAGAAATTATTACGTGAATTAAACGGTTGTTGGGAGGCTCTTTTGAAGTGATCTCTGTAAAACATTATCATGTTATTACAATGTCTATATATAAAAAATGCTTTACAGTGATATTAAGCAAATCCTTACATGCAGCATACTTTATGGCAGGCTACATTCTTCTTTATTTTTTTTAGACTGAGTCTCGCTCTGTCACCCAGGCTGGCTCACTGCAACCTCCGCTTCCCTAGTTCAAGCAATTCTCCTGCCTCAGCCTCCCAAGTAGCTAGGATTACGGGCCTGTACCACCACACACAGCTACTTTTTTATTTTTAGTAGAGACGGAGTTTCACCATGTTGGCCAGTCTGGTCTCGAACTCCTGGCTTCAGGTGATCTGCCCGCCTAAGCCTCCCAAAGTGCTGGGACTATAGGCGTGAGCCATTGAGCCTGGCCTGACAGGCAACATTCTAAGAACATTCATAAATTCTTTCATGTATGTAATAATTCTACATGGTAGATACTAGCATCATCCCTGTTTTATAGATAAAGAAAGTAAGGCACGGGGAAGTTGAATAATTTCACCATAGTCACAGATAGAAGTGCCAGCACAGGGTGTGGAAACCAGGCAACCTGAGTCCAGAGGCCAACCTTTTAACCATTATACTACACAACCGTGGCAACGATAGAAGTGCACTGCTCACATTTCCCTTTGAGAGAACTGCTGTGGAGAGTTGACTGACCTTGGAATTTATCACAGCATTCACATAAAGGCTACACTCTTCCCCTGAGCTGCTGTCAGCCAATGACTGAGCATGGTGGAGTACTAGAGTTAGACCATTCCTGCCCAACATGAGATCTTCCAATAAGCAGCACTTTTTGTGTATGTGCTAAAATATATATAACATAAAACCAACTATTTAACTCCTTTTAAATATACAGTTCAGTGGCATTAAGTATATTCAAATTGTGCAACTATCACCATCCACCATCCATCTCAACAACTTTTTCATCTTCCCAAACTGAAACTCCATATCCATTAAACAATAACTCAGCCGGGCGTAGTGGCTCACGCCTGTAATCCCAGCACTTTGGGAGGCCAAGGCAGGCCGATCACCTGAGGTCGGGAGTTGGAGACCAGCCTGACCAACCAACATGGAGAAACCCCATCTCTACTAAAAATACAAAATTGGGCCGGGCGCGGTGGCTCAAGCCTGTAATCCCAGCACTTTGGGAGGCCGAGACGGGCGGATCACGAGGTCAGGAGATGGAGACCATCCCGGCTAACACGGTGAAACCCTGTCTCTACTAAAAATACAAAAAACTAGCCGGAGAGGTGGCGGGCGCCTGTAGTCCCAGCTACTC
>NW_012114511.1:4027892-4028319 GCF_000951035.1 Colobus angolensis palliatus | reverse complement strand
CAGAGCCTCACTCTTTCGCCCAGGCTGGAGTTCAGTGGCACAATCTCAGCTCACTGCAACTCCCACCCCCCAGGTTCAAGACTCTCAGCCTCCCAAGTAGCTGGGATTATAGATGCCTGCCACCATGGCCTGGCTAATTTTTGTATTTTCCTAGAGACGGGGTTTTGTCACGTCGGCCAAGCTGGATTATACTTTTTCTCTAAGAATTTGACTGCTCTAGATATCTCATATCAGTGGAATCATGCAGTATTTGTCCTTTTGTGACTGTCTTATTTCACTTAGCATAATGCCTTCAAGAGTCATCCATGTTGTAGCATGTCTTACAATTTCCTTCCTGGCCGGGCGCGGTGGCTCAAGCCTGTAATCCCAGCACTTTGGGAGGCCGAGACGGGCGGATCACGAAGTCAGGAGATCGAGACCATCCTGG
>NW_012114511.1:4021778-4027303 GCF_000951035.1 Colobus angolensis palliatus | reverse complement strand
AAAAAAAAAAAAAAAAACTAAATAAAAAGTAAAATAATATTCCATAGCATGTGTACACCACACTTTGTTTATCCATTCATCTGGTAGGCAACCTTTGCTCAAGGACTCTCAATCAGTCTGACTGAGACTTTTTCAGAACGTCACTTCAGTCTGACGTTCCTCCTACCTATCCTCCCTCATTCTCCATCTCCTTTTACAGATTGTTACGCCTGCATCACAGTCAGAAAGCTTTCACCACCTTTTCCTGCTCCTCCTCCTTTTTCCTTCACAGATGTTCCCTCATTAGTGTCTTGTATGCCTAAACTCAGCTTGGTGTCTGTTTCTCAGAGGACTGTATGGACACGACGGCCTCTTTTTTTTTTTCCTTGAGACAGAGTCTCCCTCTATTGCCCAGGCTGGAGTGCAGTGTCATGATCTCGGCTCACTACAACCTCCGACTCCTGGGTTCAAGTGATTCTCCTGCCTCAGCATCCCCACTAGCTGGAATTACAGGCACCCCCCATCATGTCTGACTTTTTTGCATTTTTAGTAGTGATGGGGTTTCATTATGTTGGCCAGGCTGGTCTCGAACTCCTGACCTGTGGTGATCCACCTGCTTTGGCTTCCCAAAGTGCTGGGATTACAGGTGTGAGCCACCACACCCAGCCCCATTAATGTCTTGCATGCCTAAACTCACCTTGGGTGTTTGTTTCTCAAAAGGACTGTACTGACATAACAGCCTCTTTTTTTTTTTTTGAGATGGAGTCTTGCTCTGTCGCCCGGGCTAGAAGTGCAGGGTTGCGATCTCGGCTCACTGCAACCTCGGCCTCCTGGGTTCAAGTGATTCTCCTGCCTCAGTCTCCTGAGTAGCTGGGATGACAGGCGTGCGCCACCACATCCAGCTAATTTTTGTGTTTTTTTAGTAGAGATGGGGTTTCACCATGTTGGTCAGGCTGGTCTTGAACTCCTGACATCGGGTGATCTGCCTGCTTCGGCCTCTCAAAGTGCTGGGATTATAGGCATGAGCCATCACGCCTGGCCACAACTGCCTCTTAATAAATATTGTTTATCATTATATTCTTGGAAAAAGGAAGATGTATTTAAAGTAAATTTGTAAAAACAATTTAAGATAGTTATATAGAGTAATTGTGGATCATATATTCTTTTTAATTACTTATTTTGCTATATAGCATATATATTTGTATACATGTAGATATGCAGCTATTTCAATATAGAAAATTTAGAAAACATAGATAAGTTGAAAGAAGAAAATTAAATTCACCTGTTATTCCATTACCCTAGATTTTCATTTGGGGGTACATCTCTCTAGATGTTTATGTGTACATATCCAGTATCTCTTTCTTTTTCAGGAAACTGGCTACTCTCATAGTATTAATTGGGTACAGTTGACTCTGTAGAACTTGGATTTCATAAACTGACCTAATTTAGGAATACATTAATTCATCCACTTCATGTAACAAATACTATTGAGCACAAGGAATACAAGATACACACAGCTCTTGTCAATGGAAAACATACAGTTTAGTGGTGGCTATCAACACACATCTCCAGTCAATTACAAAACACTGCTGTGTAGACTGAGAGGAGAGGAGGGCCACCCAGCCCAATCTGGTTTCCTGGAGAAAGTGATGCTTAAGTCGTAGTGTTTAAATCCCGAGGAACAGCAAGGAGTTAGTCAGGAAAAAGAGGAAAATTTAAGAGAGACATTGTCAGGCTAGAACCTAGGCAAAGGGGGCCATGTACAATAGGCTTGGTTGCTTGAGGAGAAGATGACTGTTGTCTACAACCACCAAACACCGTTACTGACTGTGTGTATGCTTGAGTATGTGTGTGTGTGTAGCAGCCACTCAGACTGAGCAAGGGATAAGACTTTAACCAGTCAAGAACTCTTGGGCAGAGGCTATGAATGGAAAAAGCAGATACTTACATACCCTCCAGGGGAGGAGAGGAGCTGGAAATATCAGCCAAGAATTAAGCTCTCTAAGGGCAGAAACAGTAGCTTCTCTACCCTTGTGGAGTTCATAGGCCCAAGACAAAGCCATGTACAACAAGGACCCTCAGTTGTGACTAGTGACCATGGCATCACTGGTTCTCTAAAGAGACCTCAGATAAGAGGAAGACACTTCGGACAATCCTGGCATGATTCTAAGCTATCTCTTCTCAGGAGTGCAGTTGGTTCAACATGGAGTATGGATCTAGCATCTTGGAAGTGGCGCAAAAAAAATGTAAAAGCCCAGCATTTCCCTGAATCAATCTGAATTATTTATCAATGTCAGCAGCAGCACTGCCCATCACAGAATTTCCAAGAGAAGGTTGTAGGTCAGCAGGAAGTAAGTGTTGCAAATATTGTTTTGATGTTAACTTTTTTAAAAAAATTGTCAGGAGTCGATATTTTATTTTCTGCATCCTGTAATTCTTGTTGACCAAGTTCTATTTTAGCACATGGGCATAAATAAACATATTCAATGATAATATCAAAAGGGCTCTAAGTGTTCTGACAGGCACAACCATCTCATTAAATGTGAATATCTTTACAGTGTAACTCGATTTAAAAAAAAAAGAGGTAGAAAACCACAGTATGATATTTTTAGGTACGTAGGTGAGGCAGGCACCCACACATGCCACCATATCCTTCTGAACAGTAAAGATGACTCCTCTCTTCTCCTGGGCTTGGAGGGGATGGGGCTTTGATGACCTGGCATTGCTTCCTCAGTGCTGCCTTCTTTGAGAATCAGCCAGCCCCCCACTCACATCTCCAAAGCCAATGCTTGTCAAAGGAGCTGCCAGAAAGTGACATGGAGAGTCAAGGCTCAGCCAGGCGTGGTGGCTCATGCCTGGATTCCCAGTGCTTTGGGAGGCCAAGGTGGGAGGATAGCTTGAGGCCAGGAGTTCAAGACTAGCCTGGGCAACATAGTGAGACTCTGTCTCTACAAAAATTTTAAAAATTAGCCAGCCATGCTGGTACATGCCTGTGGTTCTAGCTACTTGGGAGGTTCTAGCTACCCAGGAGGATCATTTGAGCCCAGGAGTTTGAGGCTACAGGGAGCCATGATTGTGCCACTGTACTCCAGCCTAGGTGACAGATTGAAACTCTGTGTAAAAAAGAAAAGAGAGCCATGGCCCATCTCTGTGGTCAGTGAAGCCTCGGGACCAAGATGGACAGGAAGACACCTAGTCCTGGTAACTGGACCCCTAAAGATAGCAATCACAAAGGCCACGACTGTCCAGGGGTCTGCATGTTCTGTGCATGGGAGAAATGTCACCACCTCCCTCAGGCACAGGCCTGGCCAGGGGTCATCACTGGGTGGGTGACACCCACTGGTCTTCTCAGCCAACTTGGCAGTCAGGATAAAAATAACACCAGCCGCATCATTTTCCAAAATTAAGGGCAATGCTATAGCAAATGTATGCAGATGTATACAGACACAGATGGGAACAAGTGTATTTAATTGTAAATGAGTCAGAACGGAGCAAATGAGATTTCCCTTATATTTGGGTTCCAAAAATGACAGAGAAAATGTGCCTGAGGCAGAAACAAACTAAACAAAAAAATGGGGGTAGGTTATTCAGGCCAGAGCCACATGGGGGAGAACCTTTGGATCCCGAAGGCTGGGATGACTTTGGCCTCCTGTCGGGGTTATGAAACTGTTCCGGCTCCAGAGAACCCAGTCCCAGAGGCCCTGAAGTGGCCACAATGCTAATGGGATGAACACAGGCCCAGCTGAGCAGGACTCACTGTACCTCAGCCTCACTGTGTCAGAGAAAGCAGAGAAAGGAACAGAGGGCTGTAATGGGACTGTCCCCTAGCAGGGAGCCAAAGGCCAGCTTTTGTGTTCTCAGAGAAATAAGCAGAGACAGAGAAAAAGAGAAAAGGAAAAAAAACACCTCTGCCAGCTCCACGTGGCCAGACAGGGGAAGAGAGAGAAACGTGAATGGCAACGGAATACTTTTGATTGGAGAACGCCACTTCTCCTAAACGGCTTCAAGGCAGGCAGCTAGTAGCGTGCCAGGCTCTTGGTAGACATTCAGTAAATAGTAGAAGGAAAGGAAAGAGAAAGGATGGAAGGCGGGTAGACTGCGTCATCCTGCAAGTCCCTCCCATTCTGTGGAGTGGAGAACTGCAGAAGCCCTAAGGCAGATCACCCAAATAGAAAGGAACACCCTCCCTGGCGCAGGGGAATGCAGGGACTGAGCGTGAAAAGTGAGCCACATCCTCTCCCCAGGCCTCCTACCCTGTAAGCTCACTCTCCTCCAGAGGGAGCACCTCCTGTGCCCAAGCAATAGTAATTTGCCCCTCAGAGAACAGAAAAACATTGGTTTCACCACAGCAGGAGGCCCAGCTATCCCCAGGGCAGCAATCTGACACTAAGTCAGGAAACTCTGTGCATCTGGGCAGGCTCAGAACTCAGCAGAAGGTCTGGCACCTTGTAGGCATTTCTCGAGTGCCAGCTAGTAAACGAAGTTATGAATGCATGCATGCATGAATGAATGCAACAAAAATGCACTCCCCACACTAACATGGTCTCGCTCAGTGGTTTGGACCCTTTCCCCTCCCTCGCCAGGCTTGTTTCTTTTGTGACTCTGCCTCCCAACCTGTAGGAACAGCAAACTCCACCTTTTTCCTCAGGTCCAGCTCCCCTGGCTGAAGGATTCCAGGAGGGCAGGAAGCACAAAGTCTCCTCTTGGGGAAAGGGCCGGGGGCGCCTTTATCCCCAGCCAACCCTGCATTCTTTGGCTGATCACATTTGCAGTCCTGGCCTTATCTCCCCAGAAAGCCCAGAAGGCAAGGGTGGCCTTGCTGACATTTCAACTCAAGACCACCCTCACCATACCCCCATCCGACTCTCACTACTGTATTTCAGCCCTGAAGAAATCAGATCCTGTGTGTCTGGTGTTCTATAATGGGAGGTGGGAGGGTTGCAGGGGGTGTCCAAGTGCTCTGAGAACCACATACCCAGGACAGCACATGTCTCAGTCCCGCAGGCCCTCTGAGCCAGATTCTCAGCACCCATCCCTGCCAGTTGCCAGTGGATACAGAAACAAGAGGGAAATGAAGAAACAATGCTCTTGCACAATGCCCAGGAGAGCAGCCAGGCATCATCTCTACCACTCCAGTCTGCCATATACCGGCCTTGTGGAAGGGCTTACTTCAAATGAAGTCAAGGAGAGTTGAAGAACTGACTCTAAGCCGAGCCCCGCATCTGCTTTTCACAGGCCTGGTTTTTTTTTTCTTTTTTTTGAGATGGAGTTTTGCTGTTGTCACCCAGACTGGAGTGCAGAGGCATGATCTCAGCTCACTGCAACCTCCGCCTCCCAGGTTCAAACAATTCTCCTGCTTCAGCCTCCCGATCAGCTGGGACCACAGGTGCACGCCACCATGCCCAGCTAATTTTTGTATTTTTAGTAGAGACATGGTTTCGCTGTGTTGGCCAGGATGGTCTCAAACTCCTGACCTCAGGTGGTCCACCTGCCTTGGCCTCCCAAACTCCTGACCTCAGGTGGTCCACCTGCCTTGGCCTCCCAAA
>NW_012114511.1:4018056-4020793 GCF_000951035.1 Colobus angolensis palliatus | reverse complement strand
AGTGAGCACAAATTGCTCTGAAAGGCCTGAAGGAGTTGGGAGGATTCAGAATAATATTTACTGAACCCCTTTTATGTATAAGATTGTTGTTTCTCGGCCGGGCGCGGTGGCTCAAGCCTGTAATCCCAGCACTTTGGGAGGCCAAGGCAGGCAGATCACCTGAGGTCAGGAGTTCAAAGCCAGCCTGGGCAACATGGCAAAACCCTGTCTCTACTAAAAATACAAACAATTAGCCAGGCACATTGGTATGTGCCTATAGTCGCAGTTACTCGGGAGGCTGAGGCAGGAGAACTGTTCGAACTTGGGAGGCGGAGGTTGCAGTGAGCCGAGATTGCGCCATTACACTCCAGCCTGGGTGACAGAGTGCGACCTTGTCTCAAAAAAATAAATAAATAAATAAATAAAAATAAAAGAGAAGGAAACCACTAAGTGGTGTATATTAACTCACTGCAAGGACTGCTGGGGGCCCCTAGAAGACAATGAGGAACATGTATCAGAGATATCCTAACTGAGAAACTGAGGGTGAGGAAGCTGGGGCGTTTATCCACCAACACCAACACCCCCCACCCCCCTAACAACGTGTGTATGCACACATATACACTTCTGTCATCGACTGGGGGGCTGCTTCCTGAGCTGAGCCATTCACTCTCTGGTAATCCCTACTTTCCCTTTGTAGAGAGGCCAGGTGTGTTCCTGTGGCCACAACAAGGCCCTCAGGCACGCCCCAGGTGTTTGTGTGATCAGTCACAGAGGTAAGGACTAAGAGGATTTAAGGGGGGTAACAACATCTGCTAGAAACCCCTATAGCCTTTCCAACGTGCACCCTTTAACTTGAGCCAGTTTGAGTGGGTTTCTATCCCTTGAAGCTAAACAGTCACTCACTAAGCTATCTTTCCTCTTCCTCATCACTCCCAGTAGATAAGCAGAAAGCTTCCTTACCCTCCCTCCTTTCTCTTGTCCCTGTTGCCTTCAAATGTCCCTCCTCCCCATTTCAAAATGCCTTCGAATCTCCACCCATTTCTTTTTCCTTTGCTTTGAGCTTGGAACCTTTCCCTTCCACATGGGCTTTTGCACACACAGCCACACACATCCTACTTCCTCCAAGACGTCGTTCTGTCAGTAACCCTCCTTGAATGATGAGCAGGAGATCTAAAGGAGCATGTTCCAGGCAGAGGAAGGGCAAGAGCCAGCACTTACCCAGGGTCTAAGGGGGCCCCGCCCAACGCCTTCCTGTCATCCAGGATACAAAGTCCATGCCCTGAGCCTTGAACTCAATACCTTAATCCAATTTACTGTTTCTACTTCATCTACTTCTGTCTTTCGTACGCATCTCACAAATCAACCAACATGTATTGAGGGCTTTACTATATACCAGGCATGGATCAGCCCTAGGGGAACAGTAGTTAATAAGACAGACACAGTCACACAGTCCCTGTCCTCATAGAGTCTACAGCCCATCAGGGATGGAGAAGAGAAAGATGAGGTAGAGATCACAGGAAGGCTGCCCTTCTCTGAACCAGTAAGCATTCAGAGGAGGAGCCTAGAGCCACCTATCCTTCTGGTTTCTGTGCCTCTACCCATCTATTGTATCCAGCCTCCAACAATCCTCACCTCCTGGTATCCACATCTGGTATAGTTCCTTCCCACACTGTGCCAGAGTTGATCTATGTGACCAATATAGAATATAGCAGAAGTAATGGTATGTGACTTCTGAGATTAGGTTATAAAAGACACGGCAGCTTCTGTCTTGGGCTCTCTCTTTCTCAGTCTCTCTCTCTCTCATCAGTTGCCATATCAAGTACCTCTATGGAGAAACTGAGACTTGCAGTAAACAGCCATGTCAGTGACTCATCTTAGAAGTAGATCCTCCAGCCTCAGTCAAGCCTTCAGATGACCGCTGAAGCTGGGGCATTTATCCACCAACACCAACACCTCCCACCCCCCCCAAACAACGTGTGTACGCACACACATACACTTCTGTCATTGATTGGGAGTTGCTTCCTGAGTTGAGCCATTCACTCTCTGGCACTCCCTACTTTCCCTTTGTAGAGAGGCTAGGTGTGTTCCTGTGGCCAGAACAAAGCCCTCAGGCAGCACCCTAGGTGTTTGTGTGACTGCAGCCCCAGGCAATGCAACCTCTTGAGAGACCCTGTGTCAGAACCATCTTGCTAAGCTGCTCCCCAATTTCTTTCTTTTTTTTTTTTTTTTGTTTTTTTGAGATGAAGGTTCACTCTTGTTGCCGAGGCTGGAGTGCAATGGTACGATCTCAGCTCACTGCAACCTCCGCCTCCCAGGTTCAAGTGATTCTCCTGCCTTGGCCTCCTGACTAGCTGGGATTACAGGTGTCCACCACCATGCCTGGCTAATTTTGTATTTTTAGTGGAGACGGGGTTTCACCATGTTGGCCAGGCTGGTCTTGAACTCCTTACCTCAGATAATCTTTTCACTTCTGCCTCCCAAAGTGCTGGGATTTCAAGGATGAGCCACCATACCCGGCCCTGCTCCTCAATTTCTGACCCTCAGAAACTGTGAGATAATAAATGTGTAATGTTTTGGCCAGGTGTGGTGGCTCACACCTGTAATCCCAGCACTTTGGGAGGCCGAGGCAGTCAGATCATGAGGTCAAGAGATCGAGACCATCCTGGATATGGTAAAACCCCATCTCTACTAAAAATACAAAAATTAGCTGGGCATGGTGGTGGGCACCTGTAGTCCCAGCTACTCGGGAGGCTGAGGC
>NW_012114511.1:4006127-4018006 GCF_000951035.1 Colobus angolensis palliatus | reverse complement strand
TAAAGATGACTCCAAATACCTATTCTCGGCCAGGAGCAGTGGCTCACACCTGGAATTCCAGCACTTTGGGAAGCCAAGGTGGGCGGATCACCTGAGGTCAGGAGTTCAAGACCAGTCTGGCCAATGTGGTGAAACCTACTAAAAATACAAAAATTAGCTGGGCATGGTGGTGGGCACCTGTAGTCCCAGCTACTCGGGAGGCTGAGGCAGGAGAATTGCTTGAATCCGGGAGGTGGAGGTTGCAGTGAGCCAAGATCACGCCACTGCACTCCAACCTGACGACAGAGCGAGACTCCATCTCCAAAAAAAAAAAAAAAAGTGTACTGTTTTAAGCTTCTTCATTTTGGGGTACTATGTTACATAGCAATAGACAACTAATACACTGCCTTTACCATATGCCCTTCCCTTCAGTATACAGGGCCTTGCTGCTTGCCTCCTACCCGATCCCTTTGTTCACCTGCTCACCAGCATTTCTTGGTAGGCCCAACAGAAAGTGTTACAGCATGATTCTGAAGCTGCTTTCAAAGCTCGAAGTTGGCTGAAACACTGCATACTTTTCTTTCTCTTGGCAGTTTTTCTCCTTAATTTATGTTCCCTTATACAATTCAAAGGAAAAAAGAAGCCATAATTTCCTGATTCATTTACACTCCCCAGTTCCCTGTGGCTTTGTGAGAGTGATTCGATGTGAGAGGTCTTTCTCGGAGCCCCTTAAAGCTTCTACTCTCTCTGTGAACAAAAGAAGTGAGCTTGCCAAGAGTAAATGGAACTTGGACCCCAAAAACGTTGGAGTTGGATTTTAAACCTGGAATTTGTGTTCTCTGAGTGGGGTCCAAACTCGGCAGCTTTCTTGCCCTGCTCTGATTCAGTCGCTCTGCCTCATTGGGACTGCTTTTCCACTGGAGCTTTACACTTCCCAGGGTGGCGTCCTCAGAGGTCATGATGAAATACACACTCAATGCAGAGCTGTCTTCGTGCTGTAGCACAGGGCTTGGCATGCTTAGAACCCAATCACAGGACTGGAGGCTCCCAGCAGGGGGTTCAAGCTCTAGACTTTGGCTTCGCCTTTTCATTTTAATTTTCTATCCTGAGAAGCAGCTCTGAAAATTCTCAAGGGATATTAAACCACCTACATGCCCCAAGTCAGCACCCTAAGATCTGGCATTGAGGGATCGTTTCTCCAGACTTTATGATAATTCAGGGTAGAAGATAAGGCAGAAAAGCGAGAACCAGTTTTAGTTATTTTGGGCATCAGTGATTGTGTTCTGCTCCTTTGGAGTGAGCACAAATTGCTCTGAAAGGCCTGAAGGAGTTGGGAGGATTCAGAATAATATTTACTGAACCCCTTTTATGTATAAGATTGTTGTTTCTCTTATTCTTCACAAGAACCAAGTGAAGGAAGAAGGAATTGAGGACAGTTTTATTCCTTTTTTTTTTTTTTTTTTTTTTTTTTTTTTTTTTGTAGCGATGGAGTCTCACTTTGTTGCCCAGGCTGGTCTTGAACTCCTGGCCTCAAGTGATTCCCCTGCCTCAGCCTACCAAAGTGCTGGGATTACAGGGGATTATAGGCATGAGCCACCACCACCACACTCGGTCTTTTTTGTATTTCTTATTTTTTTGAGACAGGATCTCAGTCTGTTGCCCAGGCTGGAGTGCAATGGCACAATCATGGATCCCGCCTTGGCCTCCTGGGCTCAAATATCCTCCCACTTCAGCCTCCCAAATAGCTGGGACCACAGGTGTAAGCTATCACAATTGCCTACTTTTTATATTTTTTTTTTGTAGAGGTGGGGTTTCGCCATGTTGCCTAGCCTGGTCTTAAACTCCTAGGCTCAAGCAATCTGCGCAACTCAGCCTCCCAAAGTGCTAAGATTATAGGCATTATGATATAGGATCCACTGCTCCTGGCTTGGTGGTAGTTTTAAAATATGGCTTCAGGCCAGGCACAGTGGCTCGCGCCTGTAATCCCGGCACTTTGGGAGTCCGAGGTGGGCAGATCACTTGAGGTCAGGAGTTTGAGACCAGCCTGGCCAACATGGTGAAACCCCATCTCTGCTAAAAATACGAAACATTAGCCGGGCATGGTGGCAGGCATCTGTAATCCCAGCTACTCAGGAGGTTGAGGCAGGAGAATTACTTGAACCCGGGAGGCAGAGGTTGCAGTGAGTCGAGATCACATGACTATACTCCAGCCTCGGTGGCAGAGCCAGACTCTGTCTCAAAAATAAATAAATACATACAAATAAAACATGGTTTCAGATTTTTTGACCCTTCCCTCATCAGGAAGTAGGGACCAATTCTATGTCCTGTTTCTCTGAATCTGTTCAGGTGGGTGACGTCTTCTCCTGTAGAGGATGGTGGGAATGATATTATGTGACTCCCAAGGCCAGGGTACAAAAGGCCATGAAGTTCCTGCCTTGTTGGCTGAGACACTCACTCTTGGAACCTGAAGTCACCATGTAAGAAGTCCCAAAGGTTACCATGCTTTGAGGAAGCCCAGCCGTGTGCAGAGGCCATATAGAGATGCTTTGGTTGGCAGTCCCAATTGAGCCCAGTTTCAAGTCATCCTACCCCAAGCACCAGACATGTAAATGAAAAAGCCTCCAGATAATTCCGGCCATTAAAGACACCCACCTTTTCAGCTATGCCAGCTAAAGCCCCAGACATCATGAACTAGGGGTTTCAGGAACTGCCGTACCTCGTCCAACTTACTGACCCATAGAATCTGTGAGCACAATAAATTGGTTTTTTTATTTTTTATTTTTTGTAGAGATGGGGTCTCCCCCATATTGCCCAGGCTGGTCTCAAACTCCTGGCCTCAAGCAATCCTCCCGCCTTGGCCTCCCAAGGTGTGGGGATTATGGGCATGAGCCACTGCACCCAGCCTGTTTTTTTTTCCCCCCCTAAGGCCACTAAGTTTGAGATTGTTACACAACCATAGGTAATCATAACAGTATTATTATCCCCATTGTACAGATGTGGAAACTGAGACTTGGAGAAATTAAGTTTTCAGGCAAGTGACAAGACAATTTGCACTCAGGTCTGTTTGACTATAAACTCCGTCTTTCCCACTACAGACCCAATAAAGGATGGGGTGAAGGGACTAACTGGGTTGGGGGAGGGAATCATACTGTCGTACTTTTCCTCATTTAAACCACACTTCAAATTCTGCACTCGCCTTCTCTTCACAGGGCAGACACGCCCACACACTTCAATTCCTGGAGATACTAGCAAAGATCAGTCCAGCTTTCCTGACCAGTTGATGTCTGATGCTGAGTGAAAAAAGATGGAACAGAATCCCTGGGTCTGGAGGCCTCATCTCCAGCAGCACAGACCTGTATGCTGGTGCCTTATCGACCCATTTTTCAGGCAGATCCCGCTCTCCAAAGGTGCTCTGAGCCATGACCTGTCTGACAACCAGTCAGTAGCCCTTTGAAGATTAGCCTAAAAAAAATGGGTCCACTGGTAGGGTGGATATGAGGCAGATTTAGCTCTTTGTTTCCTGCAGAGAGAGGATATGAGTCTGCTCTCTCCTCTTCCCTGTTTACAATAGCGCTGAGGGTTTCATTTCATTAGTCTTTATAAAGTCTCTGGAGGATGTCAGATGCCAGGTGCTATAATAAGTGTGAAATTTAACTACTTTTTCATCAAGGCAAAAAATCCAGCCTGCAGAGATTCAAGGGCAGGGAATCTGCTTGTAAAAGACAGGAACCCTATTGTCAACTTTAAATAAATTGCAACTGAAGCATGATCGGGTACCGAATTATCACAGCAAGTCCTCTCAGGGGCTCTTGCTGACCAGCAAGGGATCAGCAGTAAGAATGCGGTCTGGGAAAGCGGCCAGGTTGAAGCCAAAACCCTGCTACCTCTCATGGCCAGGGGCTTCCAATAGCCTGTCATTTTTTTCCCCCTGGAATATACCATTCTCCCTACAGAGGCTCACTGTCCTGCTCTGCAGGCCTTCTTCCATACCCACCCCACATCCTCTCAGCCCCACCTCCCTGCCTCCCTGCTCTTGCAATTATTTCTGGTGAGCGCTGCGGGCCGAGTTTTCTAAAGGTACAGCCCTGACCATTATTAACCTTTCAAGAGCAAAATGCCAGGCAGGGGGCGGCAGCTCACGCCTGTAATCCCAGCTCCTTGGGACGCCGAGGCAGGCGGATCACCTGAGGTCAGGAGTTCAAGACCAGCCTGCCCAACATGGGAAACCCTGTCTATACTAAAAAAATACAAAAAATTAGCCAGGCTTGGTGGCAGGCACCTGTAATCCCAGCTACTCGGGAAGCTGAGGCAGGAGAATTGCTTGAACCTGGGAGGTGGAGGATGTGGTGAGCGCGAGATCGCGCCATTGTACTCCAGCCTGGGCAACAAGAGTGAAACTCCATGTCAAAAAAAAAAGAGCAAAATGCCAATAGTGCTGTGTCATAGGGGGCACACCTTCTATTTACTGGTGCTTTTTCAGTTCTCAAGGGACTAGACAAAGAGAGGGTTTTACTTTAATAACAAGCAGGTGCTTAGAATTAATGCAGGGGAGAAAAAGCCATGAAGGAATCTGAGCAAGCAGTGGAGAATCCAGGTCAAAACCAGAGGAGATACGGGGCAGCATATCCAAGAAGGTTCTGGGCCAAAGCCACTAGGAGCAGCTTTGTTCAATTCCATAGGGAAGCAAATTAGCATTTACTGAGCTCTTACTATGTGTCAGGTGCTGCTGATGATATTTTAATATATTATTTAGTTCTCATTGCAAACCTGTGAGGTCCCATTTTACGAATGAGTAAACTGAGGCTCAGAAAGAAGTAATTAACTGAAGTGATTGTCCCAAATCACACAGGTAGTATGGGAGGGACCTGGGATTCAAACCCAGATTTTCCACATTCTCTATTTTACCTACTGCTAGAGAGAGGTATTTATTGTCTTTGCCTTGACATAGACATCCTTCAGTGTGTGATGCCCACACAGAAGGTTAAAGATTATTTCTAACATGTTTATAGAATAACCTGAATGAAAGAAATTTGTTATACCCCTTGAGAAGGTCCCAGAAGAAGCTCTGAACTTCGTTGGACACAGAATCTAGTCTATGCCATAGAAGCACTCACTAACTCTGCCCCCGAATCATCAACCCCTCGTCATCAAGTCTAAACATCATCCCATCCACAACGCTTTTCAAGCACCTACACTTCTTTTTCTTTGAATTCACTTAAAGATGACTCCAAATACCTATTCTCGGCCAGGAGCAGTGGCTCACACCTGGAATTCCAGCACTTTGGGAAGCCAAGGTGGGCGGATCACCTGAGGTCAGGAGTTCAAGACCAGTCTGGCCAATGTGGTGAAACCCCATCTCCACAAAAATACAAAAATTAGCCAGGCATGATGGTGGGTGCCTGTAATCCCAGCTACTTGGGAGGCTGAGTCTGGAGAATCACTTTAATTCGGGAGGCAGAGGTTGCAGTGAGCCAAGATCAACTCTCTTGAGGCTGACAGAACACGGGCGCCCAGCTGTCTTGCCAAACTCATGAAGCTCAGAGCCTCAGGCAGTGTCATGGAGGCCCTGCCACTCATCAGCCACATAGGACACCACTGACCCATCGGTCACCCCAACCCACTGGTTCCTTCAGATCAGGAAGCTCTGCTGTTTTGGAGCCAAACTTGAAGCAGCGGGTTTGTGGGAGTTCAGCCTCTCTTTGCCCTTGCTGAGAGGCACTGTCAAGGAAGGGGTTCAGTTTTGCCCAGCTCAAAAGACCCCTGACTTCAGATATCTTCTCAATCTGGCTGCCCTCCAGGGCACCCTCCTGTCCCCCTGTCCACTCTAGGACTCTGGTACAATCTCATCAGTGAGCTTGGGACTGGGGGTAGGGGAAGCAATGCAAAATGGAAGCTCTCAGCTCATTCCCCATTATTGCTCATTACAAGAAATGAAACCACCACTCACTCAGTTGCAAGCCAAAAACTTCTTCATTTTCAATTCCTTTCTGTCTTTTATACACTATAATAATATTCAATCCAGCTGTGCGCGGTGGCTCACATCTGTAATCTCAGCACTTTGGGAGGCCGAGGAAAATGGATCACTTGAGCCCAGGAGTTCAAGACCAGCCTAGGCAACATAGAGAGACTCCCCATCTCTACAAAAAATTGAAAAACTACCTGGGCATAATGGTGCGTGCCTGTAATCCCAGTTACTCAGGAAGCTGAGGTGGGAGGATCACTTGAGCCCAAGAAATTGAGGCTATAGTGAGCCGTGATCATGCCACTGCACTCCAGCCTGGGTGACAGAGCAAGACCCTGTCTCGAAAAAAGAAAAAAAAATTCAATCCATTAGCTTGCTGCCTCTAACCTTTAAAATATATCCAGAATCTAATCATTTCTCACCATCTCCAGTGCTATCATCTCAGTCAAAGCCCCCATTGTCTGTTATTTGGAATCTTGTACTCCTAACTAGTCTTCCTGCTTTCTTTTTTTTTTTTTAGAACACTTGGAAGATACAGCTGGGTGCAGTGACTAACACCTATAATCCCAGCACTTTGGGAAGGCCAAGGTGGGCGGATCACGAGGTCAGGAGATCAAGACTAGCCTGGCTAACACGGTGAAACCCCGTCTCTACTAAAAATACAAAAAAAAAAAAAAAATTAGCTGAGCGTGGTGGCAGGCGCCTATAGTCCCAGGTACTCAGGAGGCTAGCGCAGAAGAATGGCATGAACCCAGGAGGCAGAGCTTGCAGTGAGCCGAGATGGCGCCACTGCACTCCAGCCTGGGCGACACAGCAAGACTCCATCTCAAAAAACAAACAAAAAAAATTAGCTGGAGGCGGTGACACGTGCCTGTAATCCCAGCTACTTGGGAGACTGAGGCAGGAGAATCTCTTGAACCCAGAAGGTGAAAGTTGCAGTGAGCCGAGACCACGCCATTGCACTCCAGCCTGGGTGACAGAGTGAGACTCTGACTCAAAAACAAAATAAACAAACAAAAACACTTGGAAGATACTCAAGCGGGCAACTTGAAGGACAAGTGCCCCTGCTTCCATTCTTTCTCCCTTTCAGTCGATTTTCTGCACAACATCTAGAGCAGCACTGGCTAGCTGGCTATTTAAACATACATTTATATTAATTAAAATTTCATTTCCAAAGTCATACTTGCACCATTTCAAGTGCTCAGTAGCCAAACATCCAGCCAGGTGCAGTGGAAAATGCCTATAATCCCAGTTACTAGAGGGGCTAATGCTGGAGGATTGCTGAAGTTCAGGAGTTTGAGGCCAACCTGGGCAACACAGCAAGAACTCATCTCTAAAAGAAATAAAAATAGCCACACATGGCCAGTGGCTACCGTACTGTGCAGAGTAGATACAGGGCATTTTCATCATTGCCAGAGTTCTATTGGGCAGAACTGATCTAGAGTGAGCCCTCTACTATTTCAGTCAGATCATGTCTCTCACCTACTCAAAATGCTCCAATGACCTTCCATTACACTTAGAAAAAAATTCAGACCTGATCATAATCTACAGACATTATGTAACCAGGCCCCTGCTATGCCTCCTATCTCATTTCCTATTGCTCTCTCTGCCTCTGTCATTGGCTTCCTTGACATCTCTCTCTTTTTTTTTTTTTTTTATTTGGGACAGAATAGTGCTCTGTTGCTCAGGCTGGAGTACAGTGGTGTGATCTTGGCTCACTACAACCTCCACCTCCCGGGTTCAAGCAATTCTCGTGCCTTAGCCTCCCAAGTAGCTGGGACTACAGGTATGTGCAACCATGCCTGGATAATTTTTGCATTTTTAGTAGAGATGGGGTTTTGCCATGTTGGCCAGGCTGGTCTTGAACTCCTGACCTCAAGTGATCCACGTGCCTTGGCCTCCCATAGTGCTGAGATTTATAGGCTTGAACCGCTGCGCCCAGCTGACATCTCTTGAATATACCAAGCTTGCTTCTTCCTCAGGGCCTTTGCACTTGCTATTCTCTTTTTTTTTTTTTTTTTTATTATACTTTAAGTTCTAGGGTACATGTGCATAACGTGCAGGTTTGTTACATATGTATACTTGTGCCATGTTGGTGTGCTGCACCCATCAACTCGTCAGCACCCATCAATTCATCATTTATATCAGGTATAACTCCCCAATGCAATCCCTCCCCCCTCCCCTCCTCCCCATGATAAGCCCCAGTGTGTGATGTTCCCCTTCCCGAGACCAAGTGATCTCATTGTTCAGTTCCCACCTATGAGTGAGAACATACGGTGTTGTTTTCTGTTCTTGTGATAGTTTGCTAAGAATGATGGTTTCCAGCTGCATCCATGTCCCTACAAAGGACGCAAACTCATCCTTTTTTATGGCTGTGCTGTTCTCTTTACTGTGAACACTCTTCCCTTAAATAATCACGTGGCCCACTCTCTCACTTCATTTAGATCTCTGCTCAAATGTCCCCTCCCTGAAAAGGAGTCACGTCCTCTCCCTCCACTCCCAGTCGCTCTCTAGTTATGTTGTCTGTTCTTTCTTTCTCTCTGTCTCTCTGTCTCTTTGTCTCTGTCTCTGTCTCTCTCTCTCCATATAGGAATCCTTCCACCTCAGCCTCCCAAGTAGCTGGGATTACAGGTGTACTCCACCACACCCAGTTAACTTTTTGTATTTTTGTAGAGAAAGGGTTTCGCCATGTTGCCCAGGCTGGTCTCCAACTCATGGGCTCAAGCGATCCTCCCATCTTGGCCTCCCAAAGTGCTAGGATTATAGGCGTGAGCCACTGTACACGGCCTGCTCTGTATTTTTTAGTAGTACTTCTTACTGCCTAACATTGCATAATATATTCATTTGTTTATTTTCTGTCTCTCCCACTACAACCCTTGCTCCATGAAGACAGAATCTTTGTGGTTTTGTTCATTGCACTATCCTCTTGTGTCCAGAACACCACCTGGCACACACAGGAGGGACTCAGTGAATGGTTATTGATTGATTAAATGAATGGTTCTGCAAATGCCTCTGAGGCAAATAATTACTTAAGACTTAGCTACCCTCTTGGAATGGAGAAGAGGAAAAAAATGAAAAGGGAACAAATGTCTGACAACTGTAGGGGTGTCTCTGTCCCTCACTGGGCCTCTCCTATCTCTTTGAGTCTCCTTAATAAATTATCCTGTTGCAAGTCTATATTACAGAATTTGGTGTATATACTGTGTCTTATGCTTCTGTAAGGCTTGTTTTGAAAATGTAAATTTGTTCCAAAGTGATTGATATATCAGGGAGCAATTTGAGCAAAAATGCAAATTTCTTTCTTTTTTTTTTTTTTTTTTGAGACAGAGTCTCTCTCGGTTTCCCAGACTGGAGTGCAGTGGCGCAATCTCTCAGCTCATGCAACCTTCGCCTCCTGGGTTCAAGCGATTTTCTCAGTCTCTTGAGTAGCTGGGATTACAGGCATGCGCCACCATGCCGGGCTAATTTTTGTATTTTTACAAAAATTTAGTAGAGACTCAGTTTCACCACGTTGGCCAGATGGATTTCAAACTCCTGACCTCAAGTGATCCACTCACCTCAGCCTCCCAAAGAAAAATGCAAATTTCATGTTTGCTTCTGGTAAGTGCAGAAAACCACACCCTGCTGAACCAGCCCGCAGAGGAATACATAAAACCTGGACAAACACCACACATAACACATCTGCATGTGGTGTTAACTTCCCCCTACATTTCAGATAACTCCCTCCACTGCTTCACAATAACTCGCAAGCTGCAACTTTTCTGATACCTACTTCCACAAGCAAACTTCAGGTCTTTTTCAAGGGAAAGTGCCATATTTACTATAGTATTTATGTTTTTCTTTTCTTTCTTTCTTTTTTTTTTTTAAGACAGAGTCTTGCTCTGTCGCCCAGGCTGGAGTGCAGTGGTGCAACCTCGGCTCACCGCAACCTCCGCCTCTTGGGTTCAAGTGATTCTCCTGCCTCAGCCTCCTGAGTAACTGGGATTACAGGCACGCGCCACCACGCCCAGCTAATTTTTGTGTTTTTAATAGAGATGGGGTTTCACCATGTTGGCCAGGCTGGTCTTGAACTCCTGACCTCAAGTGATCCGCTGGTCTCGGACTCCCAAAGTGCTGGTGGTCTTGAACTCCTAACCTCAAGTGATCCGCCAGCCTTGGACTCCCAAAGTGTTGGGATTACAGGTGTGAGCCACTGTACCATGCCTTTATGTTTTTCTTAATGACTTAACATTTGTAAAGCTCTGCTATTATTTTTGTTGTTGTTGTTATTTTGTTGTTGTTGTTTTTGTTGTTTTGAGACAGAGTCTCACTCTGTTGCTCAGGCTGGAGTGCAATGGCGCTATCTTGGCTTACTGCAACGTCCACCTCCCGGGTTCAAATGATTCTCATGCCTCAGCCTCCCAAGTAGCTGGGATTACAGGCACCCACCACCATATCTGGTTAAATTTTTTTGTGTTTTTAGTAGAGACGGGGTTTCCACATGTTGGCCAGGCTGGTCTCAAACTCCTGACCTCAGGTGATCCGCCTCCCAAAGTTTTGGGATTACAGGCATGAGCCACTGTGCCCAGCTAGTTTTCATGTGTCACTGATGAAGTTTTCAGTGTTGTGCCCCGTTTTTTCCCATAAGCCCTGAGGGATTTTGCACAGCTCGGTGATTTTTTAGGTGCACATATGTCACCTTACAACAGAATTGACTATACTTGGGTACACCTGACATCTCCCCCAAATCCCGACTAGATGGAAAGCACCTTAAGGACAGGGACTGGCCAGACACAGTGGCTTACACCTGTATTCCCAGCACTTTGGGAGGCTGAGGTGAGAGGACTGCTTGGGCTCAGAAGTTTGAGACCACCTGGGGAACATAGGGAGACCACATCTCTACAAAAAATTAAAAAATTAGTCTGACATGATGGTGCATGCCTGTGGTCCCAGGTACTCTGGAGGCTGAGGTGGGAGGATCACTTGAGCCCAGGAGGTTGAGGCTGCAATGAAGCAGCATCATGCCACTGCACTCCAGCCTGGGTGACAGAGTGAGACTCCATCTCAAAAAAGAAAAAGAAAAAGAAAAAAGGACAGGGACTATGTTTTATTCAGTTGTGAATCCCCAAAATTTCCCAAGACAGTAGCTTGGCACTTAATTAACACTTCCAAAATATGTGTTGCTCAGTTGACTGCGCTGCACCTTAGGCTTCTTTCAGTATATCCCTGAAAAACTGAGCTTGGAACAGGGATGGTAAGGAAAGAACTCTGAAAAATACCTTCCCAGGGAAGGTCTTTGCCCTCCCAAAGCTGCTGGCCAGAGCAGCCTCCCAACAAGGCCCTCAGCAATGGAGAGTCCCCGGGCAGCAGAGGAAGGGAGACACAGGGTCCCAGATGTCGTGCCAGCAGGTGGCCCCCACACCCAGGCCACCCAGCAGCACCCTTCGAAGAGGCCTAAAAAAGATATATTAACATCACAAAACTTAATGGACCAGAAAGGAGAAAAATTAACATAAATTACCTTCAGCTGAAATCCTGCCTTCTTTGGAAGCTAGAGAACAAGTTTGATGTGGTGCCTGAGGAAAATCAGGCCTTGGAAAGCAGCGGGCTTAATGGGCTAAAATATCACCTCTGACCCTCCCTCGAAACAATAACTCCCCAATCATCTGGGCCTAGTAACAGATAATGCAGGGTGAGCAGCAGGAGGAGGCTGGTTTACTTAAGCAGCTTTCTGGCTGGTCCTTTGTCCAGCATGGGCTTTGTGTTGCTTTTTTTGGGTGTGCAGTGCTTTTATTTGTTATATATATGTTATATATAAAATATATGTTTTATATATGTTATATATAAATAAATTCTTTAAAGAAATTGATTGACTGATGAAAATATGATCAGAGACTCACAGAAATCAAATCTTCTATTTCTCCTAAGGGCAGTGGTTTCATATTTGCTAATTAAATGC
>NW_012114511.1:4001582-4002427 GCF_000951035.1 Colobus angolensis palliatus | reverse complement strand
ATATTATACATGACATATATAAAATATATATGACATATATTATATATGTTTTACATATGACATATATTATATATGTTTTACATATGACATATATATATATATTTTAGAGACAAGGTCTCACTGTGGCCCAGACTGGTCTCAAACTCTTGCTCTCAGGTGATCCTCCCACCTTGGCCTCCCAAAGTGCTGGGATCACAGGTGTGACCCACTGTACCTAGCAGGCTGTGCAGTGTTTTCCATGGGGTGATGGAAACTTCTCTCTGTCTGGGAATGGTAGGAGTGTCTCTTCTCGTCCCTGGGCCTCTCCTGTCTCCTTGAGTCCTGATAGTGAAAGAAGCATCTTTACTAGAAACTACCTGCAAGGCCTCTTTGGATGCTAAAGATTGATCTCTCTGCCACTCCCCATTCCCCTTTTCCCCTGTTGCAGGACTTAGATGGGCTACAGTGAGGCTTGCTTGGAGAGAGAGCAGAGTTTCGGGGTGAGGGGCTGGGGGAAAGAGAGAGGAGATGTGAGAAGGACGAAAGTGAGCGAGCGCAGCAAGGCAGCAAGCTGGCATTAGAGAAGAGAAGATGGGCAGTGGCTGAGAGATGCCTTGTGGCAGGAGCGACTAGGGGCTTTCAGGAACAGCGATGTCCAAGATGCAACTTTAAGTTGCTGGCTGAGCTGTGTGTTATGTGGCCCCTGTGTTCCCCTCAAAGCTGTTAGCAAAAGTCGGCCACACATGGCCTTGAATGAGGGATGCTTTGGAGTGGGGAGATGGAGGCAGTAGGAGAGGAGAAAAGGGCAAGACACACAGTAGGTTGAGAATTCAGCAGAAACAGGAAATAAGGTCAAATATTTTTAT
>NW_012114511.1:3995488-3999272 GCF_000951035.1 Colobus angolensis palliatus | reverse complement strand
CACGTTATGCACATGTACCCTAGAACTTAAAGTATAATTACAAAAAAAAAAAAAAACACTAAATGCTTTATGTTCCTATATTACTGGTAATTCATTTAATCCTCATTCCAATCTTACAAAGGAGGAAGTAGGCCGGGCACGGTGGCTCACACCTGTAATTCCAACACTTTGGGAGACCGAGGCAGGCAGATCACGAGGCCAGGAGTTCAAGACCAGCCTGACCAACATAATGAAACCCTGTCTCTACTAAAAAGACAAAAATTAGCCAGGAATGGTGGCACGTGCCTGTAGTCCCAGCTACTTGGGAGGCTGAGGCAGAAGAATTGCTTGAACCTGGGAGGCAGAGGTTGTGGTGAGCTGAGATTGTGCCAATGCACTCCAGCCTGGGCAACAAAGCAAGACTCCACCTCAGAAACAAACAAACAACAACAACAAAAAGGCAGGAAGTATTATTATCCCCATTTTATAGATAAGGAAACAGAGACACAAAGAAGTTAAATAACTTGTCCAAGGTAAATGGCAGAGCTAGGATGTGAACCCAGGTTCCAAAGCCATTTCCTTACACATTACACACTTCTAGCAGGGCCCAGAGGCACATGCCTATTGTCTCAGCTACTTAGGAGGCTGAGGCAGGAGGATTGCTTGAGCCCAGAAGTTCCAGGCTACAGTGTGCCATGATCATGCCTAAAAATATTTGTTGCACTCCAGCCTGGGCAACATAGTGAGACCCACATCTCTTAACAACAACAAAATCACACACTTCCGCCCCTCAAGAACCCTCAAAGGCACAGGTTTCAGGACATGAGTTTTCCACCGTACATGGGGATAGGGGGCAGTGTGTGTCCATCTAGTTTAACACAGAGGGAAGGATGACCCCAGGAGGCTGGGAGACTCGAATCAACCCAAGTGTCTCATAATTGGGCTACATTTAAATTTGGAAGAGGGGCCAGGTGATGCCCCAAGTTTTTTCCTGCATTAAGGGGGTCTGTGAGTCCAAGACAGGTATCCCATCCTGGAAGGGGTTGTGATGTCATTGTGGAGGGGACACATATCTCCAAGTAGAATAGCTCTTTGTGGAACAGTCAGAGAACCTGCAAGGCAACAAGGCAGTAAAAGACCAGTGTGAGGTCTTTGGGTGAAAATGATGTATGCCAGATAAAGTGCCTTATGGGAAGAAAAAGGCCTGGAGACTTCACGGAGGAGGCGGCGGCACACTGTAGCAGTAAGGCCTCCTGCAGAGCCCTCCGCCAGCATCACAAAGCTCTGAAGTCTGTTTCAAGCATTTCCCAGTCCTGGTTCCTTTTCTTCAGGCTACTTCTGGCTCTGTTTGTTCCATTTTCCAGACTTCCTCTTCTCAAGTCAGCAAAACACAGGGAAATAGGGTAGTCAGAGGCTGGGCTCTGACTGGGCTCTGACTACTACTGACTCATGAGTCAGTAGAAGAGGCTCCAGGTCCTGAAAATGGTCTGCAAACTGAATTTGAAGGGAAATTTTGACTTCCCATCCCAAATTATCTTTACTTAACATTTGTTTCTTAATTGAGATATAATTCACATGCCATAATATTCACTGTTTTAAAATGTACAATTCAGTGCTTTTTAACATATTCACAAATTATGCAACCATCATCGCTATCTAATTCCAGAATGTTTTCATCATCCCAGAAAGAAACCTTGTACCCATTACCAGTCACCCGCCAGCTCTGACAACCACTAATCTACTGTCTTCATGGATTTGCCTATTCCGGACGTTTCCTACGGATAAAATCATGCACTATGTAGTCTTTTGTCTGGCTTCCTCCACTCATTGTGATGTTTTTAAGGGTCCTCCATGTTGTAGCACTTCATTCCCACTGGCTCCTGGCTGAAACAGCTTCTGTTTCAGGTAAACTGATCCATATTCATCTGTCTCGTTTTTAGGGAGGCATTTTGTTCTGTGACTTCAGCTCTCTGATGGATTTAACAAAAGTTGTTGATTTTCCATTTATTTGACTTTTTGATTTTTTCCTTATTGCAAGGAAACTGTTTTTTGTTTGTTTGTTTGTTTGTTTTTTGAGATGGAGTCTCACTCTGTAGCCCAGGCTGGAGTGCAGTGGTGCGATCTTGGCTCACTGCAACCTCTGCCTCCTGGGTTCAAGTGATTCTTGTGCCTCAGCCTCCCAAGTAGCTGGGATTACAGATGTGCACCACCACTCCCAGCTAATTTTTGTATGTTTTAGTAGAGACGGGGGTTCACCATGTTCGCCAGGCTGGTCTCGAACTCCTGACCTTAAGTGATCCACTCACCTCAGCCTCTCAAAGTGCTGGTTTACAGGCGTGAGCCACCGCACCCGGCCGGAAGCTGGGATTTTGATAGGAATTGTGTTGAATCTGTAAATCGATTCTGGGAGTATTGCCATCTTAACAATATTGTCCTCCATGAACACAGGGTATCATTCCATTTATTTAGGTTTTTGCTCATTTCTTTAGACCTTTTTGGTTATTTTTCAGTACCTTTGCATTACTGTTGCACTGCCGTGGCTCAGCTGCTACGGAGCTGAAAAGTTAAGATGTGAGAAGGAGTGAAAGGCGTTGTCATCATTTCTCACCCAAGGGCAAGACCAGGACTCCCCGGGGGTTGACCCATACTGATGCTGGGCAGTTACCAAAGGGCTTTCATCAAAGTGCGGGGCACAGCTGCTGGTCAGCGTGCATCTAGCTCTGTCCCTCTCTGGGCCACTCACTGACTCTCAGCTCTTGAATGCTGAGATGAGGAATCTCTCAGGCTCATTACTCCAGGAAAGCATCTTCTTGGGCCAGCCTTGGAGCAGCAGCTCCAGTGACCCTGAAGTCTGGCCCCCAGCTCCTGTCTGTCCTTGGAATTTTTCTTGCCAAGAGGGACAAGGTGCCTTCTCCAGGAATGTCATTGGCAGAGAGGGCTAGAACCATGCAAATTATATTTTCAAGCCTTTCCCTAATCACATCAAAGTCTTTTACAAGGAGTCTTCTGGCCTAATTGGAGTTTGATAATTACAAATTATTTCTAGCAGAAATGCTGACTGTGGGAAAGCAGGTTGGAGCAAATTTGATTCATATTAAAGTCATGGTCAGATCATTATGAACCTTCAGGGTATTTAGTTTTCCACCAGTTTCTCCCTGGTTCCCCCACCTCTCTCTTTGGCCTGGCTGAGCTGGAGACTCGCTTAATACAAATTACTGCATTAAAATAAAATCATGAGAAAGCTCAGGGGAACATGGCTGAGTAATGGAGAAGATAATAAGCTTGGACAACCACCCCAGCCTTCTCTTCTTACTCCCTCAAGGCAGGAGAAGGTTCACAACTGATTTGGGATCATTCCTAACAGTAAACAGGAGGGAGACTAGAGCTTAAGTGGTTTAAATAAAAAATAGTAATAATGTAGCAGATTGCTATCACTCCACTGATGTCACTCAGTCCCTACATCTCTGAAGTAATTTCTACTTTCTACATTATGATGGGAGGAGCTGTGGGTGTTTTTCAGAACAAAGAGATAAAGCTGTGAGAAAGGAACTACCACAGAAATGGTTTTTGGTCACTCCTTCATTCATTCTTCCCTTCATTCATCAAGCATCTGGACTGACTCTGTCCTAGGCATTGTACTGGCTGCAGGAGATGCAGAGATGGGGAGGTGGGGGACTATCCCTGCCCCCCAGTTGCTCTTAGAATAAGGGGAGGAAGGCCGGGCGCGGTGGCTCAAGCCTGTAATCCCAGCACTTTGGGAGGCCGAGACGGGCGGATCACAAGGTCAGGAGATCGAGACCATCCT
>NW_012114511.1:3980147-3995283 GCF_000951035.1 Colobus angolensis palliatus | reverse complement strand
GGTGGCTCATGCCTGTAATCCCAACACTCTGAGAGGTCGAGGTAGGCTCATTGCTTGACCCCAGGAGTTCGAGACCAGCCTGGGCAAAATGGCAAGACCCTATCTCTACAAAAAATACAAAAAAATTAGCTGGGCATGGTGTCATGCACCTGTGGTCCCAGGTACTCAGGGGGCTGAAGTAGGAGGATGGCTTGAGCCTGGGAATTTGAGGCTGCAGTGAGCCAAGACTGCTCCATGGCACTCCAGCCTAAGCAACTGTGCAAGACAGTGTCTTAAAAAAAAAAAAAAAAAAAGTAGGGAGAGGTAGATGAGATGTGTAGCCAGATAAGCCACATCACCTGCAAATTGTGTTGCTTCCAAGAATCTGTCCCTTAAGACTCTTCCCCTGCCCTGCACAGTGGCTCATGCCTGTAATCCGAGCCTTTTGGGAGGCCAAGGTGGATGGATAGCTTGAGTCCAGGAGTTCGAGACCAGCCTGGGCAACATGGTGAAATGCCATCTCTACCAAAAATACAAAAATTAGCCGGGTGTGCTAGCACATGCCTGTGGTCCCAGCTACTCAGCCGGCTAAGGTGGGTAGATCACTTGAGCCCAGGAAACAGAGGTGGCAGTGAGCTGAGATCGTGCCACCACACTCCAGCCTGAGTGACAGAGCAAGACCCTCTCAACAAAACAAAAAAAAAAACCCCACCTCTTCCCCTAGCTTGGGTTAGGTTGGACAGGGAGAGTGAAGGGTGATCATCTCACCTTTACCTCTAGGAGCTGGAAATTAGAGCTGCGAATGCACCATTTTATTATTTATTTATTTAGAAGCTCTGTCACCCAGGCTGGAATGCAGTGGCATGATCTTGGATCACTGCAACTTCTGCCTCCTAGGTTCAAGCGATTCTCCTGCCTCAGCCTCCCAAGTAGGTGGGATTAGCCACCATGTCTGGCTAACTTTTTGTATTTTTAGTAGAGAGGGGGTTTCACTATGTTGGCCTGGTTGGTCTTATACTCCTGACCTCAAGTGATCCACCCACCTCGTCCTCTTAAAGTGCTGGGATAACAGGTGTGAGCCACCATGCCTGGGCCACCATTTTAAAAAGAAGTAAATGAATAAAAGAGAAAGAAAGAAGGGAAGGAGAGAGGAGGCAGGAGGGTCATTATTCCCTACAGGAGGGCTTTGTCATTGATCTAGTAGCTTTGGAATGGACAGTTCTCTTGGTCTAGAGGTCCAATTCTTTGGAGATAGAATGTGTCTCCAGAGGTGAAGGGGATGATCAAGGAGATCATGAAGAAAACCGAGAAGGGTGCCTGAACCTAAAAGGCAAAGTTTGGTAGAAGCTGCTGCCAATAACAGGGTGCTCCTCCCTGCCTGCCTGCCCAAGAGAGGTGAGAATGAGGAAGAGGGTGGCTAAGCAGGGTCTTGAGGTCAGTGGAGAAGCATCAGGGGACGCAGCTCTCATTCCACACCAGCAACAGCGACATTCCACGGAGGGGCAGATCCCTGTGGGCTGCCTCCAAATGTCCATGGCTTTTTATTGTTGGGCACAGTGGCCATGATTTCAGCTCCTCCTGGATTTTTGGTGACAGTCATCCTCAAATCTTCTCTCAGTGTGAAATGGATTGCTGCATTTCCAGGGCTTAATTGTCCGCCCTAGCTAAAAGCACTCTGCCAGTAATGAAAATACATCCACTCTTTTTATCAAGAAAAAAGGATAATAACTCAGCCAGCTTTAGCCTACATTTTATTGAACATCAGCTGAGCTTGTTTCCAAGGACATCTCTGATGTGAAGCACAGAAGGCTGCTGATAGAGTGGGGGTGGGGGGACAGGGGGTGCTGAGAAAAGGTCTGGGGAACAAAGGGCCCAAGGGTGCCCAAGGCCAAGGCTGCCTTCCTTACTCCCTCAGAGCACACAGCTTTCCAAAATGATAGATGTGCCTTCCCGGGAGCTGGAGTATGTGACTACTCAAAACTTAAAATCCTTTTGTTTTTCATGTAAGGTGAATGACAACCATAGCAATAATAATAATCATGGCACATCAAGGGACATGCAGATACGCTCTCACTTGAGTCTTACAACTCCCTGAATGGCCAACAGGGCAAATGTTATTGCATCATTTTTATGGATAATGAAACTGAGACTGAAGGAAGGAAAGGTGACACCCAGTGTCATCAGTTGGTATTAAAGTCGGTGTCTGTTGCCTGAGCTGGGCAGTCTCTCCAGGGCTCCTCTTCCAGAGGTGGGGGGGTCCTAGAGAGCGGGGGATGCTGGAGGGGGTTCCTGCTGCAAGGATAAGACCCTTGGGGATTTATGCAGTTCGAAAGACTGCATTCAGAGATGCTAAAGCAAGCTCTGCCTTCCCTCAGTTCTACCTCTAACCTCCTCTTACACCCATGCTCTGGCCACACTGACCTCCTGTGGCTGATACTCCTGATCACTTACTTATACGTAGCCCTTTCCCATTTCTTTGCTTAATGAAGCTTAATTTTGCTTCCAGAAGACTGGGTTTTAAATGTATTTATTTTTCTTACATATACATCTTTTATTTCTTTTTCTTACCTTATTTCAGTAGTTAGGACCTCCAGTACAGTGTTGAATGAGGGTTTGTGTTTTCTTTCTCTTTTTTTTTCCATGCTTACCATTTTCCTGACCTTGGACTCCCCGGCTCAAGCAATCCTCCTGCTTCAGCTTCCTGAGTAGCTGGGATTATTGGCACACGCCACTGTACTCTGCTCACAGAAGCCTGGTTTCTGTCAGAAATGGAGAGCACTGGTTCTTCAGTAAAGTTCCACAGAAGCTAGGTCTCTTCCTTGCCCAGCTCTAAACCAGTCTCAGTAATTCCATTCCCTTTGCTAATGACAGGTTTAGATTCCTAAACCGGGCATGTTGTGTAATTTTCCTATGCCATGAGATGTGAAGAGGAATCTGTGCAGGGTTGTGGGAAGGCTTGCCTTGTTCTGAAAAGGAGCGAGTTTGCACTATTCTCTCTGCCTTTGGACACTGCATGGAGATGAGGATGTTGTAGGAGATTGGAGCTTTGGCAGCCATCTTGGTGTCTGGAAGGAAGCCAGCCCAAGAGAATGGCTGAGCAGAAAGAAGGACGTAACCTGGCCCTTGATAATGTTGATTTGCTAAACTAACCAACCTTAGAATCCTGTCCCCATGGCCCCCAGGCTTCTTTATGTGAAGGCAATAAAATTCCTTCTTGTTTGTGCCATTTTGAATTGGGACTTCTCTTTCTACTAAAAACATTCTAAATGATACACCTCCTTTCTGCTCCTCAAACCCTCCAAGCTCGTTCTCGTTTCAGGTGTCCTCACTCGCTGTTCCTGCTGTCTGGAACAGGGTTCCACCAAATCCCCCCGTGGCTGTCCCCTTCTTAGCATTCAGGCCTCAGCCCAAAGGTCCCTTCTCCAGAGAGACCTTCTATAAGCTACCAATCTTCCAGTCACTATGTATTCTTTATATCATTTGTGACTATCAGAAACTATCTTTTTCTTTATGCTTACTATTTTTCTCACCAGAGTGTAAGCTCCACGTGAGTAAGAACTGTGACCCATTTGCTCATCGCTGTACTCCCAGCAACTGACACAGGGCCTAGCACATAGTAGGTGCTCAATAAATATTTGGTGAAGGGTGAATGAACCCCAGAGACAATCTCATCATCCTGTTCCCCAACCTTCCTTTCCCCCATGCTGTATGTAGTGTGTCCATACCGTTGGCCTTTCATTGATTCCTTTTGCAGGTCCAGAAAGAAATAAAGAAGGCAGTAGACAAGGAAAACATCAGAAACGCAAAATTATTTTAGGCTTAAATGTAAAAGGAGAACAGGCTGATTGCATAACATATGTAGATATATGCAAATTACCATGCAAGTTAAATAGAAGAGAAGTTTGAAGTGGTGGGAAATCCACAGGCCCATGTTGGGTGTGTTTTCCTTTTCCCTGGGAAGCAGTATCGACTTCTCAGTCTTAGAAAGTGGGGGTGCTGACGCACAGTGAGAGGAAAAGCAGTTGAGAGTTACACAAGTAACAAAGACCTTAATTTAGCTGTTGTTTTTCTGAGAGACAGAAATCAAAAACATTCCACTCATCCACTCTAAATAGTAGGACTAGGAAGCATAAAACTCTCTTCGGTTTTACATGATGGCCAACTAAGATTACCGAGGCAGAGGGAGAAGGAAACAGGGAGAAGAAGAAAGACAAGAGAACAAGAGACAACCTGAACATTGCCCCAGTCCTTCAGAGGCAATAACCAAATCCATGTGATAATAATCCTTTATATTCACAGAAAAAACAAAAACCACACTTACCCAAACCGCCTTCTGGGACTACAAAAACCAGGCGAGGGGGTGTGGCCGGGTGCGGTGGCTCCCACCTGGAATCCCAGTGTTTTGAGAAGCCAAGGTGAGAGGATCTTTTTCGTTTGTTTCTGTTTTTTGAGACAGTCTCACTCTATCACCCAGTCTGGAGTGCAATGGCACAATCTCCGCTCACTGCAACCTCCACCTCCTGGGTTCCAGGAATTCTCCTGCCTCAGCCTCCCAGGTAGCTGGGATTACAGGCACCCGCCACCATGCCTAGCTAATGTGTTGCATTTTTAGTAGAGATGGGGTTTTGCCATGTGGACCAAGCTGGTCTCAAACTCCTGACCTCATGATTTGCCTACCTCGGCCTCCCAAAGTGCTGGGATTACAGGTGTGAGCCACTGCACCCGGCCTCTAGGTTATTACTGATTTCAAACATTTGAAGCCAGTGTCCCCATACCACCAACTCCTGTGCTGTTGTTCTGGTCATCATCGGGGCTCACTTTGGTTCCTGCAATGGCCTTGTGACTGGTCTCCCCACTCCTAACCTGGCCTTTCTCCTGGCTGCTCTCCACACAGCAGCCCCAGCTATCCTGTTAAAAGGAAGGCAGAGCTTGTCTCTTCTCTGCTCTAAACCCTGGCCTGGCTTCTTCTTCACCCAGTGAATGAACCGAGTCCCTGCAATGGCCTACAGGGGCTACAGCCCTGGTCCTCTGACCTCCTCTCCTCCTTCCCTCCCTCCTGCTCACCCAGCTCCAGCCACACTGGCCTCCCTTCCTCCTCCACACTTTACCTACAATCCCACGCCAGCCTTTGCTCTCCGCCTCCCTCTGCCCAGAGTGCTGCCCTTGTGCCCTGACATCCGCTTTGCTCACTCCCTCATCTTGGCAGGTGTTGACTTAATCATCACCCTCTCATCCAGGCCTTCCCCAGCTACCCCATTTAATATTGCAAACTCGGGGGGACACGGTGGCTCATGCTTGTAATATCAGCACTTTGGGAGGCCAAGGAGGGTGGATTGCTTGGACCCAGGAGTTGGAGACCAACCTGGGCAACATAGTGAACCCTACCTCTACAAAAGATACAAAAATTAGGTGAGTGTAGTGGTGTGCACCTGTAGTCCCAGCTACTAAGGAGGCTGAGGTGGGAGGATCACTTCAGTCTGGGAGATTGAGGCTGAAGTGAGCTGAGATCATGCCACTGCACTCCAGCATGGGCAACAGAGCAAGATCTTGTCTCAAAACAAATAAATAAAATTGCAAACTCAACTGGGCTCGGTGACTCACACCTGTAATTCCAGCACTTAGGAAGGTTGAAGGGGAGGGCTTGTTTGAGTCCAGAAGCTCAAGACCAGCCTGGGCAACATAGCAAAACCTCATCTCTTCAAAATAAACATTTACAATTTACAAGGAGGAGAAGGAAAAAAGAAAAACATATAAAGAATTAAAAACTTAGCCAGGTGTGGTGGTGCACACATGTAAGTTGTAGCTACTCAGAAGGCTCAGGCAGGAGGCTCTCTTGAGTCCAGGAGTTGGAGGCTGCAGTGAGCTTTGATGGTGCCACTGCACTCTGGCCTGGGCAACAGACAGCGAGGCCCTGTCTCTAACGGATAGAACAAAACCACAAACTCCTCTGCCCTCCACGCTCCCTGCCCTCTTTCCCTGCTTTATTTTTCTCCATGGCTCTTACTCTCTAACTTATTGCATATTTCGTGTATTTGTCTTGTTTATTGTCTGTCCCTGTAGAATAAAAGATCCGGGAGAGCAGGGACTTCTGTCTGTTTTGCTGATTGCTGTCTCCTCAGTCCGTTGAAAAGAGACTGACAAATTAAGCCCTCAAAAAGTATTTACAAAGGCCGGGCGTGGTGGCTCACGCCTGTAATCCCACCACTTTGGGAGACCGAGGCAGGTGGATCACTAGGTCAGGAGATCGAGACCATCCTGGTTAACATAGTGAAACCCTGTTTCTACTAAAACTACAAAAAAATCAGCCGGGCATGGTGGCACATGCCTGTAGTCCCAGCTACTCGGGAGGGTGAGGCAGGAGAATCACTTGAACCTGGAAGGTGGAGGTTGCAGTGAGCCGAGATCACGCCACTGCACTCCAGCCTGGGCAGCAGAGCAAGACTTGGTCTTAAAAAAAAAAAAAAAAAAAAAGGGTTTGTTTATGGTCCTTTAACTTGGATTAACTTAGTTTTATAGAAAACATGACATTATTCTCATTTTTGTTATCTTAGGGAGGACCAGGGAAGATTTCCTCACAGGCTCAGACAGGGCTTCATACTCATGCTTGAGAAGCCTGGGCCAGAGGCTGTAAGTCCCTGGAGACAATTCCTGGCTCTGAACCCCCAAACTGGTCCCAGAAAGGGTAGGCCCTCTTTGACACTCAGCTCACATCAGCTAGGTGCCTGAACAGCAAATGTCAGTGCCTCCTCCTAAATGCAGGCAGATTTACTTTGCAGACGGTAAGGATGCATTTTAATTTGTTGATGTGAAATCTTAATTGAACTAAACTGCTAGAGGTAGTCTCTGTTCTCTGTCATAGCCTTAATTTAGTTGGCAAAACAAGATATCATCAGAAGAAAATCACAGGCAAAGACGCCGTGCCCAGAGGGTTTGAGGAACACCCTTCTGTGCTTTGAGGTGGGCTGGTGTGTGACTGGCACCAGCACGAACCCCATCCCCACACCTTCAGATGCCAACTCGGCTTTCCAGGGATACTCAGGCAGCATCACAAGGGCTCAGACACATGGGACCCCCACAGCAGCCAGACTCCACATGACTCCCTGTCATGTTTTCAAAGCTCTATTTTTAGTATGAAAGCAGGGAGATGAAGCTTTCTTACCTGAAGGCACAGAAGTGTGGGAGGTGGCAGGTCTATCACTCACTTGCTGTGAGACCTTGATATTTCTCCTACCTGTGCCTCAGTTTCTCCATCTGTGCATCAAGGAGGCTGGAATCCATGTTCCTATTCTTTATTTTTATTTTTTGAGACAGGGTCCCACTCTGCCCAGGCTAGAGTGCAGTGGTGCAATTACAGCTCACTGGCTCACTCACTGTAACCTGAACTCCTGGGCTCAAGTGATCCTCCTGCCTCAGCCTCCCAAGTAGCTGGGACTACAGGTGTGCACCACCACAACTGGCTAATTTTTAAATTTTTATTGTGGAGACAGGGGCTCGCTATGTTGCCGACACTGGTCTCAAACTTCTGGACTCAGTGATTCTCCCACTTCAACCTCCCAAAGTGCTGGGATTACAGGCATGAGCCACATAACTGGCCTCTATCCTGAGTTCTTGGTCATGGCGTCTGCTCAGCTGTTTGCCTCCCCGTTTCCTGCAGGGGGTCAGGCTGAAGGCCTTTCACTAAAGTGGCCTCATCCCTGACCCACAGAAGCACAGGTTGCCATTGCCTTGGCCTGGGAGGGAGCCTTAGGAATCAGTCTCTTGGTGACAGAGATACTCATCCCACCCCCTTCCGAGACCCCTCACCCCAGGGGCCTTTTACACATGTTGCTTGTCCCACTGCAGCTTATGTCTACCAGGCCTGTCCATATCTGGAGAAGACCCTGAGGTCTTGCTCCAAGAAGTATAGGCTGGCTGGCAGGGAATCAGGCCCCTCGGGCAGTCCAGCCCAGATTTCTGCATTATCTTATTCCCAGGAAAGCCTCTGTGAGGGATTTCCCAGGGAAGTGACTCAGGGCTTGGTATCTCCCCACAGCTGTGAAAGAACTGGGGGCAGATTAGTGGAGGACAGGTTCCTGAGTTGGCAGGTCCTTATCCTGCTCCCTCATTGGCCACCACAGGAGGGCCGCTGTAGGTCCCCATCACCTACATTTAGTCACAAGTTCTCATGCTGGGAACCAGGCACCAGGAGGTTTAGGAAAGAGGCAATTCCTTGCAGAAGAAAGATCATAGCTTTGCAGTAGAAATGACCTGGCAAGTCCCTTCTGTTCACTGAGCCTGTTTCTTCATCTGTTAGGTGGGGATAATTATACCTGTTTCAGGCAACTGTTGTGAGAATGAGATGACATAATGCTTCTAGAGTGTGCAGCACTGTGCCTGGTCCACAGCCTGCCATCTCCAAATGGGGGCCATTGATGCCATTATTAGTTTTAAAGCCCTAGCTCAGTGCCAGGCTAGGAATCTGCTGAATAAATGAAACTGTGATATTCAGCCACCAGAGGATACGCAGATTTGCAGCTTCTTTCAACTCTTTGGAGACCGTAGTGACCTCCACATCACACAGACCCAGGCTGGAGACTCCTCTCTCCCCTAATTCCTCTGTCCCATGCTCTGCTTCTCCCTCAGTCTGGGAGGAAGCCAGCACCAGCGAAACTCTGATGTCTGTTTGGCAGGGTGAGGGCATTTGAGAGAGAAACTGTCAGCTCTGCCTCCGTCCACACTTGGTGGAAGATGGAAGTGGCCTTTTCCTATCACAGGATGTAAAGTTTAACGATGCTAAGCTAAAGTCATTGCGGCCTTGTACACAGGAAGGGCCTGGACTTCTGAGCAGCCTTCCTTGGGGCTTGGTCCTTTGTAGAGACTGGGCTCAGCCTTTGATTAGGCTACATTCTTCTACTGAAAGTGCCAAAACCCTCTCAAATTCTTGTGTGTTTTGTTTGTTTGCTTGTTTTTACACAGGGTCTCGCTCTGTTGCCCAAGCTGGAGTACAGTGTGCATGATCACAGCTTACTGCAGCCTCGAACTCCTGGGCTCAGGTTATGTTCCCACCACAGCCTCCTGAGTTGCTGGGACTACAGGCGCACACCACCATGCCTGGCTAATTTTTTGTATCTTCTGTAGAGAAAGAGTTTTGCCATGTTGCCCAGGCTGGTCTTGAACTCCTGGACTCAATCAATCCTCCCACCTCAGCCTCCCAAAGTGCTGGGCTTATAGGCGTGAAGCACCGTGCCCAGCCACCTCCCTCAAATTCTTAAGCAAAAATGGAATGCATTGACTCGCAGACAGGAGACCAGACTCAGGAAGGACCCTAATCAGAGTCCAAAGAAGGAAGAGCTGTCAGAATCAAGGCCACGGGGACTGGAACCAGAGGCTCAGCATGCAGGGAAATGCTGTCCCATGAAGAAAATAAAACCTATTGGTTGGCCGGGCACAGTGGCTCATGCCTGTAATCTCAGCTCTTTAGGAGACTGAGGTGGGCAGATTGCTTGAGCCCAGGAGTTTGAGACCAGCCTGGCCAACATGGTGAAACCCCGTCTCTACTAAAAAAAAAAAAAAAAAAAAGTTAGCCAGGCATGGTGACGCAGGCCTGTAGTCCCAGCTACTTGGGAGGCTGAAGTGGGAGGATCACCT
The DNA here is from genome assembly GCF_000951035.1 of Colobus angolensis palliatus. NCBI lineage: Eukaryota > Metazoa > Chordata > Mammalia > Primates > Cercopithecidae > Colobus > Colobus angolensis. Next base: position 3,985,677 of record NW_012114511.1, on the reverse strand, counting down.
GAGCCCAAGAGGTCGAGGCTGAAGTGAACCATGACTGGGTTGCTGTACTCCAGCTTGGGTGACAGTGAGAACCTGTCTCAAAAAATTAAAAAATAAAAAAACAAAAAAACCTGGTGGTATGAGAAAGACTGGGCTCACTTTATGTTGGGAGGTCACGAGGGACGGGTCATGCCAGATCTGTGGATAGAGCAGCCCCAGGCAGAGGTAATAATCAGTGCAAAGGACCTACATGCCAGGAAGGGCACCATGGGAGGTGACAACCACAAAGGAGGCAGGGCCATGGGACGGACACAGCCTAGAATGGTATTCATCCATGCTTCCTGGCTTATAACTCCCATAGCCCCGTTACAGCCTTTTTTATAATGTTGGGCTGCTTCAGGCCTCAGAAGCAGGCCTCAGAACATGGAATCTCTCTCTGACTCCTACCCTCCTTTCACTTGCTCCTTTTTCTCTCCAAGGCAGGACTCAAATCCTACCCACCTTTCTGTCTTGGAGCTAGCCGTAAAGAAATTCTCTGACCTACCTTGTCTGACTGTAGACCATAAGACCCTCATTTCAGAAGAAAGGCTGCAGAGAGGCCAAGAAGAATCTGAACAGACAGGTCTTGCTGGGTTTCCCCACTCAGTCTGTTAACATTAGATCATCCCTTTCTTGTCCAACCACAGTTCTACATGGCTGTCCATGCGTCCATGACGCCTATCCAATGCAGTCTCCATAAAAGGCCCAGGAGGACAGGGTTCAGAGAGCTTCTGGACAGCTGAACCCATGGAGGTTCCTGGAGGGTTGGCGCTCCCTGGGAAAGCATGGACGTTCCACACTCCTTCCTATATCTCGCCCAATGCATCTCTTCATCTGTGTCCTTTGTAATATCCTTTATAATAAATGGGTAAACATGAGTAAGTGTTCTCTGAGTCCTAGCAGAAAACTGCTACTCTAGCAAATTAATCAAACCCAAGGATGGGGGTGGGGTCAGTCAGAAGCACAGGTGAAACAACCTGGGGCTTGCAATTGGCATTGGAAGAGGATGCAGTCTTAGGGACTGAGCCTTCAAACTCAGGAATCTGATGCTATCTCCAGATAAACAGTGTCGGAATTGAATTGAATTAGAGGACACTCAGTTGGTGTCCACTGCAGAACTCACTGCTTGCTTATTGGTGGAAATAAATCCCCACATATTTGGTACAGAAGTCTTCTATGATGGTTGTCGTGGTGTGAGAGCAGAAGAAAAACAGTTTGGGCCAGGAGCGGTGGCTCATGCCTGTAACCCCAGCACTGTGGGAGGCCAAGGCTGGTGGATTGCTTGAGCTCAGGAGCTCGAGACCAGCCTGGGCAACATGGCAAAATCCCATTTCTACTAAAAATACAAAAAAGAAAAGAAAAGAAAAAGCTAGGCATGGTGGTGTATATGCCTGGGGTCCCAGTTACTTGGGAGATGAGATGGGAAGTTGCAGTGAGCCGAGATTATGCCACTGCATTCAGCCTGAGTGAGAGAGAGAGACTGACTCTGTCAAAAGGAAGGAGGGAAGGAAGGAAGGAAGGAAGGAAGGAAGGAAGGAAGGAAAAAAGAGAAATAGTTTTGTTTTTGTTTTTGTTTTTGTTTTCTATACAGGCCAGATTATGAATGAACTTATAGGCCAAGAAAGGAAATCTTCTTAAAAAAATAAAATAGAGTCAGGGTTTCACTCTGTTGCCCAGGCTGGTCTCCAACTCTTAAACAATTCTCCTGCCTCAGCCTCCCAAAGGGCTGGGATTACAGGCTTGAGCCACCCTGCCCCCTGGAAATTCAATTTTATCCAAAGGCTTATGGGGAGACTTTTGATGGGTTTTAAACACTGAGGGACTTGATCGAAATTATTTTCAAAAGAACACTCTGGTTGCTATGTGAAAAGGAGACCAGGGTTAGAGTAGAAGGAGGGTTTGGGGGAAAGTCTAGTCTAGCAGACTTGAAGAGGTGATGATAAAAGTTCTGTTCTGCAGAACAGAAAATCCAGAAATAAATCCACATATTTATGGCCAACTGCTTTTCAAAAAAGGCACCAAGAATATACGCTGGGGAAAGGACAGTCTTTTCAATAAATGGTGCTGGGGCTGGGCACAGGGGCTCACACCTGTAATCCCAGAACTTTGGGAGGCCAAGGCAGGAGAATCACTTGAGCCCGGGAGTTTGAGACTTGCCTGGGCAACATAGTAAGATCCTGTCTCTACTCAGCTACTCAGGAGGCTAATGTGGAAGGATTGCTTGAGCCCAGGAGGTTGAGGCTTAGTGAGCCATGATTGCACCACTGCATTCTAGTGAGACAGAGTGAGACCCGGTCTCAAAAATTAAGAAAAACATGATGCTGGGAAAACTGGATATCTATATGTAGAAGAATGAGACCCCTATCTTTCTTTCTTTTTTTTTTTTTGAGATGGAGTCTTGCTCTGTCACCCAGGCTGGAGTGCAGTGGCCAGATCTCTGCTCACTGCAAGCTCCGCCTCCCGGGTTTACGCCATTCTCCTGCCACAGCCTCCCGAGTAGCTGGGACTACAGGCGCCCGCCACCTCGCCCAGCTAGTTTTTTGTATTTTTTAGTAGAGACGGGGTTTCACCGTGTTAGCCAGGATGGTCTCGATCTCCTGACCTCGTGATCTGCCCGTCTCGGCCTCCCAAAGTGCTGAGATTACAGGCTTGAGCCACCGTGCCCAGCTAGACCCCTATCTTTCAACTCAAAATGGGCTACATGCGGTGGCTTGGGTCTGTAATCCCAGCGCTTCAGAAGGCCGAGGTGGGAGAATCACTTGAAGTCATAAGTTTGAGACCAGCCTGGTCAACATAGCTATACCCTGTCTCTAAAACAACAACAACAATGACAAACCCAAAACACACACAATAGCAAACAAACAAACAAAAAATCAACTCAAAATGGATTAAAGACTTAAACATAAGACCTGAAACTATAAAACTATCAGAAGAAAACATGGGGAAAATGCTTCAGGACAATGGGCTACGCAAAGATTTTACAGGTAAGACTTCAAAAGCATAGGCAGTGATATGGTTTGTCTCTGTGTCCCCACCCAAATATCGTCTTGAATTGTAATCCCCACATGTCAAACAAGGGACCTGGTGGGAGGTGATGACTGGATCATGGGAGTGGTTTCCCCCCACTGCTCTCGTGGTAGTGAGGGAGTTCTCACGAGATCTGGTTGTTTGATGAGCATCTGGCATTTCCCCTGTGCTCTCTCTCTCTCTCCGGCCATCATGTGAGACATGCCTTGCTTCCCCTTCACCCTCCACCACAATTGTAAGTTTCCTGAGGCTTCCCTAGTCATGTGGAATTGTGACTCAATTAAACCTCTTTCCTTCATAAATTACCCAGTCTCGGGTAGTATCTTCATAGCAGTGTGAGAACAGACTAATATGGGCAGCAAAAACAAAAATAGAAAAACCATAGCAAACTAAAAAGCTCTGTACAGCAAAGGAAATAATCAACAGAGTGAAAAGATAACCTGTAGAATGGAAGAAAATATTTGCAAACTATTCATCCAACAACGAACTAACATTCCATAATATGTAAGGAACTCAAAAAAACTAAACAGCAAAAAAAAAAAATCTGATTGAAAAATGGACAAAGAATCTGAATAGATATTTCTCAAAAGAAGACATACTAACAGCCAATAAGTCTATGAAAAAATGCTCAACGTCATTTATCATCAAGGAAATGCAAATCAAAACCACAAGACGATATAATCTCACCATGGTAAAAATGGCCTTTTTTTTTTTTTTGGAGACAGAGTCTCACTTTGCCACCCAGGCTAGAGTGCAGTAGTGTAATCTCGACTCACCGCAACCTCCGCCTCCCAGGCTCAAGCAATTCTCTTGCCTCAACCTCCCAAGTAACTGGGACTACAGTTGTGCACCACCACGCCCGATAGTTTTTGTATTTTTAGTAGAGACAGGGTTCTGTCATGTTGGCCAGACTGGTCTCAAACTCCTGGCCTCCCAAAGTGCTGGGATTACAGGCGTGAACCACTGCACCCAGTCTAAAAATGGCTTTTATCAAAAAGACAAAATAACATAAGTTGGGAGGATGTGGAGAAAGGGGAATTCTTGTACACTGCTGGTGAGAATGTAAATTATTCTAGTACAGCCGCTCTGAAGAACAGTATGGAGGTTCTTCACAAAACTAAAATAGAACTACCATATGATCCAGCAATCCCTCTGCGGGTATAACCAAAAGAAAGGAAATCAGTAAATTGTAGAGATATCTGCATCCCGATGTGGACTACAGCTCTCTTTACAATAACCAAGATACAGAATCAACCTGAATGTCTATTAACAGATGAGTGGATAAAGGAAATGTGCTATACATACACAATGGAATACTATTCAGCCATAAAAAAAGAAAGAAATCCTGTCATTTGCAGTAAGACATTATGTTAAGTGAAATAAGTCAGACACAAAATGAGAAATAACACATGTTCTCACTCATGTGTGGGAGCTAAAAAAACTCAAACTCATGAAGGTGAGAAGAGTTGTGTTTATTAGAGACTGAGAAGGGTATGGGGAGGGGAGGAGAGGGAGAGGTTGGTTAATGGATACAAAGTTACAGCTAGATGAGAGGAATAAGTTCTAGTATTCTCTAGCACTGTAGGGTGAATGTGGTTAACAGTAATTTAGTGTACATTTTCAAAAAGCCTGGACAACATAATGAGACCTCAATGCTACAAAAAAACCCTTTTTTTAAAAAAATTAACTAAATTTGGCCGGGCGCAGTGGCTCGCGCCTATAATTCCAGCACTTTGGGAGGCCAAGGTTGGTGGATCACTTGAAGTCCGGAGTTGGAGACCAGCCTGGCCAACATAGTGAAACCCCATCTCTATTAAACAAATACAAAATTAGCCAAGCATGGTGGCACATGCCTGTAATCCCAGCTACTCAGAAGACTGAGGCAGGAGAATCACTTGAACCTGGGAGGTGAAAGTTGCAGTGAGCCGAGAATGTGACACTGCACTCCAGCCTCGGTGACAAGAGAGAAACTCCATCTCAAATAATAATAGTAATTATTATTATCCAAGCATGGTGATGCAGGCCTGTGGTACCAGCTACTGGGAGGGTTGAAGCTTGGACTGAGGTGGGAGAATTGCTTGAGCCTGGAAGGTCGAGGCTGCAGTGAGCCATGATCGCTCCACTGAATTCCAACCTGGGTGACAGAGCAAGATCCTGTCTCAAAACAAAACAAAACAAAAAGCTAGAAGAGAATATTTTGAATTTTCACAACACAAAGAAATTATAAATATTTAACATGATGAATATACTAACTACCCTGATTAGATTATTACACATTGTATACATATATCAAAATATCACTGTGTATCCCATAAATATGAACAATCATCACATGTCAACTAAAAACAAAATTGGCCGGGTGTGGTGACTCATGCCTGTAATCCCAGCACTTTGGTAGGCCAAGGCAGGTGGATCACCTGAGGTCAGGAGTTCGAGACCAGCCTGGCCAACATGGTGAAACTCCGTCTCCACTAAAAATATAAAA
>NW_012114511.1:3977906-3979710 GCF_000951035.1 Colobus angolensis palliatus | reverse complement strand
TGCACTCCAGCCTGAGCAACAAGAGGGAAACTTCATCTCAAACAAACAAAAAAAAAAATTGAAATAAATTTAAAACAAAACAAAAAGTTACATTCTGGTCATGTTAAATTTGAGATGCTGCAGGGTGCAATGGCTCACGCCTGTAATCCCAGCACTTTAGGAGGCCGAGGCGGGTGGATCACTTGAGATTGGGAGTTAGAGACCACCCTGGCCAACATGGTGAAATCCCATGTCTACTAAAAATACAAAAATTAGCCCGGCATGGTGGCACATACCTGGAGTCCCAGCTCCTCAGGAGGCTGAGGCAAGAGAATCGCTCGAACACAAGAAGCAGAGGTGGCAGTGAGCTGAGATCATGCCATTGCACTTCAGCCTGGGCGACAGAGCAAGATTGTCTCAAAAAAAAAAAAAAAAAAAAATTAGCCAAGCATGTAGCAAGCACCTATAGTCTCAGTTACTCCCAGGCTTGGTTGGGAGAATTGCTTGGGCCCACAAGATCAAGGCTGCGGTGTGGCATGATTATGCCACTGCACTCCAGCCTGGGTGAAAGAGCAAGACTGTCTCAAAAAAAGAATTTATTTTTTTTTGAGATGCTTATTAGACGTTGTATTAGGTTCCTACGGCTGCTATAACAAATGACCACAAACTAAGTGGCTTAAAACAACAGAAATGTATTCTCTTACAGTTCTGGAAGCCAGAAGTGTGCATGTAGGGTGTTATCAGGTTGATTCTTTCTGGACACTCTGAGAGAGAACGTGTTCCATGCCTCTCTCCTATTTTCTGGTAGTGGCCAGCAATCCTTGGCTAATGGACACATCACTCCAGTCTCTGCCTCCATCTTCACCTGGTATTCTCCCTGTGTGTCTCTGTCTCTGTGTTTCTCATCTTTTTGTATGGGGGGAACGGAGACTCGCTCTTTCACCCAGGCTGGAGCGCAGTGGCGCGATCTCAGCTCACTGCAAGCTGCACCTCCTGGGTTCACGCCATTCTCCTGCCTCAGCCTCCCGAGTAGCTGGGACTACAGGTGCCCGCCACCACACCTGGCTAATTTTTTGTATTTTTAGTAGAGAAGAGGTTTCACCGTGTTAACCAGGATGGTCTCAATCTCCTGACCTCGTGATCTGCCCACCTCAGCCTCCAAAAGTGCTGGGATCATAGGTGTGAGCCACTGCGCCCAGCCTTTTTTTTTTTTTTTTGAGACAGCATCTCACTCTGTCTTCCAGGCTGGAGTGCTGTGGTGTGAACCTGGTTCACTGCAGCCTTGAACTGCTGGGCTCAAGTGGTTCTCCTGGTTTCACCTCCCAAGCGGCTGGGCCTATAGGTGTGCACCACCACTCCTCTTCTTATAAGAACACCAGTCATATTGGATTTAGGGCCCACCCTAACCCAGTGTGATTATTTTCTTATTTATCAATCTACTTTACACCAAGTCAAAATCAATGGCAATCTTAACTTGATTATATCTGCAAAGACCCTATTTTCAAATAAGGTCACATTCACAGGTACTGGGGGTTAGGACTTCAATATATCTTTTTAGGGAACGCAATTCAACACATAAGAGATGTCAAAGGGTATGTCAAGTAGGCCGATAGGTATACAAAGGTGAAATTCAGGGGAGAGGTCTAGTTTGGAAGTACTAATTTTGCCATCACAGTAAAACACTAGTGGGGGCTGGGTGCAGTGGCTCACGCCTATTATCCCAGCATTTTGGGAGGTCAAGGTAAAAGGCTCCCTTGAGCCCAGGAGTTTGAGACCAGCCTGGGCAACATAGTGAGACCGTATCTCTATAAAAAATAAGAAAATT
>NW_012114511.1:3975522-3976866 GCF_000951035.1 Colobus angolensis palliatus | reverse complement strand
GGTGAAACCCCGTCTCTACTAAAAATACAAAAAATTAGCCGGGCATGGTCATGGGCGCCTGTAGTCCCAGCTACTCGGGAGGCTGAGGCAGGAGAATGGCGTGAACCCCGGAGGCGGAGCTTGCAGTGAGCCGAGACCACGCCACTGCACTCCAGCCGAGGCAACAGAGCGAGACTCTGTTTAAAAAACAAGTTTTGCCATGAAGCACAGTAGAAAAATTGGGTGACAATACAAGATAGAGGGTAGGGAGAATGTTTGCATGATATTGAGCATGTTCTAGGGTAGCAGATGGCTACCCTAGATAGGAGTGGGGACACTTAATCCAATGTATAAGAAAAAAGGCAGATAATTTGAATACGCATGCAGGTAGGTAAGTAGAATTGGTGCTAGGAAAATGAGGGAGCACCTGTCTAATTGCTTCTGTTTTCTCCATGAGGCACGAGGTGAGACCATCAGCTGAAAGGGAGAAGTAAAAAGAGTGAAAGATGTCTGAAGAGACAGGAAGAGGTATGAAATATAAGTTGTGAAGAGTGAGAAAGTAAACATATTAGAGGAACGCTGGAGGATTCCAGAGTAGTGTTAAATGTCCTCTTGAAATTTCCCACTCATACTTCGGACTGTTTCTAGACATCTTCCTTCTGGGTCTGCCACTCCTCTCAGGAAAGCACTCTGATCCTTGGTCCTGTTTAGGTCATATTCCTGTCTCTGGTCCAGTCATTGTGTACAGAGGATTCAATACTGGGATTGGACAGACCTGGGTCATATGCCTACTCTGTAACCAGAAGGGCTGGGATTGTGACTGGCAGCCCCACCAGAACCACATGGAATGGTGGGAGGGTAGTTCTCCAAAGAAAACAGAGATGTTAGACAGGTGGGATAATATTCTTTCTCCCCTACTGCTCTCCCCGGGATGTCCTGAGGCTCAGTGAGACAATGTCTGTCAAATTGTGTTCTGAATTTCACAGTACTACAAGGTAAAGGATTATAACAGTAGCACTTAGTAAGTGCTGGATTTATTTAATTATTCTCTCAGGAAACAATTGTTGAGCCTCTAAGTGAGGCTTTGTGCTAGGCTCATGAAGGATGAGACAAATCATGCTCTATTGAAAAAAAAAAAAAAAAAAAGCCAGATGTAGTGGCTCATGCCTGTAATCCCAGCACTTTGGAAGGCCAAGGTCTTGAAGACAAGTCATGAATACAGTGTGATCTTTCCCATCAAAAGACTTGTATTTTAAATATTTTTAGAAGTTAAAAAAAAAAAAGACTTACACTTTAGTAAAGATGTATTAGTCAGGCCGGGCGCGGTGGCTCAAGCCTGTAATCCCAGCACTTTGGGAGGCCGAG
>NW_012114511.1:3971932-3973844 GCF_000951035.1 Colobus angolensis palliatus | reverse complement strand
GGGCTCCAGAGATCCTCCCACCTCAGCCTCCCAAGTAGCTGGGACTACAGGCGCATGCTACCACATTTGCCTAATTGTTGTGTTTTTGGTAGAAACAGGGTTTCACCATGTTGTCCAGGCTGATGGAGAAAATAATGGAAGGATGAGACTCCATAATGAGTCAGCCTGTGGGCCTCCAAGAGGTTACAGAGTATCCCATCCCAGCAATCCAGCTCCCCAGCAAGGGGTTCCTGAACTAGGGAAGTGCCTGTAATTGCTGGTGAGTTGAGAGTGGGCAGGCTTTTTGCTGGACTTTTCTGCCCTTCCTGACTTGATCAAGCCCAGATGTTAGCCTAACATCAGCTTCTCTCTCTCAATGCCTCGTTTCAAAGTCTTGTTGGGAATTATACTCCTAATGTTCTTAAAAATGTTTCCACGGTTTCTGTTTGTTTCCTCTGCCTGCTTCAGCCAGCCTGATATCCAGAGGACACTTCCAAGCTAGGAGATGTTAAAACCCAAAATGAGGTCTTCCTAAAGGCAGGCAGATGGACTAAATAACCTGGCTGGTGCAGCGCCCATGCTTGTAAAGGAAGCCTCAATCTTTACCCTGCTGCCTTCTCTCTTCTGTAGCAGCAAAATTAATTTTTGTTTGTTTTCTATAGAATAAGATCCCTAGCCTGGGTGACATAGTGAGACTCCTCTCTACATAAAGATTTTTTTTAATTAGTCTGCATGGTGGCATGCACCTGTAGTCCTAGCTACTTGGGAGGCTGAGGTAGGACAATCCCTTGAGCTCAGGAGTTGGAGGCTGCAGTGAGCTATGATCACATCACTGCACTCCCTCCTGTGTGACAGAGTGAGACCTTGCCTCAAAAAAAAAAAAAAAAGCATAAAACCCCATAATTTATTTTGTTCACAATGTCATAGAAGAAAAATATAATGGCTCTTTACAGTTTCATTCATTACAGTCTGAATTTCATTGTGTTTTTTCTCTTCTGCTTATCAGGAATGATTTGAGTTAAATATTTATGTAACAAACTTTCTGCTTGTTATTATGTGATAAAAATGTGATGATCAGTAAAATTAATTTTATCACAGTCTTGATGGTTTTCTTTGCAGCTATCAAATCCAGTACACAGATGGGAAAAATTTTGTGAGAGTGGGTCCTAGCTTGTTGGAGCTAATGAGCTTCCAGCATGGTGGGCGTGTAGTCTAATTGATACTGGCTCTGGGCAGGCTTGCACTTTTAATCATTAATGCCCTGCAGCCTGCTGGAAGCATGGAAAGAAATAGGCTGACTAGGATGTGCCAGGAGAAGGGCCAGAGCCACAAGGAGGCCTCCCACTGCCTAGGAAGGGCCTGCCTGAAGGCACAAGTAGAGCTCAGGACCCTTCTGCTGGGCACGGACCTTGGTGGTCCTGCCTCAGGGGAGGCAAAGGAATCCTCTCTTGGGAGCCTCCAATATCAAAAATCTCAGTAGGTGCCAGGACCCATCTCAGGCCTGGGAGGTGGAGGGCTTATATATCACTCACTCCATCATTCATTTACTCAAAAATATGTATTAAGCATCAACTCTGTGCCAGACACTGGGTACAGTAATAAGCAAGACAGACATGCTTCCTGTCTTTCGGAGTTTCTGTTAGCCTTGGAAGCAGATAGTAAGCAAGTTAAGAAATAAATGAGCTAGATAAGGTAAGTAGTAAGTGTTGTGAAGACAATAAAAGAGTAGTCTGGGCCAGGCATGGTGGCTCACATCTGTTATCCCAGCACTTTGGGAGGCCTAGGCAGGCGCATCACCTGAGGTCGGGAGTTCGAGACCAGCCTGACCAACATGGAGAAACCCTCTCTCTACTAAAAATACAAAATTAGCCAGGTGTCGTGACACCTGCCTGTAATCTCAGCTACTCGGGAGGCTGAGGCAGGAGAATCACTT
>NW_012114511.1:3968427-3970905 GCF_000951035.1 Colobus angolensis palliatus | reverse complement strand
GGTCAGGAGTTCAAGACCAGCCTGGCCAACATGGTGAAACCCCGTCTCTACTAAAAATACAACAATTAGCCAGGAGTGGTGGTGTGCGCCTGTAGTAGTACTCAATGAATATCACCATCATCATCATTATGCAGTGTCATATCTGGATACCATCCTACAGGCCCCTCTTTGTGAGCCCTGCATTTGATATGCAGAACAGACTGTCACAGCAATCTGACTACCTCACTTCACATCTGTAAAATGGGAATAAAGATAATCACAGGTTTCTTATGAGGATAATACATGTAAAATACTTAGCACAGTGCCTGGTACTTGTGTAAGGTCCCAATAAATATTAGCTATCTATTGGCTGTACTGAAAGTACAACCAGTATCATGTGAGGGACACCCAGGCTTTTTGGTGAGACAAAGGAGTTCTTAGGACTTGGAAAGGTTGGAAACAAGTGTCCTAGGAGCACTCGGTCCAGAAAATCGATAGGATCAGAGAAATTTCCATTCCCATCTTCACTCCTACAGGACTTATGCAAAACATCTTTACTGTGCTTTGCATCTGCAAACTCTGTTTGGGTCTGTAAGTGTGAAGTCCACAGAATATGAAATGTGGTGGGGGTTGAAGGATTCTGATGGAGGAGTAGGGTACCAAACAATACAATTAGCATCATTCCAATTATCTATTGCTGTGTAGCAAAATATCTGATAGCTTAGAGCTTAAAACAATCATTTTTTTTGTGCTCATGATTCCCTGGGTCAAGAATTTGAACAGGGTACAGTAGAGGGTGGGTTGTCTTTGTTCTATAACATCTGGGGCCTCAGCTGGTAAGATTTAAGGGACGTGGGTCTCTCAACAGCTGGGGCTGGAATCACTGGAGGCTCAGTCAAAAACATGTCTGGTTCCTGGGCTGGGTTGACTGGAAGATTAGGACTGCAGGCCAGAGTGCCTACATGTGGCCTCTCAGGATGGTTTGGCTTCCTCACAACATGGTGGCTGTAGAATAGTCAGACTTCCCATGTGGTAATTCAGTTTCTAATCATGAGTTTTTCAGCTACCAAAGAGGAAACTACATCACCTTTTTTGACTAAGCCTCAGAAGTTTCTCAGCATAACTTTTTTTTTTTTTTTTTGAGACAGAGTCTCACTCTGTTGCCCAGGCTGGAGTACAGTGGTGTGATATCGGCTCACTGCAACCTCTGCCTCCCGGATTCAAGCAATTCTCCTACCTCAGCCTCCTGAGTAGCTGGGATTATAGGCACATGCCACCACACCCAGCTAATTTGTGTATTTTTAGTAGAGATGGGGATTTGCCATGTTGCCCAAGCTGGTCTCGAACTCCTGAGCTCAGGTGATCTGCTGGCCTCGGCCTCCCAAAGTGCTGGGATTACAGGCATGAGCCACAGCACCCAGCCTCCCAACATTACTTCTGGCTGCAATTTATTAGTTTCAAAGGAGACGTAAGCCCACTAGACTCAGGGGGAGGAGAATTAAACCCTATCTCTTGATGGGGGAAGAACAAAGTTCTAGAAGAGCATGTGGGATGGGAGATATTATTGTGACCATTTTTAGAAAATATAATTTGCCAAAGGCTTGCAGGTTAGAATTCATTCTTCCCATGGACTTGCCAACCACCCCAAGAGAACAAGACCTAAGCTCCCCAAGGATGATGGGGCCAAAAGCACATGCTCCTGTCTGTGCCTTGCCTTACCCTGTAGAGGAAGCTCCTGAAGACCCAAAAAGAGAAGTGATCTGAGGCCCAGAATGAGTCCTCAGAGAGTCCCCTGGCGAACACTCAGTGAATACATATCATATCAGAGAGCAAGAGAGCTGCAAACTGTGCTGGGATCCCATCTCATATGACACTGCATAATGATAATGATGGTGATGATAAGACATTTACTGAGTGCCCATTTGGGAGCAGGCGTTTAAATGTATTTTTGTTTTTCATTTAAGCCTCCAAAAGGAAATGTATAACCTTAAATGCACATCTTAGAAAAGAAAAAAGATTGAAAATTAATGAGCTAAGAGTTTATCTTAATAAGTTAGAAAAAAACCCCAGCAAATAAACTCAAAGTAGAGGGAAGGAAATGACAAAGTGGAGAACAGAAATTGAAGAAACATGCCACAGAACACGCCACAGAGAGGATCAGCTAAGCCAGCCACAAGCCAATTGTGTCAAAATTGATAAATCCCTGGTGATAATGACGAAGAAAAAGTTGAAAGAAGGCAAAAATATTCAAAGTCAGGAACGAAAAGAAAGTTATTGCTATGGATGTTATAGGCATTAAAAATAAAATAAGAGGACATTGGGAATAATTTTGGGCCAATAAAATCGAAGGTATATTCGAAATAGACAAATTGGTTGAATATAACTTAGCAAAACTGACTCACCTTGACATAGGAATCTGGATAATCCTATAACCATTAAAGAAATGAAATCAGAAGTCAAACATGTTCCCATGAAGAAAATCTCAGGCTTCACTGGCAA
>NW_012114511.1:3967353-3967697 GCF_000951035.1 Colobus angolensis palliatus | reverse complement strand
GGGATTACCGGGATGAGACATCACGTCAGTCCTGAAGTCAAGATTTGAACCCTGGTTGACCTGGCTCCAAAACCAGAAAGCTCAGCCATTATAATTCTCAGCCTCTTCTTCAAATGCTATAGCCAGTAGCCAGTAGCATAGATGTGAGGGTGAAGGAGAAGGCCGTGGTCCAGAAGCCCTAGAGACAAGTATCTGATATATCCACTCAGAGAAGAAGGAACCTGGAGATTATCCCCAGGACCCCACTCTGCCATCCTTCAAGACCTATTCAAATGCTACCACTGCTTCTCTGCAGAGCACCATAAACCCTGCCTGGAGCCCCCATAGCTGCCCTAGCCCCCCTC
>NW_012114511.1:3953272-3966223 GCF_000951035.1 Colobus angolensis palliatus | reverse complement strand
ACAGGCACCTGCCACCACACCCGACTAATTTTTTGTATTTTTAGTAGAGAGGGGGTTTCACCATGTTGGTCAGGCTGGTCTTGAACTCCTGACCTCGTGATTCACCCACCTCGGCCTCCCAAAGTGTTGGGATTACAGGCATGAGCCACCGCTCCAACCGGCATTAGATTCTCATAGGAGCATGAGCATGAACCCTATCGTGAACCGCACATGCGAGTGATCTAGGTTGTGCACTCCTTATGAGAATCTAATGCCTGAGTACAGTTTCATCCTAAAACCTCCCCTCCGTCTGTGGAAAAATTGTCTTCCACGAAACCAGTCCCTGATGCCAAAAAGTTGGGGACCGCTGTTCTAGACCACCCAAAATATGTTCTTGCTAAAAGTTATTTTAAGATTTTCACTAAAATAAAAACTAAAAATTTAAATATTCTCATGGTAAAATTTGTGGTCCCTGAAGATAGATTTTATAACAAGCATGAACTGCTCCACAATATAACGTAGCATTTCACTCTCTTTTGAAATCAAAATTAAATCCAGTTTAAATTCTGTGGAATGCTAGATTTTGCTTCCATCTCTTCACCCCATCATGGGTAATAGGGTAATCCATCCACATTCTTTACCCAGTGACTGTGAACAGGGTGGATTTCTCCATGCCTTGCCTTGGCTCAGCCATGTGACTTGCCATGAGCAGCAGTATTTTAGCAGATGTGACATGAGCAGAGGTTTAAAATGGGCGTGCACACTGGGACTGTTGCTGGGGTGCTTCTGCCATCTCCACGAACATCCCCCGGCTGGCCTGCTGGTCATGAAAGGAGGATGAGAGACACGTAGAGTGGTGCCAAACCATGCCAGCCCAAGCTGGCCTATAGCAATGAACAGCAGCTGGTCCCCAAACACATGCACTAAATAAACACTGTTGTATGCTGCTAAAATTCTGTGATTGTTCTACCGCACTAATTACTGCGGCCATGGTTAACTGATACAAGCCCCTTCTTACCAAGATTACCATGTCCTTCAGTACTGGCCATTGGCTGTGGCCAGTTGCCGCAGCTAATACGTATGCCCGGCCTGGCTGTGAAGCACATCTGCAGGTGGGGGGTGCCGTCCCATCTCCTCTGTGACAAGTTCAGTCACGGTGTCCTTTGAGAACAAAGGCTCCCAGAACTGCAGCGCTTTGTGCTCAGCCCTCATAGGCACACATGGTCCTCAGTGAAATCTGATCGCCTGGGTTTGATTCTTGGATCCACAACCTTAGGAAGTTCACTTTATCTATTTTTGCCTTATCTGTCAGATGGAAACAATAATAGTACCTACTTCACAGGGTTCTTGTGAGAAATAAGTGAATACGTACAACATGCCTAACACAGCGCCTCCTGGCACACAGTAGGTATGCACTAAATGCTGTCTGTTACTATTAGCACACATGTGGTCACCCAAATATGCTTCCTCCTAGGTCCTCCCATCTCAGAGGACACACCCTCGTGAGTGCAGGTTTCTGCCATCGATGGAATTCACACCTTCTTTCCCTCTCTGGTCTTGAGAGTTTCAACTAACCCTCTTGAGTTGAGACCATCGCGCTTTAATGCGGGAAGCATTAAGCCTCCAATCCTAATCTTTGGTTAAAAAGTCTGTTTGGAAGTTGTCTTCTGGGTATCCTGCTGCTTGCAGCTTCTCTTTTCTACTCTGAACTACACCAACCCTCACGGGGGTCAAGAAAGTCCACACTTGAAGGACATGAAGTGTGGCTCTCTCCCGCTCCTCGCCCCAGGGATGAAATGCCTTTCATTCTTTTGAGGTGAGCCTGCAGCTGAGAAAAACTAGACATAGTTATTTCCTCAATAGGTCATTCTGCTACATTTAATTCTCAATAAATCTTCACCATGAGATTTGAATTCCTCGGCTTTGTTTTATTCAGTGTGTACCTCCAGCACTTAGGACAGAACCCACACTTAGTAGGTGCTTGATAAATGTTGTGTAAATGAATGAATGAAGAATGTGAATCACAAGGTGGGAACAATTTTCAAACTAGGGGTGGAGAAATCAACATGACCATTCACTGTGTGCCCAGCCTCGTGCTTGACACTGAGGTCCAAGCAAGAAAAGTAACAAGGCACTTGGAGCTTGTAGTCAAGTCCTCAAAGACTAAAGTCTGCAAAGTAAACAGAGCTCAACCACACAAATCACTTGTTCTGCCTATCCCACATCAGAGAGAACCCAGTGAAGTGTTGGTTCAGAAGAGGCAGGATGTGGCCTAAGGTCTGAAGGCATGGGAGGGACTGGGGCAGAGGGCATGGGGGGCCCAGCTTACCCTGAGATAAGGTGTCCCAGAACACCATGAGCAAGGGCACAGCACAGGAATGAGATAGCTATTTGTGGAAAAGAACCATGACACCAGCCTGAGCCATTTGCAGCACTTGTGATAGGGAGTCATGGGGGTAAACTTAGCTATTTCAGGCTGTGGGCTGAGTGTTGAGACTTGGAGGTTAGGCTGGGAGTGGATCCTGGCAAAACAGGCCACAAAGACTGGAGCCCTGAGGTAAGGTGTGACAGTACCCACTAGCAGCAGGGCTCTCTTTCCTCTTATTCCAGGACCAGGTGAGATTTGAACCCCTGCCAGAGCCTCCAAATATGAGCCCACCACAGGGGCACATCCCTCTGCTCCTCTAAGAAGGTGAAATTTATATGGGTCAGGAGGCTTTGGTTTCCAGCAACAGAAAAACTCTAGCTAACTTAAGCAAAAAATGATTGTATTAGAAAGAAATGAGGGTGGCTCACAGAATCAAAGAAAATGCTAAAGAGGCTGTCCCAGAAACAGGAGGAAGCAGGACAGTGAAATCAAGGGCTATGGAGCAATCCCTTTATGGTGCCACCTTGGGGATACATTAATTCCATTTACTTTGTTTCTTTCTTTTCTTTTCTTTCTTTCTTTCTTTTTTTTTTATTATACTTTAAGTTCTAGGGTACATGTGCATAACATGCAGGTTTGTTACATATGTATACTTGTGCCATGTTGGTGTGCTGCACCCATCAACTCGTCAGCACCCATCAATTCGTCATTTATATCAGGTATAACTCCCAATGCAATCCCTCCCCCCTCCCCCCTCTTTTTCTTTTTTAATAGAGACTGATCTTGCTATGTTGCCCAGGCTGGTCTTGAACTCTTGGCCTCAAGCAATCCTCCTGTCTAGTCCTCCCAAAGTGCTGAGATTACAGGTGTGAACCACTATACTGGGTCCCATTTTCATGTCATTCCATTTCAGATTCAAGGAGGTGTCCAGGCACAGTGGCTTATGTCTGTAATGCCAGCACTTCAGGAGGCTGAGGTGGGAGGGTCCCTTGAGCCCAGGAATTTGAGACCAGCCTGGGCAACAGAGCAAGAGTACATCTCTATTTTATTTTATTCATTTATTTATTCATTTATTTATTTATTTTTAGTCAGAGTGTCACTCTGTTGCCAAGGCTAGAGTACAATCTCTGCTCACTGCAGCCTCTGCCTCCTGGGCTCAAATAATTCTCCTGCCTCATCCTCCCTAGTAGCTGGGATTACAGGCGCCTGCCACCACGCCTGGTTAATTTTTGTATTTTTAGTAGAGATGTGGTTTCACCATGTTGGCCAGACTGGTTTCAAACTCCTAACCTCAGCTGATCTTCCTGTCTTGGCCTCCCAAAGTGCTGCGATTATAGGCATGAGCCACCACGCCCAGCCCCATCTCAAAAAAAAAAAAAAAAAGATTCAAGGAGGAGAGAGCATCTGATTGGCCTAGCTTGGGTCACACGCCAATCCCTTAGCCAAGGAATGGAGGTAGCCTTCACTGACAGTCCACCAAGATTATAACAGCTGAAACAGTTGCCCCAAGCCAAATCTCCAAAGCTAGTGCCAAGGGAAATGGATACTGGGCAGGCCAAAACAGTGGCTCTCTATTACAGGACATGTGCACTGGGAAAACCTAGGGCCCAGTTGGTGCTGGAGGCTGGGGAAAGTGGGAGGATGGAGCAGTTACCTGAACAGATAGGTGTATCTTTGTGACTGGATCCCTAGGCCTCAGAGCCCAGCACTCATTTCAAGTTCCTCCTTCAGGGGCCTTCAGGACTGTGAGGGTGAGATGTGGGCTGGTAGGGAAGAAGGGGCTATTAAGGTTCTAAGTGGTTGCAGTGAGCTGAGATTACACCGTTGCACTCCAGACTGCTCAACAGAGCGAGACTCCGTCTCAAAAAAAAAAAAAAAAAAAAAAAAGGTTCTAGGTGGGAACCCCAGGCCAGTGTTGAGAAGTGAACCCATGGAACTTAATAATTTAATCGTTCCAAAGTGAGAGGAGGGAGGGACTTGGCTTTTCCTGGGATATGGCAATCATGGACAGCAAGCCCACTCTCAATCTCCAGGATGCCGAGAGGGTCAAGCGTTCCCCCGGCTTCCCCAGGCCCCTCACACCACAAGAAATTTCAAAAGATCAGAGGCAGAGGCCAGTGCTCATGCAGGGGAGAAGCAGGGAGAAACCTCCTGCTTCATGCAGTCGAAAGAGAGTCAAACGGGGGCGGGGGTTTGTTAGGAAAGTGTAATTACCAAGCCTGCCTGTTCCTAAAGCCTGGCACAAGGAAAATGGGACCATCTGGGATCTTGATGCTGTACAGCGGGGGCAGAGGTAGACTCAGGGCAACCGAAATCCTCTCCATGTGGTTGGAGCCTCCCTGAGCCTGGTCCAGACCTGGCCCAGCTCATTCTGAGAGGTGGAATGAGTTCTGAGCACAGGTCGCACAGGGACTTGTAGGCTCTTCAGGAACCAGGGAGGAGTGGGCTTATAAGAATGTGAATCAGGAGGAGGAGACAAGAAGGTTCTAGATTCACTCTCCATTCTTCCCTGCCCTGCTCAGAGCCACAGGAAGCTGACCTCTGTGTAATTACTGTCCTGGCTCCTTGCCCTCAGCTTCCTGTTGGGTTTGGCCAGTGGAAGGCACTGGCAGGAGACTAGCTGATAGGATAAGAAAGAAGTCAGGGCACTCATTCCACAACCTCAGCCCCACTGCTGGGCCTGGGTGTTGGTAGCAGCTGCCTTCCTCTGTAGAAGGCCACAGCTCCCATGGGGCAACAGCTCTCCCACAGCCACAGCTGTCACCAAGTTCTGCCAATACCACGCCCAGGCACAGTGGCTTACACTTGTAATCCAAGTATTTTGGGAGGCCAAGGCGGGCAGATCCCTTGAGGTCAGGAGTTCGAGACCAGCCTGGCCAACATGGTGAAACCCCATCTCCACTAAAAATACAAAAACTAACCAGGCATGGTGGCGCACACCTGTCATCCCAGCTACTCAGGAGGCTGAGGCGGAAGACTCACTTGAACCCAGGAGGCGGAGTTTGCAGTGAACCGAGATCGCGCCACTGCACTCCAGCCTGGGCGACAGAGTAAGAATCTGTCTTCAGACAAACAAACAAACAAAAAAACCCACCGCACCTCCTCTTACCCCTTCCGGCCTCCAGGTGGTAAGGGCTTTCTTCTGTGGCCAGGCCCTGGGTGCCACCTGGCCCTCGTAGTTTCCTGCAGCCCTGGTCGCCTGTGACTAGTCTTTTCATTAGCCTCTCCTCAGCTTACCCTCTGAAGGAACCACCTTTTTTCTGCAGGCCCCTGGTGGAACAACCTCTTATCGTAGCATAGCAGCGTGGAAGCCCCCTGTCACCTTGGCTTCTTGCTGAGCCCCTTGCTTGCCCAGGGCTGCCTCAGAGAGAACAACAGTCACGGAATCTCAATCAAGTGTTCTCTGCTGTTTGGCAGGGCCCTTTAAGAGGTTATTCTGTCACCTCCCTGCCTCCACGCATGGAGAATAGTAATAGGGCTGAGACTGGCCAACCCGGGAAAGGCCTTCAGCCGAGGAGAGGCCTTGTGGCCTCAGCTGCCCCCAGGGATGGGTTCTCTGCACCCTGCCTTGCTTGTGTTCCTTCTGCTGCCATCTCAGCCAATTCCTTGTCCCGTTAATGAAAAGCGTGCAGCTCTGTCCTCCATGGACTCTTTGTAGCAAGGAAGCCAGGGCTCTTTTATAACCATCCCCTTAACTTCAGTAGTCTTCCACTTACCTCTTCCTTTGCCCAGGGATAATCCTTTTTTCTGCCCCCCGCCGCTACCTCTCACTCAGAGCATGGTGAGGAGCAGGGAGAAAGATTGGGAGCCTTCTCTGAGACTTGCACTCCCACCCCAGACCTTGGTTTTCCCAGGAAGCAGCAAGCAGGGGCAGGCCTGTTTCAGACTGAAGGCAAGACAGATGCTCATTAAGGAAGCTGAGAACCGAGGGAGGTGACTAATGGTGTCAGGAGCAGAGCCCAGCAGGAGCAGAGAATTGAGCAACGGGATCAGAATTGAATGTGGGAGAAAACAGGAGAGGAGAGGAGTCAGCGCCCAGAGCCAGCGCGCTCTCACTCCCAAAGGATTCTTTTAGGAGAAAACACAACCAGCCTCCTCCTACAGCCTGCTTCTCTCCCTCCTGAAAGCTGTCATCTTTGAAGACTACTCCGTCACCTTGTGTGGGGGAGGGGTGGCTAGGACATGGATACAGATAAAGGTAAGATGTTCATTCATTCATTTCACAAACATTCACTAAGTGCCTGCTACATACAGGGCACCAGCAGTGAATCAGACAAGCAGAATCCCTGCCTTCATGGAGTTTATTACCTGATGCATTTAAAATGCAGACTTACAGCCGGGCGCAGTGGCTCATGCCTGTAATCCCAGCACTTTGGGAAGCTGAGGCAGGCAGATCACCTGAGGTCAGGAGTTCCAGACCAGCCTGGTCAACATGGCAAAACCCCATCTCTACAAAAATACAAAAATTAGCCAGGCGTGGTGGCAGGCAACTGTAATCCCAGCTACTCGGGAGGCTGAGGGACGAGAAACACTTGAACTGGGAGGCGGGGAGGCCGCAGTGAGCTGAGATCACACCACTGCACTCCAGCCTAGGTGACAGAATGAGACTCCATCTCAAAAAAATACAATACAATACAATACAATACAATCCAGACTCCCTACTGTGACTCACAAAACTGCACATGGTCTCTTCAACTGCACTCTATGCCCCTCTTTCTCTCACTTTGCTCTAGCCACAAAGGCCCTCCTGCTCTGCCCTGAGCATGCCCACTTCACTCCTAACTCAGTGCTCTTGCCTTGGCTGTTCCCTCTGCCTGGAACTCTTTTTCTCCCCGATGTTCTCGTGACTGCTTCCTTCCGGTCATGTAAGTATCAACTGAGAGATTTCCCGAGCAGAGAGAAAGGCACTCTAGGGAATGTGGAAAGCTTGTTGGCAAGGCCTGGTGTGGGAAAGAGCTGAAGAACTAAAAGGAAACCAGGGTGGATGAGGCAGAGAGGGCAGAGGGAAGCAGGGGAGATTTAAGCCGACCTCCCCTGAAAGTTGGCCCTGATCAAAGGCTGTGATCCAGGGAGCAGGTGACAACAGAGGAGAGCCCAAAGAAGAGTTTTTGAGTTGGTCACAGCTTCAAGTAACCAGGGAGCATTCTGAAAAGCTTTATGAAGAATTCACAACTGTCCACCCAGGGCAAGAAAGAGAGAAGCATTTATCCAGTGGTTCCCACTCCCCTTGCCAAGAGTTTCCCCCAGGGAATTAACTACCCTGCACCACTGGGCTGCCCAGGCAGGAAAGCCAGGCAGTTTCCTGACAACAGAGAAGCCCTGGGGCGAAGAGCAGGGGCGTGAATTCAGGGGCCTGTGGGTGTGGCACTGCCAGGTCACGCGGCATGAACAGGTAGAAGCCAGCGTGGAGCTGGTCGTGGTGCACAAGAGGTGTCTGGAACAGTAAGAGAGACACACCATGAGGATGGAGGGGGTGCTGGAGATAGGAGGGGTGAGTGGTACTTGCCTAACAAGAGGGTGGAAGCAAGGCAGGCAAATATTTCTGACGTGGGTGGAAGAGGAAGCTGTGGTTTGAGACATCAGATGGTGCCTCCCCTTTGTGGGGTGCCCAATCAGGGCACTGCCACCCCTACATGTCTCAAGGAGCCCATCTCTCACTTTGTGGGGCATTTACTAAGGGTCCCATAGCATCATCCCATGGGAAGGATGAGGAGGTAGGGTACTGATGTTTCTCAAGGTACCTGCATGGAACCTGTGTTGGGTGAAAGGCTAGGGAAGAATCTCACCGCATTTATCATGAGATCTGGCACACTCACTCAGTAATCAGTGTCTACCAAGCATCTACTATGTGCCAGGCGCTGTCCTGGGTGCTGGAGGAGTGGCAGTGAGCAAGAACACATGGGCCCTGCCATTACTGAGCGTAACATCCCAGTGTGTGACAGGCAGACTTAGTACCCATTCCACACATTTCTTTCTTTCCTTCCTTTTTTTTTTTTTTTTTTTGAGACAGATTTCCCTGTCACCATGCCAGAGTGCAGTGGCATGATCATGGCTCACTGCCACCTCAACCACCCAGGCTCCAGCGATCCTCCCACCTCAGCCTCCCAAGTGGCTGTGACCACAGGCATGCATCACCACACCTGGCTATTTTTTAAATTATTTGTAGAGATGAGATCTTGCTATATTGCCCAGGCTGGTCTTGAACTCCTGAGCTAAAGCAATCCTCCCACCCCAGCCTACCAAAGTGCTGCAATTACACCATGCCTGGCCTCCATGTGTGTTTCAATGTGTACACAGAACAGGTAGGTGCTATCTCATGGGAGCCTACAATCCATTCCCTTCCTCCATAATCTCCCCCTGTCCCCACCCACACCCAGCTCCACACGGAGGGCCCTGGGCAGGGGAATAATTCCAACCCCTCATGCTGGGGGCCAGCTCATTCTGATTTCTCAAGAAGTTTAATTTTGCCAACAGCCAGAGGCAATGACAGCAGCTCTGGAAATTTGGCTTCTGGTACTCTGGGCTGGGATAGGCAGCCCAGAAATAATTGCCTCTTTGAGTGCTTTATTGGAATGTGCACGTGCTTCCTCCTCTGTAGGGGCTGTTCTCTCCCAGGGCTGCTTCTTAAAGTGAGGAATGAATTAGGCCTGTGAGGCTGCCGGGGCTGCTTCAAGGAGTGGGTGGAGGGTAGGTCCGCCTGAGGGAGGGACGTTATCCAACCCCTTTCCTGCAAAATCACATTATAGGGACAGGTGTTTGGAGAGCCATCTGCAATCTATCTGTCGCAAGCACCAAAGCCTCACCATATTATGATCCTAAAGTTACCCCTAAGGTCTTCCTCCAACCCTACATTGTGCCAGAAGCACCTCACAGAAGTGCCTCCCTGCGCTGGCTGAGGATGGGTGGCCCTGAGACTCGGGCTCTGAGATCTGAGGGCTGCTTTGCTCTAGGCGTGCCCCTCCACGCTGCTGCCCTTTGCACAGGTTGCCTGTGCCTCCTTGCTCGGGGCAAGGAAACAGAATGCTAATGATGATGAGTCCAGGTTTCCCCGGGTGTGGACACCAGCCAGACAGATGGATTCCAGTGCTACATCCTGGCTCCAGCCTCCACACCTGCCACTGCACCAAGATGGCCGCCTCCCCTACTGACTGTGGGCAGGAAATGAGGGAAGTGAACAGGCAGAGAGCAGAAGTGAAGGGACTGAAATGCAGGAAGAGATTTCATTTTTCTCTGCCCCAAATCTGGTAGAGTCTTCCCAAGGTCACTGAGACTGTCTCCCTGACTCCAGCCCAGTCTGTGGCCTCCCAGCCTCCTAGGGAGCCCAACCCACACCCCCGACTTGCTGGGCACCTGGACATGGGGGATGAGGGACTTCAACTCCATGCAATTATTTCAGCTCCATGATTTAGCTGAAATCCTCTGCGTTCAAGCTGTTGACTATAATCTCTCTAAAATAATCACCCTCCTTTTATTTAGGTTATAATGTGGTGTTGAGGCACACGACGGAATGGCTGTTAGGGACATAAGGACCTCTAGGCCTGAGAACTCCTGTGGATGCTGCTCGAAGCTCCAGCGCTCCTGCAGGCCCACGGAAGTGCTGTGCCATGCCACTCCTCTCCAGTCTCGGCTTCTGGAAAACTATTCATTCTTCAAAATCCCAATCAAAGATCACCTGTTTGGCCAGATGTGGTGGTTCATGCCTGTAATCCCAGCACTTTGGGAGGCAGAAGTGGGAGGATTACTTGACCCAGGAGTTCCAGACCAGCCTGGGCAACAAAGTGAGACACTGTCTCTACAAAAATTTAAATATTAGTCAGGCATGGTGGCACACACCTGTAGTCTCGGCTCCTTGGGAGAATCACTCGAGCCTAGGAGTATGAGGCTGCAATGAGCCATGATCTTGCCATTGTACTCCAGCCTGGGTGACAGAGCAAGACCCTATCTGAAAAAACAAGATCACCTCTTCTTTGAAGGCTTTTCAGATCTGATCCCTTTTCAGGTCTAGTTGATTGCTCTCCTTTGAGTCAATACTTCATTCTGCAAATGGCCTGATCTTGAACAAGTTACTAATGATTATGGGACCTCTATAAAATGGAGATGATAGATCCCTCACAGGGTTAGCAAGCAAGGAGTTAAAGGTAATGTACTTTAAAACCTTGCGTTGCACTTGGCACGTGATCAGGGCTCAAAAAATGACAGTTTTTCGAGTGATAATGGCAGTGATTGCACTTTTTCAGTCGTCTGTTTACATATCTGTCACCTCTAATAGATTGTGTATTTTTCAGGACAAGGGCCGCAGTTGAGTCAGTGCTGTAGGCATGGCACGTGTGAGCACCCAATGCAGAGTAATGAATGTCAGTGTTACCTTTGAAACACAGTAATACCAACTGGCTTCTAAAGAGTGTTTGCCATATGCTGGCCCCTGTTCCAGCTAGTTTACCAAGATTATGTCATTTCATCTTCACAGCAATCCTATAAAATATTCTCATCCCCATTTTACAGATGAATAAACTGCAGCTTATCAAGGCTAGACAATCTGCCTGAGGTCTTACTGTAAGAAGTAGGAGATGGAGACAGTTCTTGAACCAGATCAGTCTGACTCCAGAGTTTCTGGCCACCCACCCACCTCCACTGTCCAGTGTGTTCTGTGCTATGTCGTAATCCTCAGGTCACCTGTCTTTCTTTTCTGCCTGACAACAGGAATTGGGTTTGGTTGATTTCTGTAGCCACTAACTCATGTACAGACTCTGGCACACAGTAGGCCACACAGTCAATGTTTCTTGGATAAGTAGATGAGAAAAGGAGAGGGAGAAAGGAGATGGTCAAAGGCAATTAAGAAGATAGTAGGGCTGGGCGGGGCAAGAGATGTTCAGTTTTGGAGAGCCATGGGAGGTGAGGCTTCAAGTGGGCAGGGAAGGGTATGGCCTGGCCCTGGGGCTCACACACCTTTCTTGGGGCTCCTTGCCATTCCCACCATCCCAAGTGCAAGAGCATTTGGAAGGGCATTCCCTTGGAAACAGACTGAAGCTCAGAAGAATCCAGGCTGAAGGCTCAGGTGCCCCCCTTCTCAGGCAGCTGCTTCCTACTCCCAGGACCCCTGGCCTGAGTTAGGGGAAACAAAAAGAGGTTTGCAGCATGTGAGCCAGCATTTGGGAGAAGAGCAAACAAGAGCAGACAGAAGCATCTCTGTGCCTTAGGAGACTAGACAGTGGTGACCAGGGAGTCACCCCCCTTCCTGAGCTCACCATTCAGGGCCTGACCTGACTCGGGAGGCTTGTAGCTTGGGGGAGCCAGCCTTGGTGGAAGTAAATCTCTCCGGTGAGTGGGTGCGTGCGTCTCTGGCTCCCTGTCCCATCAGCACGCTGGGGTGGGGCCTGCCCGCCAGCTGACCCCAGGACCTGGGATGCAGGAACCCTTACCAGCCACTCAGCCTGGCATCTTCAAGCCCAGTTGGTGCTAGAGGGAGAGGGAGTTTTTAATTTATATTTCTCGGCTTGATTCAGAGTCTGGGCAGCTATTTTGACTGCTTCACTGGAATATTCTTTAATCCTGAGTTTCTTTTTCTCATTATGGCTTGAAAATTAAAATCTCTCTGCCTTGGGCAAATGAAGGCTGAGTGAGAGAAGGCTGCTGCCACCACACATTTCTTATTTAAGTCAATTTGGAAACACCAAATGCTTTCTCTCAGGGCAGGTGACCGAGGGAAGAGGACAGGGCAGAGTTTAGCCTCCTCCTTGCCACGTCCTGGGCATTAATCCTCCCATTATTCCTGCAGCCCTCGCTGACCTGGCCTAATCACAAACTTAATAACACCCTGCACTTGCAAAGCTCTTCTCCATGCATTATTTCCAGCAGAGCCTCACAACAGCCCTGTATGGAAGGAAAGCAGGTGTTCTTGTCCTCACTTTTATTAACAAGGAACTGAGGGCCCCGCACATTTCATAGATGAAGGATGGAAGCCTCTGAGGTCCTTCGGGAGGTGCAGTGGGGTGGAGGTGGAGAAATTGTGACCCTCTCCCCTTCAAGTCCCCTTGCTTCCCAGAAGACAGTGGAGCCAGCACCCCTTCTTCTCATTGCTCCCAGAACACTGAATGGGAGACCCATTCAGGAGCAGCGTGATCTAGGGCAGTTCCTGTCCACCCTCTGAGCCTCAACTCCCTTATATTTATTTATTTTTATTTTATTTTATTCACTTTTTAATTTTATTTATTTATTTTTTTTGAGACGGAGTCTCCCTGTGTCTCCCAGGCTGGAGTGCAATGGCGCAATCTTGGCTCATTGCAACCTCTGCCTCCCGAGTTCAAGTGATTCTCCTGCCTCAGTCTCCTAAGTAGCTGGGATTACAGGCATGTGCCACCACACCTGGCTAATTTTTGTATTTTTAGTAGAGACAGGATTTTCACCATGTTGGCCAGGCTGGTCTTGAACTCCTGACCTCAGGTGATCTGCCCACCTCGGCCTCCCAAATTGCTGGGATTATAGGCTTGAGCCACCTTGCCTGGCCTATTTTATTTATTTATTTTTTTTTGAGATGGAGTCTTGCTCTGTCTCCCAGGCTGGAGTGCAAGGGTGCAATCTTGGCTCACTGCAACCTCTGCCTCCCG
>NW_012114511.1:3925479-3952437 GCF_000951035.1 Colobus angolensis palliatus | reverse complement strand
ATTACAGGCTTGAGCCACCGCGCCCAGCCTGCACACGGTTTTTACCAAGCTCATCAGGAGGTGCCTGGGAGGCTTCCAAGGTCTGAAACAGGTCTCCTTCCCTGAGGGACACAGGTTTAGAAATGAAGGCTGCCTCTGTCTCAAGCATTAGAAATTGTGACTTCCCTGTGGGTAAACAACAGCACTAGCCTTCTTAGGGACACAAGTCCTGGTGGAAAAGGAGCTCTTGTTCCACCTTTGCCCCACTCCCAGCTCCCTGGAGGACCTGGTAGTTTTCCACATTCTTTTATTCCCATTTGTGGGGCTCTGGAGCCTGGCCAGGTACCTTCCGATGGGAACCAGAACGCAAGGCACCACAGGCCCCTAAACCTCTCCAACAACTGCGTGTGATTGCTCCTAGTGCAAAATGCCAGCCACGTTCACCTTCCCCTCCTCCTCCCTGGAGAGTGGGAACTGAGGGCCTGACCACTATCTTTCTCATCACCTCAACCCCAGGGACCACACAGGAGGAACTCCAAATCTAACCTGAGCCAGCAGGAGGGGCAGCACAGGGCCCTTCTAAGGATGGTGCAGGTGGGAGCAAGAGCTGAGGTAGGGAGGAGTGGATGAATACTTCCAGAAGATAAAAGATTTGAATTGCACCTCAAAACCCAAAAGGAGGATGCATTGTTGAGGCAGGGAAGATAAAAATAAGCAAAGTGGAAAGCCGAGGATTTGAATTTAGACAGATCTGGGTTCACATTTCAGCTCCATCTCAAGCTGTGAAATTTTAGGCAACTTCTGGAGTCCTTGGTTTCCTCCTCCACGCTCCACAATGGTGATTATTCCATAGTGTTGTTGCAGCATTCAATGAAATAATGTACATAAGAAACTTACCAGCCAGGTGCTGTGGCTCATGCCTGTAATCCCAACACTTTGGAAGGCAGAGGTGAGAGAATCATTTGAGGCTAGGAGTTCAAGACCACTGTGGGAACATTGTAAGACCTTGCCTCCACTAAAAATTTAAAAATTAGCAGTGTGCCATGTCAAAACCTGTGGTCCCAGCTACGCAGGAGGCTGAGGTGGGAGTGTGAGGTTACAGTGAGCTATGATCACACCACTGCACTCCAGCCCAGCCAACAAGTGAGACTTCATCTCAATACAAAGAAAGAGAGAAAGAAACTTACCAAGTTTTCTGGTATATATTAAGCACCCACTAATGGCTGCTATTATTGTTATCACTATGTTGGTGATGGGGAGTCAAGAAGTGGGAATTGAAGAGCAGACTTTCTTGTTTGTAGAGACGGGCAACCAGAGTGAGTAGGGGAAGAAATCCCCAGACAGGGGTCTCTAACAGAAGCCATCTGTGATCTCATGAGGGCCTAGCCTTGCCACTCTGGTGCTGTCTCGTGGACTCAGATATAGGCTTTGATTTCCTTGGAGAAGTTCAGTTTACAGCAGGAATAAGCAGCATCTTGGGAAATTCGAGTCCCCGAGACTGGGCAGAGTCGCTCTCACTGTCAGATAAAGGGGCCCCTGTTCTGATTCCCATCAGTGACAAGGGATGACGCTCAGGCTGCCACTGAGCATGAGGGCCAGGCCAGAAGGAACGGTGGTTGGGCAGGTGCCAAGGTCTTGGGAAAAAACTGAGGTCCCAAGAGAGAAACCAGAGCTGCCCCAGTGGGTACTTCCTTCCCTTTTGTGCCTCTCACTTTTTACTCCCATCCCCAATTTCTTTTCTTTTCTTCTTCTTTTTCTTTTCTTTTTTTTTTTTATAGAGATGGGGGTCTCACTATGTTGCCCAGGCTGGTCTTGAACTCCTGGCCTCAAGTAATCTCCTACCTCAGCTTCCCAAAGCGCTGGGATTACAGACGTGAGCCACCACAACTGCTCCCCCTACCGATGTCTAATCCCTCCAACCCCTATCTCTGACAAGGAGGGTGGGACCAAGCTGAGATGTGTCAGGGCAGGTGGTGATGATACCATAGACACTGGCAGTCCTCTCCCAGAGGTGCTGGTTACAGTATTGGGCTTCCTCCTATATCACTAGACCTGGGGGACCCATAAAAGATTGGAGGGCCAGGAAAATGAAGTAGCAGTCCTAAAATCCTGACAAGTGAGAATTCACAGCTGTTGGCTTTCCCTCACCCCGTTTCTTCCTCTTTTCTTCTTCTTCTCCCCCCGCCCCCCCTCGCCGAGAGAGAGTCTTGCTCTGTCACCCAGGCTGGAGCGCAATGATGCGATCTCGGCTTACTGCAACCTCCGCCTCCCAGGTACAAGCAATTCTTCTGCCTCAGTCTCCCAAGTAGCTGGGATTACAGGCGCCTGCCACCACCCCCAGCTAATTTGTGTATTTTTAGTAGAGATGAGGTTTCTCCATGTTGGTCAGGCTGGTCTCAAACTCCTGACCTCGTGATCCACCCACCTCAGCCTCCCAAAGTGCTGAGATTACAGGCATGAGCCACTGCGCCCAGCTCTTTTCTTGTTTTCTTCAACCCAAGTTTCTTGTTTCTTCTTTCTCTTCTCACTCTCTCTTTCCCCTTCTCTTCTTTCTGCCTCTTCCTCAGACTTGCTTTGCAAGTTTTCAACTTCTGTTCCCAAACCCCCTTCACATACAGAAGAGTCTGTGTTTCTCTGGTCTCTCTTCTCATTTATGTCTCTGATTGCCTTACCCAGAGAAGGGACCCCTGCCTTCTCTGATGGAGGCTTAAAAGAGAGCAAAGCCCCAGGGCTGGGGTAGCTGAGGCTCAGCGGACCATGGGGGTGAGGCCTGGGCCACGTGGGGATGGAAGCATGAGCCGGCTCATGACTGCGTAAAACTGGTATTGATTGGGCTCTGGTGACTCACCACTCAGCGGAGCAGTCTGGGAGAGTGATGTCACTGTTGACACTAGGGCTGCCCCATCCCTGCCCTGAGACCTTTTCTTGCCTTGCTGACTTCTTTTCACCTCCCTTTATAGGGCAGGGCTAAGGAAGCAAGTTTCACCTTTGATGACATTTAGAACCACAATGTGGTTTTTTTAAACCAAGAATTTCCTTCCCACATCCTCACCTCCTCCTCCTCCTCTGCCTGTCTTGCGGTGGGTGGGGGGGGGGGTGGGTACTCATGTGCACGTGGGCATTCTCTGTCTCACACATGTGTGCACATTTCTTTTATGTATGTACAGCTCACGTGCATGCACACACACACACACACACACACACACACACACACACACACCCTCACACATACTCCCACCTGCCATCTGTTTCCGTCAGCTGGGGGATCACATAAACCGGGCCTCCGAACTGTGCAGGGGGACTGGAAGGGGCTGATTCTCCCAGATGGGGACCTGAGGAAGAACCCCTGTGTGCTCTTGTCTGCTGGCACCTCGATGCCATGTGCCTCTTGACTTCAGAGGCTGCACCCTTGAGCCCCAGTGAGCCCAGCATTTGGGTAGGCACATGTGTCCTTGAGAAGGTGCGCTTCCAATTTCACAATCAGAGGAAAACTAAGGTGGAACTGGGTTGTGGGCTGTGAGTAGGGACAGTGGGGGTATATGGAGGAAGACATAGACTAGGAGGGCCAGAGACTAGAAACTGACTCCGAGACAAATGTCATCGTTGTCCCTTCTCCCACCCTCCCCCAAATTAGATGTATATTTCTTTCCCTCTACAGTTTGAGAAGAGAGAAAGTTGCATCTCACTTGGTAACCAAGTCCCAGGAATCTAGCTTAAGCCAGGGCAGAGGAAGAGTTCCCAACATGAGGCTGAATATTAACGCTATGTAAATCACATGCAAATGTATTGAAAGCAAAAATAAATAGATGGTGGGTCTTGAAAAAGGAACAATTAGACTGAGGTGAAGGCAGTGGAGGAGCCACAGCCTAGTAACGGGGTAACTTCTGGAGTCTGGGTGCAGGCTGTGCACTCCTGTCCTCTAGAGATCCTGGTCTGTCAGTGGTTGGTAGAAAATGGTTTGTTTTGGCCATAAGCAACTAACTGACAAGTCCTTATCAAATGCATACCTGACCTGGTGGCAGAGGTGGATTTTCTGTGAAGCTAAAGAAGCTTGGGGGGCAGTGCTCCTCATTTGTACAGGCCCCTTCCAAACCCTGCACTTAATTCATGTTCATCATCTTGTATTTTTTTTCTTAAAGAGGGCTCCCCAAATTGTACAAGCTTTGGGCCCCACAAAACCTGGGTTCACCTCTGCAGTGAAGGGGATAATTGTGTAAAATGTTGACAAGCTCTCTGTTCTTGGTTTAATTAGCAGCCTCCTTTGAAATAATCTCTATCAGAGATGTGTCTGTATGCACAGCCTTATGCGCCCCTTTGCCTAGGTGGAGGGGACCCCATGGCTGCTCCTGTCTCCAAGACACCATGATTTTCTGCCTTGAGACTGGGGTAAGAGGAGGGTGAAGGAAACTGCTTTATTTCTAAAGGGAATGTGGCAGAAAACCCCAAGGAACAAGTACCTGATAATCAATAATAATAATATCTTACCTTTGTCAAGCCTTTAAGAGTTTCCAAAGGGAATATGTCATTTGATCTTCACAATACCCTGAAGCAGGAAGGAAAGGTATTATGGAGATTTGTTACAGACAAGTAAACTGAGGCTCAGAGAAGTCTAATTACAATAATAATAGCTCAAAAGCACAAAGCTATTTTATCAGCTGGAACCATCCCATATGTTCACTCATTTAATCTGCACAACAATTCTATGAGGTGGGTACAATTATTACCTTCATTTTAGAAACAGGGAAAGTGCACAGAGAGGTTAACCAAACTCAGGAGTAGCCCAGCCAACATCCGAACTCAAGCAGTCTGGCGGCTGAGTCCTCGCTCTCAATCAGTACACCACTCTAAAACCTTGTGCACAGTCATGGGCTACACTTCAAGTCCTGACCCATTTGACCCACTTCTCATCACCACTAAGCACTAACACGTCCCTCTGAACCAGGAACTCAAAGCCTAGAGGGAGGGGCAGGAGATTGGTGGGAAGTCCAGGTGACTGACCATAAGGATCAGAGTCTAGTCTTGGAAATGGCCCCTCAGGACAGATAAGTACCAGTGTTCCTCCTGGACTGAAAGTGCAGGGCAGGAGGTGAGCCGGCAGGCACCAGCCCGCCTAGAGCCCAGGGAGACTTCTTAAAGAAGCTGCAATGTGTTGGTTCCTTTTAGGAAACAACGTTTGACCACCTCTCCCCACTCCTTACTTACAGTCAAGTAAACTGAGGCTCAGAGCTGTCTAATTACAATAATAATAGTTCACAGTCAAGCATGATGGCTCATGCCTGTAATCCCAGCACTTTGGGAGGCCGAGGTGGGTGGATCACTTGAGGACAGGTGTTTGAGACCAGCCTGACCAACATGGCGAAACCCCGTCTCTACCAAAAATACAATTGGCTGGGTGTTGTGGTGCGCACCTGTAGTCCCAGCTACTCGGGAGGCTGAAGCAGAAGAATTGCTTGAACCCAGAAGGCAGAGATTGCAGTGAGCTGAGATTGTGCCACTGCACTACAGCCTGGGCGACACAGTGAGATTCTGTCTCAAAAATATATTATAATAATAATAGCTCACGAGCACAAAGCTATTGTATCAGCAGGGACAATCCCCACTTCCCAAACCAACGAGATCAAGATTATGGTCAGAGGTGTGTTTAGGGAGATTACCATGGCAACGAGGTAAAGGATGATGGACTAGGAGTAGGGGTGCGCTAGAGGGAGACTGGTTAGGAGATGGTGGCAGAAATTCAGGTGAGAAGTGATGAGGCCCCACTTGAACCAAGGTGGTGGCTGTGTGGCTGTGGTATAGAGAAGAGAGATGCTACAGGGGAGAATGAATGAAGGGAGAATAGGGATGTCTTCTTCAAACGACACAGCCCACATACAGGCCCCAGTGGAAGAAGCGGGGTAGACAGTGGGAAGTGCTGGCAGTGGTGGGGTCGGGGGGAGGGCAATAAACAATGAGGCCTGCAGGATGAGCAGCCCCTGGAAGCTGCCAGAGTTGCTAACATCCCATCTTCCTGCTCTCCCCCAGTCAGTCAGGCTGGCCCTGCCACTGGGCTCTGTGTGTGTGTGTGTGTGTGTGTGTGTGAGATGGTGGGGGCAGGGGGGTGGTGCTGGGGCTGGGGAAAAAGGAGAAGTGTCAGCCCTGGGCTCTAGGGCCACATACAGGGAGGTGAGCTATGAGGAGCATCACAGAAGTGTGATTTAGAGTCTCATTCCCACCGCCCTTCACCGTGCTGCAAGGACAGTTCAATGTAATATATAATTACCGCCGCCCCACAAGGCTGCACTGTACACAGAGCTCCCACCTTCCTCCTGCTCCCTCCTGCCTGCCTTCAGACTATAAATCAGTTTTCAATCCCGAATGCTACCTGTAAATGTTCGCACTCAGGATCCTCGCCTCATATTCCTATGTCCCTGGGGGGTGGTTCAGGATGTGAATGGCCTGCTTCCCCCAGTCCTGATTCTAACATCCCAGCCCCTGATTGATGGTGAAAGGAGCAGCAGGGAAGCTGGAATTGGCTCTGGGGTCTCTGGTGCCCTGGCCTGGGGAGAGGGGTGGGCAGCTCTGGATCTAACTGACTCAGCCAGGCCTGAACTGGACACTCCCCAGTGTACAGAACTGTGGATATGCTCCGGACCAATTGGTGGGAAGGCACTGAAACTGACCCCTCCCCGAAAATGACAACTTCTTTCCAGCTTTGTCAGATGTGCCAGGGCAGGCAGGTGAGCAGGTTCACTGGAGTGTCCAGAAGACAGCAGCCTCCCCATAGGCTGATCTAGGGATGAAGAGGCACAGCCATGCCTTTCCCCTGAGCTGGGATGGGAAATCCCATGATGCACCTTTGAGATGATGAAAGGACAAATCAAGAAAGAAATTCTTGGCCAGGCATTGTGGCTCATGCCTGTAATCCCAGCACTTTGGGAGACCAAGACAGGCGGATCACCTGGTGAAACCCTGTCTCTACGAAAAATACAAAAATTAGTGAGGCATGGTGTCACGTGCCTGCAATCCCAGCTACCTGTGAGGCTGAGGCAGGAGAATATCCTGAAACCTGGAGGAGGAGGTTGCAGTGAGCCAAGATCGCGCCACTGCACTCCAGCCTGAGTGACAGATCAAGACTCTGTCTCAAAAACACACACACACAGAAAGAAAGAAATGTTTTCTTTCTTCCTTTTTTTTTCTTAGGAGACAGAGTCACCCTGGCTGGAGTGCAGTGGCGTGAAGCTGGCTCCCTGCAGCCTCAACTGCAGGTGTGTTATGTCACCACCGTTTGCCGATTACCCCATCTGAAGAAGGCCCCCCGGCCCTGACCTATTACTTTCTATCTTAGTGCCCCATTTGTTCACTTTGTGGTACTATTATGATTCACAATATTCTATATTGTCTAGTGTCTTCATTTTTTGTGGATTTTCACTCCTGGACTGGAATCTCTGTGAAGGCAGGGGCCACATTGCCTAGTCAATACTGTATTCCAGTGACTTAGCATCAAGCTTCACACATCATGGTGTTAGTTAAATACTCTTTGAATGAACTGAATGCATGGAGCCAGGGTGGGGTGGCTGCCAAAGAGAAGGTCTTCAAAGCTGAGGCTGACTGTGCCTGCTCCCCTGTGGCAGCCCCATCTGCAGACAGCAGCTGGGCAGCTCCTTCCCAAGGAGACCAGGCTCACGACCCCGGGGGAATTGAGAGGCCTCTCCAGACCTTGGCCCCCTTCCTCTCCCTTGGAAAAACTCCAGTTGTGACCCCTCCTAGCTGTCCCTGGAGCTGCCTTCTGAGGACCAGGGGTTAATGGCCAGTGTTTATCACCTCCCACTCCCTGACAAGATCCCCAGGTCGCTGGAAAGCGGGGCCCAGCCCAAACTGATACCTTGCATGGGCCAGGGACTCAACCTGGGGACAGCAAAGAGGGACTGAGGAGGAAGCTCCTCCAAGCATTATAATATCCATGAAGTGAATGCAAATGAACTGAAAGCACCTTTTGAATAAGCAGCTTTTACTGAGGGAGCTGCTCTAATCCCTAAATGGCTTTGCTGACAGGGAGGAGCTTCCTGGTGGTGGAAGGGGTGGGAAATGGGGATGCACTGTCAGGAACCGGCTCTGCAGCGCCCTTGTCCCTGCACTTTTAGATTCCAGACACGCTTCTTGTGGCTAATGGAACTCGGAGACCTCTAACCTTGGCCTCCATATTCCACTCCCTGCCCCCGCCCCCAGAGTCTGCCGAGCCCGGCCTCTGTGTTTCCAGGAGGCTGAGGCTGCTGGGTGCTGGGTCTCAGTTTGAGTGATTCTCTGGGACTGGAAGCAGCTGAGCCTAGCTCCAGTGATGTAGCCCTGTGGGCTCTCTGGTGACCATGTGAGACATCCCTGGGCCTGTGTATAAAGGTGTGTCGCCGTGTGTGCCAGTGGGTTTGTGTCCATTTACACGCCCCCTGGAAACAAGTGTCATTGTGTTTGTGCCTCTGTCTGTCCCCACCCCCATGTCTCCATCCATCTGTATTCCTCCCCAGATTAGGGGGAGCTGGCCTCAGCTGGGGAGTCATGCTTTTTCAAGGACTAATGACTTTTATCAGAATGATAATGAACTGATGACACAGGGAAGCCCTGGGCTCTGGAGAGAAGCCAGAGAGGGAGCTATTGGGGACAGAGAGGAGGCTGGCAGGGTTGGGAGCCTAGAGGACTATGCCTCCCAGAAAGGCCAGCCAGCTCCATTCAGCTTTCAGCGGGGGAAGGAGATAGGGACCGAGGAAACCCAGGGCATGTTGGAAACACATTCTCCATTTCCCTTCCCTGTCCCACCTGCCTCTTCCTGAACCCGCCATTCCCTGCTTTGCTATTCCTCTCGCCCTCCCAAAGCACTCCCTTTGACTATGGGTCTGTGAGGCTAAGGCTGGCTATTCCCCTCTCCCAGTCTCCTTCACCCTAGCCCTGACCCAAAGCCAGGTCCTGCCCAGAGATGGAGCGGGAGCTGCTCCTAGAATTCTGAGTGGGCAGAGACACATAGGTGGCCTGAGCAGGTCTTGAAGCACCAGAAACTGTAAAGCTGCCCCTTGGGCATGGAGCTTGTCAAGGCTAATTGGCCTCAATATTCTTTCATAATAAGTGTAGGGCCAGGAGAGTTGTCAGTGGGGAAAGGAGAGGAGAATTCAGAGCTCACAGAACATCCGCACCAGGGACTCGGGAGATCACAAAACCAGGAAGTGTTCTCATTGGTCAGAGAAGATAAGTGATACCCACCTCCCAAAGATTTTGGAAAGATTTCAAGCAGAGCCTGCAGCGTGCAGGGGGCTCCCCTCACTGAAAAAGCTCCTTCACCTGCTGCAGAGAGGCAGCCACCTCTCCCCAAGCCGGAGCGCTCCGGCCCCTTTAGCACAGGCTGGCATGCAGTGAATATTCAATAAATATCAGCTGTTGTGGATATTAGCATAATCTTCTGGTGCAAAGTCTCTGAGGGTGGTCCCTGCAGAGAGGGGTCAGTTTCTAGGACCCTGGGATTCAGAAGGAACAGGGGACAGTGCAAAGCAGGCATGATACCAAGAGACCCAGTTTAAAGACCAAGGAGACAGGCATGCCGGCCCCCCCACCCCGTGGCCTCTCCTCCTGCCCCAGTCTTTCAGGGGGCGTCCTCCCTCCGGGGCCTGTAGGGAGTCCTCCTTCTGTCCCAGGCAGGCCCAGTGACCTTTTGCTCAAGTCTGCAAATATATTCTTGTCTAGTCTTGGAAATGAAATTGTGCTCAACATTTGTATAGGGCTTTTCCATTGCCCAGCCCTTTACAGATATTAGCTAATTAAATGGAGGAGGGGTAGAAAGGAGCTGGCCTCTGCAGTCAGGGACCCCAGGCCCTTCGGACCTGGGCCCCAGTCTCACTCCTCCCTTCTTTCCTGCAAGATTGGCCTTACTCTAAAGAGAAGGCAACTCCCGAGGAGTTGGCCACTGAGTCAGAAAGCAAGGGAAGCTGGGAGCTTGGTAATCGTGGCGTGGGTAAGGGTCTTCCTGAGGTCATCCTGTCCCACAGCCACACCCAGCAACAGACTTAGTCTGAAAGTGCAGTTCTGTGTCTGCCATGAGTGGGCCGAACACACAGGGCACACAGCTGTGTGGCCTGTTCTAGGGATGGGGCTAACCTCTCACCCTATCTAGGAGGCACAATTGTGGACAGCTGCTCCCAGCCTGGAGGGAAGCACAGAAGCCTCTACCCGCCCCGGTCTTCCTGGCCAGGAGGATTGGAGGGGAGCCATCTAGGGTCAGCAGAACAGCTTGCCCTGCCCACCCCTCCATCACCACCCTTCTAGAACTGCCCTCCAGGACACGGCAAGTCAACTCTCACCTGGGGAGGGTGGGAGGGGGGAATTGTGGGGGAGGGAGAGAGACCAGTTACGGAAACTGACATAGACATAGGGAGGAAATAGGCCATATTTCGAACTGAGACTGTAGGAGAAGGGAAAGGAAGAAGACTAGAAGGAGAGACGGAGGAAAAAACATCTTCATGGGGTGCCCGTAGTGTCAAAGATTGAGGATTTCTTCGCGCAGCCACAGGCAGCCCCATGTTGGATTCCTCTAGCCTGAGAGAGCTGCCCCTCCCACCCCACTGCCTATTATCCCTCATACCCACAAGAGACGGCATCACGGGTGCCCACTTCACAGGCGTGGGCTTCTTCACGGGGCAGGCGGTGCACGTTTTCCTCCCTGATCCCGTCAGAAACTGGAAGGTGGAGACTCGCTCTCCTTCCGCGGCCTGGCTGCACCCGGCTCACCCTGATCCCATCAGCCTGCTTGGAGCCAATTGAAGAATCAGCAATTCTGGAGACCCCGCCAGGTCCAGGAGAGGAGGACCTGACCTCCTCGCACCGTAATCATCTGTCTCATAAAACCAATTAGGGCTACAGGGCCAGGTCATGGAAGCAAGCGGGAATTTAGCTCTGGTGACAGTGGCAGTCAACTCCAAGGACAGAGCAGTATGTGACAGCTCCCTCCTCTCAGGCCCAGCCCCAAAGGCCACCCAAACAAAGGTCCTGTAGATGCAACAGAAGAGGTTGAGGTCAGACCCAAGGAAGGACTGGCTGGCAGGGGCAGGGAGCACTGCAGTGCTTCTTCCCTTTGTGACAAGCAGCCCAACAGAGCCTGAGTCCTCTCTCCACAGCCTTCTCTGGTTCCAGAAAACCTCAAGAGCTTCCCATCACGTTACCAAGGCAACTGCAGCCCTGCAAGATTCACAGTGAGGATGGAGAGAGAGCAGAGACTGACAGGAAGCCCAGACAGAATGCCAAGGTGGAGGCACACATCTGAGACTGAGCAGGGAGGCAGGGGCTTTGGGCCAGAGCAAACAGCCCCTGCCTTTCTGTTTGGGCTGTTCCAGGATCTGTTTTCCTGCAGGCTGTGAGTTTGTTTTACACACCCCAGTCCCCTGTGGGCGAGAAAACAGCATCAAAGCTTCCTTCCCTGTCAGGTGGGGATGCAGTGGGGGCAGTGGAGGCTCCTCCACAATTTCCCAGCATGCCAGATGCTGCAGCTCCTGGCCCAGCCCACGGGCAAGGGTTCTCCTGCTTTCAAAGGCCAGTGGGACCCTCCGCCATCACCACCTGCTTGCTCCACCTTGGGAGGCAGAGTCCTGCCAAGGGATCAGCAGCACAGGCTGCATTGGCTGGAATTGGAGAGAAGTGTGCTTGGCTCCTGGCTTGGTCATTTTCTAAGACTCCATGACCTTGGTGAAGTCACTTCTTGCTCAGATTGTTTCCTTAGATGAAAATGGGGATAATATGATGAATTCTTAGGATTTAATAATATCATATACATCATGTGCTTACACCAGGCCTGGCACTGAGTCCATTTTTTTTTTTTTTTTTTTGTAAGCAGTTTGGGAGTCTCTCTGAGCCTATTCTGGCTCGGGAGGCTGCCTGATTTAAAAAATAATAATAAGTTAAATGAAAAAGAAAAAAAAAGCTGTTAAAGGCTGGGCGTGGTGGCTCAGGCCTATACTCCCAGCATATTGGGAGGCCAAGGTGGGAGGATCACTTGAGGCCTGGAGTTTGAGACCAGCCTGGGTAATATAGTGAGACCTCATCTCTTTTTAATTAAAAAAAAAAAAAGCTGTCAAAATTTTATCATTATTATTACTATTCTAATTTTTATTATAATTGTGTGTACCTCTGTTTACTCATCTATAAGAAAGAAATCATGATTAGTCCTAATTCAATGAGTAGTTTGCAGATCTCATGAGAAAACACATGCAATGCCTTGACCAGCACCTTAGCCATGGGAAGTGTCAATGAATAGGAGTGATCCCTACACTCCCCTCCTTACCACTACCCCAGGCCTTCAGATTGCCTGCTGGGGAGCCACCACCAAACTGGGCCAAACTCCCAGTTCCCTAAGTAGTAGGGGCTATGGAAATGCAGTTTCTGGAGCTGTAGTCGGGGAAGCCATTCCTTTTTCCTTTTCTTTTCCTCCTTCCCTGCCCTCTGGGGAAGTCATTCCTAATTGCAGTGCCGTGAACTTCAAATTCACTCCTGGCCAGGAAGGAGCCAGGAGGAAGCCTCTGTGCTTTCTCATTTCTGTCTCAAGCCTGAGGTTCCCTGAACAGGCTGATGTCCAGCTAATGCCCAGTGTCCTGGAGAAAAGGAGTAAATTCCATTCTAAATGGAAAAAGCTTTGCCCCTATACAGAGGGCCAGGTATCAGGCTTGGGGTGCGGAGACACACAGGGGGATGGATAAGGTCTGCACCTCTTCCAGGTGCCTAAGTTCCCTGTCTTCTGTTGGCCCAGCTGAGGCCTTATTTCAGCAAGGAGATCTGAGATGTGACTGAGGAGGGTGGACTGCTCCCAAATCCTCACTGCCTTCTTCCCTGAAAATACCAACATTCCTCCGGGCCCCGTCATGCTTTTGACCTTTAAGAGGGATGAAGAGGCTGATTTGCGATGGGCTTTAAACTGACACAGTTTCCTCATCCTTGGCCCTTTCCACAGATGAGCACCTCACTGGTCCATTCCCACACTGGTTGCACAGGTGGGGGTGTCTCAGGGGTCTGCAGTGTGTGCCACGAGCTAAAGATGGGCTAGAACTGCAGCTGGCAGAATTGAGATGAAACCTCAGGGAAAACGTCCTTGGTGAAAGAGCTAAGAGACACAAAGAAAAGGCTACAGGCCCACGCAATTTTCTTCTTTTCAGGTTTTCAATCAGAGAAGGCCTCTTCCCTACCCCCTACTGCCCTAGAGAGCTCCAGACTTAATGCCTCAGTAGGGCTGGGCTGGAGCTGAGGTTGGGTATCCACCCATAGCTGTCAGGACTCTTAGGGCATTTAAAGAGGGTAGGGCAACCCCACCCCAGCCCAAGGCAATTCTGCGGCCCTGTGGGATGAGGTAGGCCCCTCAAGGCCTGAGAGTTTCTACAGAGCCAGGCTCTAGGGCAGGGGTGTCTAATCTTTTGGCTTTCCTGAGCTACACTGGAAGAAGAACTGTCTTGGACCACACATAAAATACGCCTGTAATCCCAACATTTGGGAGGCTGAGGCAGGCAGATCACCTCAGGTCAGGTGTTCGAGGCCAGCCTGGCCAACATGGTGAAACTCTGTCTGTACAAAAATACAAAAATTAGCCGGCATGGTGGCGTGAGCCTGTAATTCCAGCTACTCGGGAGGCTGAGGGACGAGAATCACTTGAACTGGGAGGTGGGGAGTTTGCAGTGAGCCAAGATTGTGCCACTGCACTCCAGCCTGAGCGACACAGCAAGACTCCATCCCCACCCCCTCAAAAAAAAAACAAACCAACAAACAAAAAAACCACTAACACTGATAGCTGTGAGAAAAAAAAATCGCAAAAAAAATCATGTTTTAAGACAGTTTATGAATTTGCGTTGGGTTACATTCCAAGCTGGCCTGGTGGCCCTCAGGCCATGGGTTGGACAAGTTTGCTCTGGGGGGAACAGATGACTTGGTCAGATGGAAGGGTCCAGATCTAGGGATGACT
Organism: Colobus angolensis palliatus; assembly: GCF_000951035.1. Taxonomy (NCBI): domain Eukaryota; kingdom Metazoa; phylum Chordata; class Mammalia; order Primates; family Cercopithecidae; genus Colobus; species Colobus angolensis. The sequence goes on along the minus strand of NW_012114511.1, from coordinate 3,938,507 downwards.
TGGGCATGTCTCAAGTACAAGTCCACAGACTCCAGACTTGGGCCTGTGCCCTCAGCTCCGCTGGCAATGCCTTTGTCAGCAGCCCAGAGGTCCCATCCTCCACACCAGCCACCACACCCAGGACTGCCCTCCATCCTTCGGGCAGAGAGAAGTTGGAGGTGCTAGAAGCCAAAGAGCCAGCTACAGGCATCGTACCCCCCACCCCATCCCCCTAAGGCGATGCTCACGCAGGCCCTGTTACTGGAAGCAGAAACTCCTGAGTGTGGGAGGCTTTGGGGTGACAGGGTGGGGAGGAGGAAGCCCGAAGAAGACAACCGGGAAGAAAGTCCTAACAGTGTCAGCTCCGGGTGAGGAATGTGCTGTACCCCGCCGACCAGCTCAGTAGTCCAGGCTCAGCCCATCCCCATCTGATGGGGCCAGAAACAGTCACAGAGGACTGTAAGATCTGGCAGAAAGAGGAAAAGCCATTTTTTGTTTTTTTTTTAATGATAAAGAAGTTGGTGAGCAGGTCATGCATGGGCCATAGCAACACAGATTAACCTGGGGAAAAGTTCTGAAGAAAACTGGGACATTCAGTTCTGCCAAGACAGTCAGACCAGGGTGAGCTACTGGGGGCTGGCAAAGGGTCAATGGTTACACTGTCCCCAGCCTAGGACCCAGCCAGCCTTGGCCATAGCTCCAGATGGAGACTTGCCCCACTTGCTGATCTCACAGAGGAAGAGGCCAGATTCCTTCCAGTCCAGGGAGTCTCTGGACAAGTCATAAAAGTGTTTCCTCCGAGTCTCTGTCTGGTCCTGCTAGAAGAAAATTGTTTGTCCATCTGTCAGTCTGAAGGTGAGTGGGGCTGGGTGCTGTGACTTAACGCCTGTAATCCCAGCACTTTGGGAGGCTGAGGCAGGAGGATTGCTTGAGACCAGGAGCTCGAGGCCACTTAAGCAACATAGACCCCATCTCTACAAATAAAAATGTAAAAATTAACCAGGTATAATGGTGAGTATTTGTAATCCTAGTTATTAGGGAGGCTAAGGTGAGAGGATGGCTTGAGCCCAGGAGTTTGAGGCTGCAATGAGCCATGATCATGCCACTGTATTTCAGCTTGGATGACATAGTGAGACACTATCTCTTTTTTCTGGGCGGGAGGGATGGAGTTTCGCTCTTTTGCCCAGGTTGGAGTGAATTGGCATGATCTTGGCTCACTGCAACCTCCGCCCCCCGAGGTCAAGCGATTCTCCAGCCTCAGCATCCTGAGTAGCTGGGATTATAGGTGCCCGCCATCATGCCTGGCTAATTTTGTATTTTTAGTAGAGACGGGGTTTTGCCACGTTGGCCAGGCTGGTCTCGAACTCCTGACCTCAGGTGATCCGCCCACCTCTGCCTCCCAAAGTGCTGAGATTACACATGAGCCACCGCCCCCAGCTGATGCTATCTCTTAAGAAAGAAAGAAGAGAAAGAAAGAGAGACAGGTGACCTCGCCAGTCACCTTCAGATTGACGGATGGACAGACAAAATTTCTGATGTTCCATGAGCCACGGCTGACATCAGCCCAGAATCCTCTTCTCAGATGACTCAGGAGCGCCCCCTTCTGTCTGGTTTGGCTGAAACCAGTGTGGGGGACAGGGAGAAAGAATTGTTAGATTCGAATCAGAATGCCCAGACAGCTGCTGCAGGAGGAGGCCCCACCAGAAGTGTCCTCACTTTAGGCTGCCCCCCTGATACTCCCACAGCCTGAATCAGAGCTGGACTTCCCCGGGGGGGATGAGGACCAAGGAGGAGAATGTCTAGAGTGCAGTTGACCCGAGAGGACGCCTAGGCTGTCATACCCTGGCCTGGCAGCCTGGCCTGTGGGCACATGCCCAGAGTTCTGGAGGGCCGTCCAGCCTGCAGATGTCCCCGGCTTCATGAGAAAAGTCATGGTCTGGGTAATAAGACCAGGCTCTTCCTCTGAGCCTAAGAAAGAAAGGGCTGAGACAATCATTTATCTCAAGGCTATGAGTGTGTTGTAGGGGGAAAAGCCAGCCATGGGAAGCACAAGAGGGGAGATGCTGCTTCTCCCCAGCAACTTCCTCCGGAGCCAATGAGACATGTTTCCCAAAGGACCTCCAGCTTCCTGTGTGCAGGTGCAGAAGAGACCCGCAGACTCCTCTGGTGTTTAGTTCTAACATTCCATGACCTACAGGATTCCACAGCTCACCCCCAGGCAGGGGCTGCCTTCTCTCCTGGACCATCTGCTGCTCTCCTTTCCTAGTTTATTCCTTAGTCTGATTTTTAAAAATTTATTTATTTATTTATTTATTTGCCATATAGAGTCCACACTGAATCTTCAGTCTGATTTAAATCCATCTTGCTGCATCTGAGTGGCAGCTAGAAGAGAGGGAGGGGGAAAGCAAAGGGGATGCTGAGAAACTGAGGAGGAGAAAGACAAAACAAGGAGAAGGAGTGGAGAGGACCGAGGAAGACCCGAGCAAATATCTGAGAGGAGCCGTCTGCCTGGTGGAGAACAGCTTCAGCATTGTCCCTAGTCACTCTCCCTGTCAACACTTCATAGCCGCAAGCCCGTGCTCACACTACATGTAGGTGTGGACACACACACACACACACACACACATCACATACTTAAGCTGTGGGGAAGACCTGGCTGTGTGTGGGGCTCGAGGGGGCAGTCTGCCCCCACCTGCATACTTATCTTCTCCTCCTCATGTCTCCCCACCCCCCAGCCTTCCAGCACTAGTTCTTTGTGCTTTCAAAGCAGCTCCCTCCCAGAATGCTACCTCCAGGAAGTGCTGAGCTGAGAGAATAGGGGAATGGAAGGAAGGGGAGCTAGTCCTCTTCCCCCCAACAGCACTGCTCCATCAAACAGCACCCCCTCCTCCCCTCACCTCCACCTCTTTCATCACTGCCACTGACAGCTGCAAAAACAGCCCTTCTCATCCTGAGCAGTGGGCTGCGGGGATGTGCCCATCTATTTCCTATCTACTTCCCAGGGCAGGAGACAGCTGGGGACAGGGTAGAGAAGCAGCATCGCTATCAATACCCTCTCCCTCCTTTCCCCCATAAGTAAAGAAACAAAAGAGAACGTCCTCCAGTCAGGCCCTAGAACCAGTGTGCAGTCACCCCAGCTTTCTAAAATCCCTGTCCAGGCTGCCCCCGGCCCTGTTCTCCCAAGGTAGACTCTATTTCTTAGACCTTGGAAAGTCGCTCTAGGATATCTCACCCTGAAAGACAGATCCACTCTTGGAATGCTGGGAGACAGTGATGGATTCGCCCACACACTAGCAACCTACTTCCATTAACTCCTGTGTCCAAATAATTTCTTTAAATCACCAACGATGAGGCTGGGGAGGGGAAGGCAAGCCTGTGACATCAATCTCCAGCAGGGATTCCTCCTTCAAACCTGACCAGGGCCAGGCAAGAAAAATACCCAGCACATTCTTCTGGGACAAAACTGTGGAAATGAGACCCCAGCCCACCCCGCCACCCATAGTGCCTCTTCTCACCTAAGTTCTTGTCCACCCTCTCCCTTGGTTCTGTGGAAAGACAACACAGAGACTTTTCCACCCCTTCCTGGAGGTTTCAGGGCTCTGGCTGCTCCTTGGCAAGGTGCGGGCTGCCTCCTGGGGCATCCCAACCCCCCTAGCAGCCAAGAGAGCATCTCCTGTGTGACCAGCACCCAGGGTGACCCAAAGGGCAGGGCATGAGAAGGATAACTAAAAGCTAAGAGCTGTACCTCAGTTACCAGTTTACCATTCCTTCTCAAATTACCCCAATTGCTGGCCTCGTTTTACAAAAGAGGAAGTGGAGACTTACAGGGGTCAACATGTACAAAGCTAGCTGCTAAAAAGGGACAGATCTGAGTCAAGCACAGGTCTTCCACCTCCAAAGTCTGCCGTTAGGGAAATCACATCCCAGTAGGGAAGGGGAGCAGGAAGCAGGTGACATTTCAATTGCTTAGTGTTCCCATCTACCCTTGGCTCTGGAACACAGGTTCATCAGCTCAGACCTACTGTTTTAGCCCCAGCCCGGCTTACTCTGCCTACTGCTAAGCCAGCCTCCAGCTAGGAAGTTTGTACATCTTGGGGATGGGCCAGGTGGGGCCTGGAAGGCAGAGGGGAGAGAGAAAGGAAGAGCTGGCATTTTGACAGGGCCCAGGAGCAGGCAAGGGGAAGAGAGCTGGGCAGATGGGCCTGAACCGGCCATGTGGGGAGGCTGGGCCTTGGGAAAAGCGTAGGCATAATGGGGCCTGGCTAAAGCACGGCTTCACCCATTTGGCATTTCTTCCTTCCTCCATTGTCCCTATTGCTCTGAATTGTCTGCTTTAGATGTGATTCTTTCCAAATGGGCACCCTCCACCTACAAAGGGACTGGCATGGGAGAGATTACTGACATCATAGTCTTCTTCTAGTAGCAACAGCAGGCTGGGGAACTGGCGGCCCAGACCACAACAGGAGCAGTTTGTGATGTTCTGTTCCAGCAGACTGGAGAGGGTTTTCCATGGCTCAGACCTGAGGCTGAGGAGCCAGAATAGAAAAAGCAGGAGAGAGGAGGACCCTGAGCTCTTGGACAACCAGTGGGCTTATTGATGGCCTGGAATACAGGTGTCCATATAGGCTTTCCCCTGCGAGAGGGAGAAAAGTCAGCACTGTCCAGCCCTGTGGCTCTGATGACAGTGGGACTTAGTGCGGATGTCCCCCTTAGAGGTGCTCTACCTCTTCCAGGCCCTGAAGTTCCCATAAACGAAGGGAGAATGAGAAAGAACCAGTCACTGGCACTTGCTGGTTTCCATTTCTCTTGTGTTGTTTGCAACCTCTGCCTCCTGGGCTCAAGTGAGCCTCATGCTTCAGCTTCCCAAGTAGCTGTGACCCCAGGCATGTGCCACCACACCTGGCTAATTTTTTTGTATTTTTTGTAGAGATGGGTTTTTGCCGTGATGCCCAGGCTGATCTCAAACTCCTGAGCACAAGGGATCTGCCCACCTCAGCCTCCCAAAGTGCTGGGATTAAGGGTATGAGGCATTGCGCCCAACCTGTTTTTTCTTTTTTTTTGAGATGGAGTCTTGCTCTGCTGCCCAGCCTGGAGTGCAGTGGTGCAATCTCAGCTCACTGCAACCTCCACCTTCTGGGTTCAAGCGATTCTTCTGCCTCAGCCTCCCGAGTAGCTGGGATTATAGGCATGCACCCCCACGCCTGGCTAATTTTTGTATTTTTAGGAGAGACGGGGTTTCAGCACATTGGCCAGGCTGGTCTCAAACTCCTGGGCTCAAGTGATCGGCCTTTCTCGGCCTCCCAAAGTGTTAGGGTTACAGGCGTGAGTCACTGCACCCAGCCTGTTTGTTTTTTCTATAGTCCTTTTTAAAGCATGACTCCATGTCTCTCTGAAGCAGAAACTCACCTCCTGTCTCAAGTGTTTCATTGAGTGGAGGTGGAGTGGGATATATTTCCTTTCCAGAATCTGGGAGAGCTGCAGTGGTTTGAGTCGTCTAGTGGAACTGCCTTAGTCAGTTCAGGCTGCTATAACAAAATACTGTAAACAGAGTGGCTTATAAACAACAGAAAATTTTTTTCTTTTCTTTTTCTTTTTTTTTTTTTTTTGAGAGACAGAGTCTCACTCTGTGGCCCAAGCTGGAGTGCAGTGGCACTATCTCAGCTCACTGCAACTTCTGCCTTCCAGGTTCAAGCAATTCTCTTGCCTCAGCCTCCCAAGCAGCTGGGATTACAGGCGTGCACCACCATGCCCAGCTAATTTTTGTATTTTTAGTAGAGACAGGGTTTCACCATGTTGGTCAGGCTGGTCTTGAACTCCTAGGCTCAAGTGATCTGCCTGCCTTGGCCTCCCAAAGTGCTGGGATTACAGGCGTGAGCCACCGTACCTGACCAGAAATTTATTTCTCACAGTTCTGGAGGCTGGAAATCCAAAATCAGAATCAAGTTCTGGGAGGGGCCTTCTTCTTCCTTCAGATGGCCAGCTTCTCATTGTATCCTCAGCTGGCGGAGCACAGAGAGAGGAAGCAAGCAAGAAGCAGCAAGGTCTCTCAGGACTCTGGTTTTAGAGACCAGGTCTTGCTCTGTCACCCTGGCTGGAGTGCAGTAGCACAAATAGCTCACTGCAGCCTCCAACGCCTGGCCTCAAGCAATCCTCCTGCGTTGGGCTCCTGAAATGCTGGTATTACAGGTATGAGCCACCGTGCCTAGCCCCGTTCATGAATGAAGGCACTAATCTCATTCATGAGGGCTCCAATGACCTCATCTAATCCTAGTTACCTCCAAAAGCCCACCTCCTAATATCATCACTTTGAGGGGTAGGGTTTCAACATACGCATTTAGTGGGGGACACTTAGTCTACAGCAGGGACCAAACACATCATGTCAAGAGAAGCAAGAAACAAATACTTTGAGACTGGCCTTGATCCTTAGAATATCATCTGGTCACTCTTAAATAAGGGCTCTCCAAATGCTGCCTCTGTAGATCAAAGCCAAAGAACCCAACTCATCAAGAGTGGCTGCAGAAGGCACAGCCCACACAGTCTGAGCACTAGAGAGGATCCCTAGGCATCCCCTAGATTCCAGGCCAAAGGCCCTCACCACCTATTTGGTGACAGACTCAAGTATGAGCTTACGGATTTTGAAATGGAAAGCAGCTGGTTCAGGAAGGAGTCCTTTGCACATAGAGGTGCCCAATAAATGCTGGATGCTGGGAGAGGAATATGCTCTGTATTTTGTAATTTGAGGAGAGAAGAGGAGGCTGAGTAGGAGTAGGGGGTCTTGCTACTTCAGTCAAGGTAACCAGGAAGCCTACTCTGCACCCCTACCAAACTGGAGGTGGGAGGACAGGTTACCATTAGGTCAGATCAGCCTCCTAAGCTGGTGTGAACCGTTCTCAGGCCACCGCTGAGCCTACCTAGGCTCTGGTCTTGTCTAGACACTTCCTCTCCAGCTGAGGCTGGGAAGCAGGTGCAGTCACTCACAGCCTCACTCTTCACGGTGCTGCCATTAGGACCCTGATTAGTAGAGCCCCATGCCGGGTTGCTAATGGGTTGAGGACATTAAGCACAAATGCTTTCCCAGATATGGGCTTGAGCAGAGCCCAGGAAGAAACAAATATTTTAATCTCAAATAAATAGAATGTCAGAGGGGAGGGGTTCCCTCTGCTTACTCAGCATCTGTTGTCCTCCCATCCTCCACCTGCCGCAGTTGCTGCCATTCTCAAGTCCCAGGAATTCCCTGTCCAGGCAGTCGGGCTCATGGCAGATCTTCACTCACCCAGGCATATGAGAATGGAAGAGATTCTCAAAGATTTAGAGGGAGGGGTATTTTGTGGACTGCCTTGTCCTATAACCCAGATGGTCAAGAAGTCCTTGACATCGAATTTGGATGACTCTTGTGATAACCTTAGCGCAGTTCCCCTTGGTTGGGGAACTGGAGAAAAGGACTGAAGATCCATGAGGGACACCTTTTGACACAAACTAGTTGCTTTAGGCCAGTGGTTCTCCCAGTGTGGTTGGGACCAGCAGTATTGGCATCCGCATCAGCTGGGAACTTGCTAGAAATGTAAGTTCTCAGGCCTACCCCAGACCTACTGAATCAGCTCTGGGTGTGGCAGCAGGCAAACTTGTTTTTTGATTGTTTGTTTGTTTTTGAGACAGTCTCACTCTGTTGCCCAGGCTGAAGTGCAATGGCACGAACACAGCTCACTGTAGCCTCGACCTTCTGGGTTCAGGTGATCCTCCCACTTCAGTCTCCAGAGCGGCTGTAACCATAGGCACACACCACCCAGTCTGGGTAATCTTTTGGTATTTTTAGTAGAGATGGGGTTTCACCGTGTTGCCCAGGCTGTTCTCGAACTCCTGCCTTGGCTTCCCAAAGTGTTGGGATTACAGGTGTGAGCCACTGCGCCCAACCCAAACTTGTTTTAACAAGCCTTCTAGTGGTTCTTATCCACTTTCAAGTTTGAGAACCGCTGCTCTTGGCTCTACCTCTCGGACTGAAGGGAATGTCAAGAGAAGAAAGAATTATGAGGGATGCAACAAACAGTCTCATCCAAAGAGAAAAAGAAATTGGAACTTTCCCAATGTGGAAATCTTGAGCCAGGCCTCAGAAGAGGCCTCTGATCCTCTGCGGCTGTAAATGTCAGAGCAGTGTCTAAGTGGCCCTGTGAGGAGGGAGTCTGGGGAAAAATAACCAAGCATGACCTTTTGCATTTTGCCCAGAGCAAGGCAGGATAATGGAGCAATCTTTTCAGGTCATTTATCTCCTACTCAGCCTCAGCTTTTCTCAGCTACCTTTCCCTCCAGCTGGGGCCCCCTAAAGCCCAGCCCTCCTCTCCTCCACCAGCCCTCTGGCCAGGCCCCCTGCCCGTCTATCTTTCTCCCTCCTCCATCAAATGAGAACTGGTTCAAACTTTCTATTTTCCTTCTTTCTCTTTCTTTCTTTCTTTTTCTTTCTCTTTCTTTCTTTCTTCTTTCTCTCTCTTTCCCCTTCCTTCCTTCCTCTCTTTCTCCTTCCTTCCTTCCTTCCTTTCTTTTCTCTTTTCTTTTCTTTTCTTTTATTTTTTTGAGACAGAGTCTTGCTCTATCACCCAGACTGGAGTACAATGGCACAATCTCAGCTCACTGAAACCTCCGCCTCCTGGTTCAAGCAATTCTCCTGCCTCAACCTCCCAAGCAGCTGGGATTACAGGCACTTGCTATCACACCTGGCTAATTTTTGTATTTTTAGTAGATTCAGGGTTTCACCATGTCTGACCTCAGGAGATCACCCACCTCAGTCTCCCAGAGCGGTGGGATTACAGGCCTGAGCCACCGTGCCTGGCCTCAAACTGTTTCTTAAGCAGACCAGCAAGGAATGAGGCCCTATTCTATAGGGAATAAGAGGGAGGAAAAAGAAAAACTCACTATAACCTGTAATGGGACAGCCTCTCTTCATACCCTACCCCCTTTCTTTTCTTTCTTCCTTTTCTTTTTTCTTTCTTTTTTTTTTTTTTTTTTAATGGAGTTTTGCTCTTGTTGCCCAGGCTGGAGTGCAATGATGCGATCTCGGCTCACTGCAACCTCCGTCTTCCCAGTTCAAGCGATTCTCCTGCCTCAGCCTCCTGAGTAGCTGGCATTACAGGCATGTGCCACCACACCCGGCTAACTTTATATTTTTAGTAGAGACGGGGTTTCTCCATGTTGGTCAGGCTGATCTCAAACTCCCAACCTCAGGTGATCCACCTGCCTTGGCCTCCCAAAGTGCTGAGATTACAGGCATGAGCCACTGCGCCCAACCTCCTCACTTCTTTCCTACCCAGGCCATACCAGTTCATCGTTCCTCCATAAAGAGTGAAGCCACTCTTTCCCTGGCCTTTTACACAACACCTGAATGGTCACACTTGCAAAGAAAGAAAAGGATAAAATCTAGGCTCCTAACCGATCCATATGTTTCCCAAGGGCCAATAGTGCTCTATAGCGTATTCTCCTATAACTGCCATACTAGATAACGAACACACCAGATTCCTAATTCATATTTCATACATTGAACTCAAGGGAGCTCCTAGAAGCAAGAAACTAAGGAGTCTGTTTCCAAATTGGACCCACAAGAGGAATCAAGACATGGGTCCTCCTGAAATGACTAAGGAAGAAGCAGCCTTCTGCTGCCTGTGTGCCCGTGCACTGCTGTCTTCATCTGTTCATTCACTCCACAAGCATGTATAGCACACCTGCTATATGTGGACCCTAGATCATATGTTCTAGTGGGAAAAACACATATGTAATGTGTTTTACTTACATATGTAATGTAAGTAAACATATAATATTTCAGATGATGTTAATTGCTTCAGAGAAAAACAAAGGATGGTAAGGGGAATAGGGATGGTGGGAACGGGGTCCAAGAAAAGCCTCTTTGAGTGGGTGTCATTTCAGCAGGATCCAAAAGGAAGTGAAGGAGCCACATTTTCAGCTATCTGGGGAAAGAATGTTCCAGGCAGAGGGTATAGCAGCTGCAAAAGCTCTGAGGTGGGGGTATTTTGCAAGGCGTGGAGTGAGTGAGGCTGGAGTGGAGGAGTAAGGGTGAAAGATGTAGGATATGAAATCAGAGAGAAATTGGTGCTCAAATTATGTAGGGCCTTGTAGACCATGGTAAGGATTTTAGATTTCTTTCTGGGTGAGAGGGGAGGTCATTAGAAGGTTCTACACAGAAAAGTGACACGTTCTGATTTAACGGGAGTACTCTGGCTGCTGTGCTTAGAACAACCTGTAGGGGACAGAGCAGAAACAAGAAAACCACTCAGGAGACTACGTCAGAGCCAGGAGTTTTCCCCTCAAATTCATCCTTTCCTTCCACATTTTAGCTGGGGACATGGCTGCTCAGAAAAAGGACTACATTTCCCAATCTCCCTTGCAGCCATGTGACAAAATGCCAGCAAAGAGGATGTGAGCGGGCCGGGCGCAGTGGCCTACGCCTGTAATCCCAGCACTTTGGGAGGCCAAGGTGGGCGGATCACAAGGTTAGGAGTTCAAGACCAGCCCGGCCAGAGTGGTGAAACCCCATCTTTACTGAAAGTACAAAAATTAGCCGTTCGCGGTGGCAGGCGCCTGTAATCCCAGCTACTCGGGAGGCTGAGGCAGGAGAATTGCTTGAACCCAGGAGGTGGAGGTTGCGGTGAGCCAAGATGGTGCCACTGCACTCCAGCCTGGTGACAGAGCAAGACTCAGTCTCAAAAAACAAAAAGAACATGAACTAAAGAGGGTAAAATGTGAGCTGATGGATATGTTCATTAGTTTGAAAATGGTAATCATTTCACAATGCATACAGATACCAAAACATTACATTGTACAGCTTAAATAATATATACAATTTTAGTAGAAACGGGGTTTCACCATGTTGGCCAGGATGGTCTCGATCTCCTGACATCATGATCCGCCCACCTCGACCTCCCAAAGTGCTGGGATTACAGGCGTGAGCCACAGTGCTCAGCCTCTAATTCTTTTTTTGAGAGAGTCTTGCTCTCTTGCCCAGGCTGGTGTGATCTTGGCTCACTGCAACCTCTGCCTCCTGGGTTCAACTGAGTCTCATGCCTCAGCCTCCCAAGTAGCTGGGATCACAGGCACACGCCACCATGCGTGACTAATTTTTGTATTTTTTAGTAGAGATGGGGTTTTGCCATGTTGCCCAAGCTAGTCTTGAACTCCTGGCCTCAAATGATCTGCCCGCCTTGGCTGGAATTACAGGCATGAGCCACCGCCATGGCCTGTATTGTACCTAATTCAAAGGCTATTGTAATTTCCCAGGCAAGCAATGATACTGGGTGGTTCTGATGAGGGTGATAGTGGTATAACTGGGGATAAGTGACCAGATTCTGGTGATAATTTAAAGGGTAGAACTTGACAACACTTCCTGAGGGATTGGATAAGGGGACATGAAAGGAAGAGAAGAACCAGGAATGACTCCAAGACTGGGGCTCTAGTAGAACAGATTTGCATTTATTGCCCTGGGGAAAACTGAGGGACTGCTGAGTCTGAGAGGACTAAGAGAGACTCACATGGGGATGGCAAGTAGCTGCTGGATATGACCACGACCTATCAATACAGCTGGCTTTAAAGTCCAGAGATAGATGGAATTAGTTAGGGAGTGAGGATGGATGAAGAAGAACAGAAGTGTAAGGACAGCCCTGAGGCATCCAGAGACGGGGAGGTGAGGAGCCAGCCAGGATATGATGGAGGTAGGAGGAGAACTGGGCGTGTCATGGAGGCCAAAGGAAGAGCATGTTTTATGAAGAAACCATCCGTGTCAAATGCACTGCTAGGATGAGTAAAATGGGGACTCAGAAATGACAGCTGAAATTAGCAACATGGAAATCACTGGTGAGACTGACAAGAGAATTTGCCCTGGAGCACTGAGGACAAGCAGGGATGGGAAGAGAGGAAGTGGAGACAAATACAGATGATTCTGAATTCCTGGCAGGTAGAAATCATTAAAGCATCTGATTTCCACCCTTCCTATCATAGTTCTAAGCCTTCTAAAGGACATGAGGGCACCCAGCAACTCAGTCTATCCAGCTCCCCTTCCACATTGGTCTGAAGGGCTCTGCAGTCTCTCCTCTCCCAAATTCACCCTGTTGCGGGGAGCCCCAGCCTGCCTGCAGCTCTGCCTCTGCCCTACTGGCTCCCAAGGCCGCTCTCAAGGACTACCTTGGCAGGCTAGGCAGGCAGGCCTGACTCTCCTGGATCATAATTAGTGCTGTTGCTAACGATGTTTGGCCTCTGTGGAATAGCAACCTGGGAAGTTCTGATACTTCCAATTTTCCCCCTCAGTGCTTTCCCAGATGCAATTTCCCAGCCAGTGCCTTGTGCTCTCCAGCCCTGGGCCCTGGCTGCCTCCTTGCCAGGGAGAATTAAGCCTGTGCCTCAGATGCCACTCCAGAGGGCCTCATCAGTTAGCTAAAACCATCTTCTGGCCACTATCATGGCATTATCATATTAACACAGGCACTGGCTTTCAGGGAGGCAGGGGGCTGCTGTAAGGAAGAGGTGGAGGAACTAGGCCAGCCCTACACAGCACACAATGAGCATTGCTAGTCAAAAAAAAAACGGATGGCTGGAGAAAAAGGAGCCCTCCCAGATGAACTCTGGAGTCTTCAGTGGAGATGCAGCTCAACCATCTCCTCTTTCCTGATGAGGAGCCCACCCAGTGCTCCTCTCTCCAGCAAGGGAGGGCCGCAGCAGCCAGAACCCTAGACACTGCCCCCACGGCCTGGCATCCTGGGACTGGGGCCAGACCTCGTCAAGACTTGGGCCCAGCTCTTCTCAGCCACAGCAGTACCAAGTCCTGGACTCTTGCCTTGAAAGTGACAGCTCATAGGAGTGTCCTGATCTCCCAGGTCTGGAGACTTTACTTCATCGCTCTGATGGGCTTCTAGCTCTCTGGGGCAGGGGGCTGTGGTGGGCTATACATCTCAACGTCTTGAAGGAGAGGTCAGAGGGGTGCCTTGGGTTAAGGGCACTGGGATTAACTGGACTTTGGCTTCTGCTACATGAGATAAAGATGAAAAATCAACATTTCT
>NW_012114511.1:3921882-3924818 GCF_000951035.1 Colobus angolensis palliatus | reverse complement strand
TTTTTTTTTGAGACAAGGTCTTGCTATATCACCCAGGCTGGTCTTGTACTCCTGAGCTCAAGCGAGCCTCCTGCCTCAGCCTCCTGAGTAGCTGGGAACACAGGTGCGTGCCACCATGCCTGGCTCCCAGTTTTTACAGACGAGGACACTGAGAGGAAACACAGGAAAAGCAGTGCTGCCTTTCCCAAGGACAAACAGTCAGGAAGAGGACTGGAATCCTGGTCTGCCTGATTCCCAAGCTCTCTGTGGTTTCCCATCCTGAGCTGACCAAGATTTAGGGCCACTATGGAAATGGCATCATCGAGTGATGTCACTAATGATTAGTGATTTCATACATGATGTCACACACTGAACACAGTGGCAAGGTTTCTAGACAGCATGGCTTGTGCTTCTCAGGAAAGCTTCCCAAAGCAAGGCCAGGCACTGTTAGTCTTTGGCCCACCTCAGAGCGTTCAGAAAGTGAGGATTCCTCACACTCTCCTTTAAATTAGTGCCTGGCTCCAAAGCTGGCTGTGCTCATTCCCAGGCAGTGAGCCCTTGACACCACTCAAGGGCTCACCCTCTGTGGAACAGTGAAAGGAGGGTGGGCTAGGGAAACAGACAGGCTTGGGTTCCAATCCTGACTCTTCACTCTGTACCCATTTGAGGCAGACTTTTACGGGAAAAGAGACCCCTTGAGTTAGCTCAGGCACAGAAGCTTAGTATAAAAATACATGCAGAACCACTTCTGGCCTGTCAGGAAACTCCAGGGGCAGGTGCTGAAGCTGGGGAGAATCTGGATTCAAGACTTCTCAAGGGGGCCAACCATGGTGGCTCATGCCTGTAATCCCAGCACTTTGGGAGGCCGAGGTAGGCAGATCACGAGGTCAGAAGATCAAGACCAGCCTAGCCAACATGGTGAAACCCAGTCTCTACTAAAATACAAAAATTAGCCGGGCGTGGTGACACGTGCCTGTAGTCCCAGCTACTCGAGAGGCTGAGGCAGGGGAATCACTTAAACCTGGGAAGTGGAGGTTGCAGTAAGCAGAGGTCGCGCCACTGTCCTCCAGCCTGGCGACAGAATAAGACTCCGTCTCAAAAGAACAAAAAAAAAGACTCCTCAGGGGCTCTTCAGGACCAAAAAGGTCTTCCTTCTCAGGCTCTGCCTGCCCTCAATGTGATTCTGCCACACTGGGCGCATCTGCATCTCTTCCTGGCTGTGCTCGCTGCTGGGGAATTCTGCTTCAGGTTGAGGTTACTAAGAGGGAATCCTATTGGCCAGCTGTCTTTCTGCACCAGGCAGTAAGTCAGAGGAGACTGGCTAGCCCATGGATCAACAGGGCTAAGGTTAGAACCTCCCTCTGATGTAATCACCTAGGGCAGAAGAGGCAGGCGTAGGTAAGTGGTGATTTAAACAACTAGGGTAGAGGTGATGTCATATGGTACATAATATGGCCTGCTGCAAAGTCTTCACCAGTACAAAGTCCCTTAGAAGGGATCATAGGGTGGGTAGGTAAACAGGACTAACACACTATATTGTGTATCTTTAGGCAAGTTACTTAACCTCTCTGGGCCCGTTGTTTTCTCATCTATACAAATGGGACTATAACTCCTACCTCATAGGGTTGTTATAAAGATTAAAAGCCCACTGGAACTCCAAAAAAAGCATGAAAGGGGACGACAAAAGTCTCAAAGTGCCTGGCACACAGTAGTTGCTTGATAAACATTGGTTTCCTTTCCCTTCCCTTCTATAGGAAAGGCCGTATTTTGTTCTCTCTTGTTCCCTTTGTTCTTCTTTTGTTCTCTCTTAATACATTTTGTTCTCTATTGCAGAAATGGGCCTCCTAGCCAACCACCTAGTAGAAGAGAAAGAGCCACCTCTCTCCTTTTTTTTTTTTTTTTGAGACGGAGTCTCGCTCTGTCACCCAAGCGGGAGTGCAATGGCACGATCTTGGTTCACTCCAACCTCTGCCTCCTGGGTTCAAGCGATTCTCCTGCCTTGGGCTCCCAAAGTGCTAGGATTATAGGCGTGAGCCATTGCTCCCAGCCCGAGTCCTCCCCTCTCTTATAATCCTGAAGAACCAGTATTACTAACCCTCTTCAAGAACCATTGACAGGACGAGTGATGGGGAGCAAAGAGGGCGCCTATGTCAAAAGGAAGATAAATGTGCCTCATGCCTAGGAAGACACTATGATGGAATGCCTGGACAAAGCAGCATTTTTCTTTGAAATGCTATGAGATGATAAAAATGAAAATAGGTCTTCTCCACCTCGAGGGCGTAGGGTAGAAGAATTATTTCTCAGTGGTTAATCCATGCTCAAAGGAGTTGTCCTAGCCTCATTCAATCATTGACTCAGCAAATATTTATAAAATGTCTACTATGTGGCTGTCTCTGCTTTCATAGAACTTACAGTCTCATCAGGGAGAGATAATAATCATATAATCTGACTAATGAATATACAAATACAAACACGATGAGTGTTATGAAAGAAGGGGGCAAGATTCTATGAGAACTTTTAGAATCTGACCTAGATTGGGGAAACAGACCATGTTAAAGATTTGGACCTTTATTTTGAGAGCAATAGGAGGTTGTTGAAGGGTTTAAACAAGGTTTTGGCATAATCAGATGTGCGTTTTGAAAAGATTGCTCTGGTTACAATGAGGAGAACAGACTGAAGGAGGCCTGTTGTGGTAATGTAGCAAGAGATAATGGTATCTTGCTTTGGTAGTGGTGATGGTGGTAGAGACAGAAGTTTTGGATTAAAGAGATATTTAGGAAATAACAGCATTGGCTGGGCGCAGTGGCTCACGCCTGTAATCCCAGCACTTTGGTACACTGGGGTGGGCAGATCACTTGAGGTCAGGAGTTGGAGACCAGCCTGGCCAACATGGTGAAACCCCATCTCAAGAAGGAAAGAAAGAAAGAGAGAGAGAGGGAGGGAGGGAGGGAGGGAGG
>NW_012114511.1:3920536-3921786 GCF_000951035.1 Colobus angolensis palliatus | reverse complement strand
AAGGAAGGAAGGAAGGAAGGAAGGAAGGAAGGAAAAGAGAGAGAGAAAGGAAGAGGAAGTAACAGCATTTACAGGACCTAGTGATTGATTAGATATGGGGTGAGGAGGAACATGGTGACAACAAGGATTTGGGCTTATTTAAATGCATGGAAGACCAGAAGTAAAGTCTTAGACATATTGTCTTTGAGACACCCAACTGCCAAAATTGAGCTGGCAGCTGGATACACAGTCTAGAGCTCCAGGGAGGGGTCACGGCTGGAGATGACAAATGTGTGGGTCATTTTCTCAGAGGCAGTTCAAAGGCAGTAGATGAGCTCGCTTAAGGAGAGAGTAGAGTGAGAAGAAAAGAGGTTTAGGACCAACTCTGAGGAACTCAGACATGTCATTTAGGGCAGTGGATCTGAAAGTATGCTCCATGGAACCCTGGGGGATCCCCAAGACCCTCTCAAGGGTCTGTGAAGTTAAAACTGTTTTCTTTCCTTTTCTGTTTTGTTTTTGTTTTTTTCAGACAGGTTTTCATTCCTGCTGCCCAGACTGGAGTACAGTGGTGCGATCTTGGCTCACTGCAACCTCTGCCTTCCCAGGCTCATGTGATCCTCCTACCTCAGTCTCCCGAGTACCTGGGACCACAGGTGTGCACCACCATACCCAACTAATTTTTGTATTTTTTGTAGAGATAGGTTTTGCCATGTTGCCCAGGCTGTTCTTAAACTCCTCAGCTCAAGCCATCATCCTCCCACCTCGGCCTCCCAAAGTGCTGGGATTATAGGCTTAAGCCACTGTGCCCAGCTAAAACTATTTTCATAATAGTGTAAGATATGATTTGCCTTTTTATTGTGTTGACATTTGCACTGATAGTGCAAAAGCAATGGTGGGTAAAACAGCCTGCACCTCAAAACAAATCAAAGCAGTTGTGCTAACCTGCGCTAGTAGTCACAGTACACGTCACTGCCATGCACATGCACTAAAAAAATTTCATGTTTACTTAGGAATGTTCTTCATCAAATGGTAAAGATTATTAATTTCTACTAAATCTCAATCCTTGGGTACTTTTTTAAAAATATTCTTCTGGGCGCGGTGGCTCACACCTGTAATCCCAGCACTTTGGGAGGCCGAGGCGGGCAGATCACCTGAGGTCGGGAGTTTGAGACCAGCCTGGCCAATATGGAGAAACCCTGTTTCTACTAAAAATACAGAATCAACCAGGTGTGGTGGCTCATGCCTGTAATCCCAGCTACTCAGGAGGCTGA
>NW_012114511.1:3912787-3919802 GCF_000951035.1 Colobus angolensis palliatus | reverse complement strand
TATATTCTGACGAAATAGGAAGTACACATAAAGCATTTCTGCTGTATCCCAAGTACAATGATAGTCTCCAGGAAAAGCACTTTTGCAATTGTTTTGAGTTTCAAGCAGAACTAGCCTTTTTTTTTCATGGAGCACCATTTTGTTTTGTTCTGTTTCTTTTTTTTTTTTTTTGGTTGTTTCTGCTTTGCTTTGTGTTTTGAGGTTTTTCTTGTTCTGCTTTTGTTTTGAGACAGGGTCTCACTCTGTCACCCAGGCTGGATTCCAGTGGCATGATCTTGGCTCACTATACCCTCGACCTCCCGTTCTCAAGCGATCCTCCCACCTCAGCCTCCTGAGTAGTTGAGACTACAGGCACACACCACACACCTGGCTAATTTTGTTTATTTTTTGTAGAGACAGGGTCTCACTCTGTTTCCAGGCTGGTCTCTAACTCCTGGGCTCGAGTGATTCTCCTGTCTTAGTCTCCCAAAGTGTTGGGGTTACAGGTGTGAGCCATGGCGCCCAGCAAGGAGAATTATTTTTACTTGAAAGTATAACAGAGAGGCAAACTATGATTATTCAGATTTGAGTATTTGGCAGATAGTTTTCCAAAAATGAACAAAGTAAGCTTATTACTTCAAGGAAAACAACTGACAGTATTTGTTGCCAATAATAACATTCAAGCTTTCAAGTGAAAAATTAGAATTTTGGAACACTTGTATCTGTCACCATGAACTTGAAAACTTCCCAATTCCTAAAGACTTCTTTGATGAGATTGATAGTGATATAATGAATGTGATTTTAAAAGTATTGTATAATGAAATGCATCAGCATTTAGAAGCTATGTATAATTCAGTGGACCTATATTTTCCAAATGACCAATACACAATATTACAAAATCTCTTCAAAGTTCAAGATAAACCAATGGATTTTAATGTCATAGAATAGGAATTGATTGACATGATTTTAGATTCCACATACCTTTAAGAAACTACTATGTTTCCTCATTAGTATAGTGGTGAGTAAAAAAGGAAAGAAGAAAAAACTACTGTGTGTCAACTTTTGGAGTAGTGTCCAAGAAAAATATCCACAATTATCTGAAGACTAAAATATTCCTCACTTTTCTAACTCGGTGAGGCCAGATTTGTTTCATGTTATGGATTAAAGAGATATTTTGGAAATAACAGCATTGGCCAGGCACGGTGGGTCATGCCTCTAATACTAGCAATTTGGGAGGCCAAGGCAGGTAGATGACTTGAAGCCAGGAGTTCAACCAAAACAACATATTGAAACTGATTAGGCCAGACATGGTGGCTCAGACCTGTAATTCTAGTACTTTGAGAGGCCGAGGTAGGTGGATCACTTGAGGTCAGGAGTTTGAGACCAGCCTGGCCAACATAGTGAAACCCTGTCTCTACTAAAAATACAAAAATGAGCCAGGTGTGGTGGTACACACCTGTAATCCCAGCTACTTGGGAGGCTGAGGCAAGAGAATGACTTGAACTGGGGAGGCAGAGGTTGCAGTGAGCTGAGATCACACCATTGCACTCCAGTCTGGGTGACAGAGAGAGACTCTATCTCAAAAAAAAAAAAAAAAAAAAAAGAAATGGATTCACTATAATAAGAGAATAAGATAAGAGAATCCAAGTATTTTTGATTAAGCCAGTTATTAGAGATTTGTAAAAATGTAAAACACGCCAATTTTATCACTATTTTAGGGGGAAAATATAGCACTTTTTTCACCAAAATGTGTTAGTTATGTTAACACATAATGGTTTATTTTTGTTATTTTAAATTTAAATGGATTAATAAATATTCCTTCAACTTCTCAGGCTTTCTTTTTTTTTTTTTTCACATCAGATGGGTAATGTGCCACCATCATAACAAGGTTTGAGGGAAGCACATCTCACACACAAGCATGAAAACCCAGTCATCATGCTTATGAACTACAAAAGGATCCCAGTTTTCATTTTGAATATAGTAAATATCAATAGCGATAACCACATAAACAAAAGCTCTTGGAGACGTCAGTCATTTTTCGGAGTATAACGGAGTCCTGAGACTGAAAAAATTTGAGAATCACTTATTTTTTTGCTTGTTTCGTTTTTGAGACAGGTTTTGGCTCCATTGCTCAGGCTGGAGTGCAGTCGTGCAATCTCAGCTCACTGAAACCTCTGCCTCCCGGACTCAAGCCATCCTCCCACTTCAGCATCCTGAGTTGCTGGGACTACAGGAGGGCAGCACCACACCCAGCTAATTTTTGTATTTTTTAATAGAGAGAGGGTTTTGCCTTGCTGCCCAGGCTGGTCTCAAACTCAAGAACCGCTGATTTTAAAATAGCCATCCACAAGGCACAGTGGCTCATGCCTGTAATCCCAGCACTTTGGGGGGCCAAGGTGGGCAGATCACCTGAGGTCAGGAGTTTGAGACCAGCCTGGCCAACATGGTGAAACCCCGTCTCTACTAAAAATACAAAAATTAGCCAGACGTGGTGGTGTGTGCCTGTAGTCCTAGCTACTTGGGAGGCTGAGGCTAGAGAATTGCCTGAACCTGGGAGGTTGAGGTTGCAGTGAGCTGAGATTGCGCCGCTGACCTCCAGCCTCGGCAACAGAGTGAGAACTCTGTCTCAAAAAAGAAAGAAAGAAAGAAAAGAAAACAGCCATCTATTTGTTTTAAATGATTTATCATCTCCATGGACAAACAGCTGGAATAAGAAATCTTTCCTGGCCGGGCGCAGTGGCTCATGCCTGTAATCCCAGCACTTTGGGAGGCCGAGGCGGGCAGATCACGAGGTCAGGAGATCGAGACCATCCTGGCTAACACAGTGAAACCCTGTCTCTACTAAAAGTACAAAAAATTAGCTGGGCATGGTGGCAGGCGCCTGTAGTCCCAGCTACTCAGGAGGCTGAGGCAGGAGAATGGCGTGAACCCGGGAGGCGGAGCTTGCAGTGCGCCAAGATCGTGCCACTGCACTCCAGCCTGAGTGACAAAGCAAGACTCAAAAAAAAAAAAAAAAAAAAAAATCTCTCCTAACTTGTAAGTATCTTGAGGGACAAGGAAACCTCACAACTTACAAGCACACATGGTATTTTGGAGCTCTGGAGATGGACTCCATCAGTTCCAAAAAGCCTCCCACAGAAGCTTCGCATCAAAAAGCCCCACCCTGTCCTCATCCCAAGCAATGGCTCAAACGATTTAGTGAAACTCAACATCTTATTCAATCAATGCCACCCTCTCTTCTCACCAGCACATTCTACGTTTGATTTATCAAGCTGAGATTGGTCAGGAGTAGGGCCACAAGAAGGGAGGATGAAGGGGGCAGATAGGGTCAGACCTATCTGGTTCTACAGACCTATCTGGTTCTACAGACCTATCTGGTTCTAAAACACCAGCACATTCAATTCGTTGGGTATTTTGCATGAATTTCCTCTTGAGTTCACAGGCTCCTAACTCAGCAGAATTAAAATGGGATGAAGTAATTAGAGCAGCAGCCTGTGAGGATGTTTTGGGCCTGGCGTGCATAGGGAATGTGGGGCAGGGGGAAAGAAAAGAGACGAGAGCCTTAAGGCAGAAGATGAGGAAAGAAATGCATCCCAAGGGTCAACTCCTTGGGAAAGACTCTCCCAGCTTCCCTGGGTCACTGGTCGGCAGCCCTCTCCTCGGTTCTGCTTCCTGAGAGCCTACTCCTGGTCTGGCCCTTCACAATCAGGCTCCAACCTCCCTTTCTAGTCCCCTTTTCAGGCACTTCCACCAGATGCCCTTCACCTCTACCCATGCTAAACTCACCACCCTACCCCTTCACTACGGTCCTTTCTGTCTTTTTTTTTTTTTTTTTTACTTGGAGATGGGGTCTCGCTCTGTCGCCAGACTGGAGTGCAGTGGCGTGATCTCAGCTCACTGCAGCCTCTGCCTCCTGGGTTCAAGCCATTCTCCTATCTCAGCCTCCGGAGTAGCTGGGACTACAGGCATGTGCCACCACGTCCAGCTAATTCTGTATTTTTAGTAGAGATGAAGTTTTACCATGTTGGCCAGGCTGGTAATGAACTCCTGACCTCAGGCCTCCCAAAGTGCTGGGATTATAGGCGTGAGCCACCACGCCCAGCCTGCTTACACTTTTACCTCTCCTATGAGACGATTGGTTCCCAGCCTCTGGATGTCACGCATGCATTGCATTTTCCTCCCTAAGCAAATCGCCACCTCATGATAAGACTTTCCCCCTTTGGTCCCCAGACCGACTCCTAAATTAGTTTAAACCCGCAAGCTTTAAGTTATAAGCAGCATGATGCAGACTTGTGGGTGTGTCATAGTTTGAGTTTAGGTGCTAATGGTATGTTGAGAGCATGCGTGTGACTATTTCAGGGATATAATTTGAAGGGATTGGTTTGTGGATTATTTGTGCCTGGACCATGGAAACTCTGAGTACCTGGCTAATTTTGATAAAAGCTGGTGACCATATTCAGTTACCCTATAAAAGAGCCAGAGGCTCCTCCCTGGGGCAGCCTATTCATGTTTCACCAGTTTTTCCTGCCAGGTCCCTCTGTAGAATTGCTGTCCTTCTCCAACGAGATAAGATGAACCCAGGTCTCTTGGGCCTGTAGACTCCTGGAACATCAGCCATCTTCTCTGTGATGTCAGGGGGAGCACCCCTTGTCTAGAAAAGAGATTGCTGAATCCCGAGTCTCTCTCTGTTTATCTCTGTCTCTCTCTCCCTCTCTCTGTCTCTCTCTTTGTGGCACTAAGATTTATTAGAATGTGCCTTAACATAGGCACTGGGGCTTGCCCATGTGCCTATGTTCTTGATGTATAAAGCCCAGATGTTCTGCCAGTTCTTCCAGAGCAATGATACCGGGAAGTTGAAAGCCAGATGGACATTGTACACAAGCTCGTCGTCTGTCATCCGGACATGGCCAAGAGCCATGCCACACAGAGCCCTTTCTTCCTCTGGAACTTGCCTGTGGACTTCCCCTCATCAACTTTGGCCACTATGTCTTCACTGTACATCAGCAGGGAAGGGAACCTGCCTTCCTTATTTAGGCCTGGGCCCAGGATTTGTGGGACCTGCCTGATCAGAGACCCTGAGGCCAAAAAGGCATCATACTTGTTAAGCAGCTTCTTGTTCTTGTCAAGTTTCTTCAGCACCTCGATGTCCACGTGGGAGATACCCACAGCCTTGGCCTCATCCCAGTGCTGCTGGTCCCCCAGGACACATGTGGAGAACCTGGGGCGGGGAGTGGAGTTCAGATGACAGTACCAAGAAGCGTTCATCTTTCTGAAGGTCACAGTTCTTCAAGAGGATCTGTAGCTCCAGTGTTCCCAAAAGTTTCTGGCGCTTGCACTGCTTCCTGTCCAGGACTTCCCGCACTGCCTCCTACAGGGTCTCAAGAGGCTGCTGCTCTTGGTGTCTTGTGCAAGGGTAACAAGAAAAGAGCTAATCCTGCCTCTCTTGAGGCCTAGGGCTCTTCCATTTCCTCCCTTCTGAGTCTAAGGAGGGAGGGGAGTGGCACGAGAGCCTGCATTTGTCATGTCTGGTAAATCCATATTCCCTAAATAAGGTCCACTTTATTAGATGAGAAAGGGTCACTCTTAGTCCCACTTTGGTTTTGTTTGTTGTTGTTGTTTTTTTGTTTCGTTTTGTTTGAGACAGTCTTGCTCTATTTCCCAGGCTATTGTGTAGTGGTGTCATCCCGGCTCACTGCATCTTCCGCCTCCTGGGCTCAAGTAATTCTCCTGCCTCAGCTTCCCAAGTAGCTGGGACTACAGGCATGTGCCACCATGCCCAGCTAATTTTTTTGTAGTTTTAGTAGAGATGGGGTTTCACCATTTCACCATCTTGACCAGGCTGGTCTCAAACTCCTGATCTGAAGTAATCCATCTGCCTCAGCCTCCCAAAGTGTTGGGATTACAGCCATTCCCCGCCTTAATCCCACTTTTGAAATAATGAGGAAATGAATCTTTAACTAGTAACACCACTTAACACACACATGCACTTTTTGTGATATGACAAAAAATTGCTTAATTTTCATTTTGGCAAGCATGGAAATAAACAAATCAGTGATGACTACCATCTACTATGAACATGTTTTGAGGAAAGAACATACATGAGAATATAACTTCAAACTAAAGAGAAAAGATCTTATATTGAATACATTTAATTTTATGTAAAGACTCACTACATTGTCTCTTGCTTTTTCTTATTTCATCATGATAGTGAAATGGACCAGTGAATACCCTAGCATGGAGTCTGGGAAGAACATAACTAGTCCGTGATCTCCTCTAAGCGGGGAGTGGTATTTGTTCATTTATGTATTCGCAGAACCTAACTCAGACCTAACTCACAGCACTCACTACATCTTTGTGGAATAAAGGAAGAGAAGAACGGAGAAAAGAATTCCTCATTTGAGGACCAGGATAGGAGACAGCTTAAGCCCCACTGGACTTGGGACCCTGGAACAATTGTCTCCACCAAATTCTACTCTGTGACCTCTTTTTTGGGGGGTGGGGGATGGAAGATAGAATTTCACTCTTGTCGCCCAGGCTGGAGTACAATTGCGTGAGCTCGGCTCACTGCAACCACCGCCTTCCAGGTTCAGGCAATTCTCCTGCCTCAGCCTCCCGAGTAGCTGAGATTACAGGCACGCACCACCATGCCCAGCTAATTTTTGTATTTTTAGTAGAAACAGGGTTTCACCATGTTGGCCAGGCTGGTCTCGAACTCCTGACCTCAGGTGATCCACCCACCTCAGCCTCCCAAAGTGCTGGGATTACAGGCGTGAGTCACTTCACCCAGCCCTGTATTGTGGTTTCTATCCCTGTCTCCCCTACAAGACTGTGGTTCTTGAAAGGCAGGTACCATGATTTTTTCCATTCTCACATCTCCAGTGTGTGACACCATTTCTGAATAAATGACTGGAAGGAAAAAAACCCAAGGAACCAACTAATGTCTTTTTTTTCTGGGCAGTTCAGAATCAGAGGCAACTATGGATTAAGGGACTACAATTAAGTTCTGTGAAATTTGTCAAAATTAAAATAAAGTCAC
>NW_012114511.1:3911535-3912081 GCF_000951035.1 Colobus angolensis palliatus | reverse complement strand
AGGCCATGAAGAGAGGGTTTTCATGCTTGTATGCTTGATTAAAAAAAAAAAAATCACAAAAGACTGTAAAACTCACAACCTTGCATGAAGGCCTTCACAACATTACATAAAAAATACTTATGCAAGGACATCTGCCCAGCAACTGCCTGTCCAAGCTCAGACTGGCATCACCCTTGGTATTGATGTTTAAAGCCAAGGATAATTATTTTAAAATAATTATGGAATCTTCTTAATTTTTCCTTTAAAAGCCTTTATCAGGTTGGGCATAGTGGCTCACACCTGTAATCCCAGCACTTTGGGAGGTCAAGGCATGCAGATTGCTTGAGTTCAGGAGTTTGAAACCAGCCTGGGCAACATGATGAAACCCCGTCTCTACATAAAACATAAAAATTAGCCAGGCATGGTGGTACACGCCTATAGTCCCAGCTACTCGGGAGGCTGAGGTGGGAGGATTGCTTGAGCCTGGGAGCCAGAGGCTGCAGTGAGCCAAGATCATACCACTGCACTCCAGCCTGGGCAATAGAGCCAGACCGTGTATCAAAAAAA
>NW_012114511.1:3906213-3911145 GCF_000951035.1 Colobus angolensis palliatus | reverse complement strand
TTTTACTCACACAGTTTACTATGGCATGCATATTCATATTCCCATTGCAATGTCCATTCCAAAATAAAGACCTTTTCTTTTAGAAAGCCTCTCTGATCATTATTTAGGTTGACAGTTCCTTCTCACATAGGGTATAAAAAGTGCTCTGAGACAACTCCACTCCCTGACCAAAACACCAGTGCAGATTTCATAGCCTTTAATGCCTGAGGCAGTGCTGAGGCTGGGCAAGGAAAATTCAAGTGTCCTTTCATCCACAAAGTCACTAACACAAACCCGTTCACCCTCGCCTTGAAGCTACTAATGCCAAGAGCACCAACAGAAGCCTTAGTGCTCAGGAAAGAGAAAGAGGGCCTGGGTCGAGCACATCAAATTTAGGTTTTTGTTGAAACTGAAGTTGTAGCTGGAGAGTAGTCTGGGTGTGTTGATCCCTCCTAAGCCCTCGCCAAATATAAAATGTGGGAAACCATATGATCTTACCCATGAAACTGTCCTTGCCTATGGTCTTTTTCTGCTTGTTCCTAATTGCTGTTGTAATTTTAATGAGTCCCCCTTCATCAATTCCACATTCCATATCTTTCAGCTATTATACTAAAAAAGTAGGGTAGGCAGGAAGTTGAGGCTGCAGTGAGCCATGATCATGCCACTGCACTCCAGCCTGGGTGACAGCGCAAGACCCCATCTCTAAAAAGAAAAAAGAAAAAAAAGTGGAGCAGGATGTGCTCGTTGACGCATAACTTTTATGTAACTTGGGCATGCCCAGATTCCTCTGACCCAGGCTCCACCTGCCTTCTGACAGATTAGCTCTGAAGGAGTTCAGAAAATGCCACCCCAAAATATACTGCTTTGGGCCTCAAACTGAGGATACTTGGGAAACAGCAAATGCAGGGAGAGGCTTTCTCTGAAATTCCCTCATCTGCCTAAGGACAGATTTTCCAAGAGGAACTCCATTGTCATGAGTCCCCTCCCCAGAAATTTCATCAACCAGGGAAGATTAACCAGGAGAGGAAACTAGAGGCCCACTTCATACCCAGACTGTCTCATGATGTCACCTGTTCTTCTGAGGGCCCATTCATCTTTCCCCAAAATCATTACAGTCCCCTAAGTTGCCTATATCTCCCCTCACACCTCCCCCCTCAATGAACAGGGCATGTAAACATCTACATCTCACTGGGTTTGCAGGTACTCATTTTTCTTTCATGCAATGCCCCGTGCACATAATATATTTGTATAATTTTCCTCCTGTTAATCTGTTGTCAGTGTACTTCATAGACTCAATAGTTGAATCTCAAAGGGTAGAGGGAAAGTTTTCCCTCCCTTACAGCTCATTCCAGCAATTTCTAACTGGAAAATCAGGGATACATGTGCCCATCCAGCTCCAGACACACTTGCAGGATCACAGAATTTTTTTTTTTTTTTTTGAGACAGAGTCTCGCTTGGTGGCCCAGGCTGGAGTGCAGTGGCCGGATCTCAGCTCACTGCAAGCTCCGCCTCCCGGGTTCACGCCATTCTCCTGCCTCAGCCCAACCTTCTCTGGAGCCCTACAGCAAGCTGGAGGGTATCATCCCCCAGGGGCAGGGAAGGAGTGGGAAAACCAAGGGACAAAGTGCCCAGAGGTTAGGGAAGACCAAGTGGGAGAATGAAAACAAAGACTGCCATATATTCAGCGGGGAAAATAACCAAAGGGGCCGGGTGAGGTGGCTTAACGCCTGTAATCCCAGCACTTTGGGAAGCTGAGGTGGGAGGATCGCTTGAGCCTAGGAGTTAGAGACCAGGCCTGAGCAACATAGCAAGACCTCATTTCTACAAATAATAAAAAATAATTAGCTGAGTGTGGTGACACGTGCCTGTGATCCCAGCTACTCAGGAGGCTGAGGCAGAATCACCTGAGCCAGGAGGCTGCAGTGAGTCATGTTCATGCCACTGCACTCCAGCCCGGTGACAAAGCGAGACTCTGTCTCAAAAAAGAAAAGAAAAGAAAATGACCAAAGGAAGCAGGAAAGAGCCAGAGAAGGAAGATGACAAGAAAAGAGGAGGGTGTGTGTAGAGGTGAATGATCACATGAGTGAAAACAGTGAAGAGGCAAAAGGGCATGAGGAGGGGGCCAATCCGATTAGAAGACACGTTAATTTCCTCAAGAGTCAGAGCAGTCTCATATCTGTTTGTTTTTCTCGAATCCCCTATTTAACCCCCCAAAAATGTTCAATACATACTTCATTGATTCCAGCTTGATTGATTGATTGATTGATTGATTGATTTTGAGATGGAGTCTCACTCTGTCACTCAGGATGGAGTGCAGTGGCTCCATCTCAGTTCACTGCAACCTCTACCTCCTGGGTTCAAGCAATTCTCCTGCCTCAACCTCCCAGGTAGCTGGGATTACAGGTACGCGCCACCACACCCAGCAAACTTTTGTATTTTTAGTAGAGACAGGGTTTCACCATGTTGGCCAGGCTGGTCTTGAACTCCTGTCCTTAGGTAATCAGCCTGCCTTGGCTTCCCAAAGTGCTGGGATTACACACATGACCTATCAGATCTGGTCTCCAGCATTATTTATGAACCATGCTTCCAACAGGAGACTCGAACTCTCTGGTCCAACAGAATCCTGTGCCTGAGACTTCTGACATTCATGGTACCACCTAAATTCTCTTTCTATCCCAGGTTCTCAGTGTTGCCTTTGAAAGGCAGGACTTTAGGTATAGACCTTGAGTCAGCAAGGTCTACCCCAGGGGAAAACTGCTCCCTCTGCTAGGTCTGTACACCTAAAAGAAAGCTACAGACCTTGTTTAACCCATCAAATTGTGATCTTGCCCATATCTGCCAGCTGTTAGTAAATAAGTTCCTTTGTCTGGATGCAGAAAAGATCCAAAATATCCCTGTTGAAGATACCTGGTTTCTGGTGTACAGTCTGCCTGTCTCCCCTTGCTGGGAGTAAGTCTTCACAAATAACTTTTTTTTTTTTTTTGAGAAAGGATCTCACTCTGCTGCCCAGGCTGGAGTACGGTAGCACAATTAAGCTCACTGCAGCCTCCATCTCCAGGGCTCAAGCAATCCTTCCACCTCAGTTTCCCAAGAAGCTGAGACTACAGGTGCATGCCAACATACCTGGCTAATTTTTTATTTTCTAAAAAATTATTTATTTTCTAAAAAATATAGAGGAGGTCTATCTATATTTAAATATAAATATATAAAAAATATATAAATATAAATATTAAAAATATGCAAAAATATAGAGGAGGTCTATCTATATTTCTCTATGTTGTCCAGGCTGGTCTTGAACTCCTAAGCTCAAGCGATCCTCCTGCCTTGGCCTCCCAAAGTGCTGGGATACAGGGCAGAGAACTTCTAATGCATTTCAGCACAGGGGCTGCTTTCCCAGGCTAGGTCGCTGAGCCAGCCTCCCTCTCTATCCTCCTTAGCCAGCTATTGCTGGAACTGCCTGTACCCACTGCTCTCTGCCCTGGCTGCTTCTAAGAGAGTGCCTTAAGGCTGGGTTGCTTCAAGCACTCTCTGCCCTCAATGCTAGCTTCTCAGTGGCTTGGCAACAGTGCTTCCAACTCTTTTCTTTCTCCCTAGGGTCATCTTAGTAGGAATACCAGCATCTTAATTTCTTCTTTTATAAATCCTTACCTGATTTCCCTTCAGTTTTGCAGTTAAATCTACTGGTAATTGTGAAATAGCTCATGTAAAAAAAAAAAAATCCTCAGAGCCTAGAAGCCTGGTCCTCAACTTCCAGCCCTCTTTTCTCATGACCAAAATATCCTAGAGCCTTCAAGTGTTCAGTACAGGCCCTGTTGGAACCTCTTTGAGCTCCACTGTTTATCTCTAGAAAAGCACTGAATATAGCAAGAGGCTAGAGGCATGCTGACATCTGCTCGTCAGCAGAGCAGAAATGATGGCTTTAATTTCCTTTCTCAATTAATTCATTCCCAGGCTGTTCCCTCCCCACCTTCATAAGCTGGTTCTTATTTCAAAAAGTCAAAGTAATAAAGTTGCTCTCCATTACTCATCCAGTTGCTTCCTCCAGCTGCACATACCCCACATGCTCTTCCTCAACCTCTCCTCATCACCTTCTTTTTCCTCCCTTCTCCCTCTCCCTCACCCCTTCTAGAGGGAGTGCAGGTCATTGCTCTACCTCCAAGTCCTACACTCTTCCTACAACCTTCTGAGCTTATTCTCTCTGGGTTGGTCTTCACGGTGCTGAATACATAACTCTTGATACGCTTTGCGTTGATTGATTTCCTCATGCCAATGTTCCAGGCATACTTCTCTCAGAGATGACCCTAAGAAAAAATCTGCTGCCCCAGAGAAACTGAAAAATCCCGAAAGATTGAGTGCCTAACAGAGCTGGATTTATTTCCTCATTCCAACAACAGGAATTAAAATCTCAGAGCTGGACTGACCCATAATGCCCAGGCACTGGCCCTAACAGTGGGTCTGGACCAGGAGCCAGGATTTTTGTGGGGACAGCCCTCTGTAGGCACCTGGAGGCACCTGCATGCTGCATGTTTGGACATGTTTGGGCAGTGAAATATAAAGAAATGGGCCAGGCGCGGTGGCTCACGCCTGTAATCCCAGCATTTTGGGAGGCCAAGGCAGGCAGATCATTTGAGGTGAGGAGTTTGAGACAGCCTGGTCAACATGGTGAAACCTGGTCTTTATCAAAAATACAAAAAAATTAGCTGGGCATGGTGGCGTGCACCTGTAATCTCAGCTACATGGGAGGCTGAGGCTTGAGAATTGCTTGAACCCAGGAAACAAAGGTTGCATGACCTGAGATCATGCCAGTGCATTCTAGCCTGGGTGACAGAGTGAGACTCTGATTGAAAAAAGAAAGAAGGAAAGAAGGAAGGAAGGAAGGAAAGAAGGAAGGAAGGAAGGAAGGAAGGAAGGAAGGAAGGAAGGAAGGAAGGAAGGAAGGAAGGAGAAAGAAAG
>NW_012114511.1:3893365-3906163 GCF_000951035.1 Colobus angolensis palliatus | reverse complement strand
GAAGGAAGGAAGGAAGGAAGGAGAAAGAAAGATAGAAAAGGAAATGCAACTGAGCATATAGGGTAAGGCATGGGGCTTTGGACTCAAAACTCAGATTTAAGTTCTGCCCTGACATTTATTACCTACTTGACCCTGGTTAAGTTACTTCTCTACCCCTTAATTGTAAAATAACAGTACTTCCTTGGCTGGCAGGACCAAATGAGAGCATGTATGTAAAGCATTTAATGCAGGGTCTGGTGCATGAAGAGCATTCATTAATTGTGAGAAGTTATTATAATCATAACTGAATAGACATCACTAAGCCAGATAAGCTGTTAAAACTCATTGTAGGCCTCTAAATTAAAAAAAAAAAAAATACAGCCTTGCCATTTTTTTAAAAGTATTGCCTCTAAGAGTTGCTTTAATAAATTTCTAGAAAGGAGTGATTTATAAGTACCATATTGTTGGAATGCAAACAGATACTTTAAAGAGGTAAAAGTAACTTGTTTTCTTGAGTGGGATAAATATTCCCCTTGGGATCTTGTTTACAAACTCAAATATTTTGTAGGCAAATGATGCTAAGAGAAACTCTAGCCCTTACTTAGGGGAAATGATCACAAAAACTGTATTCTGAGCTTTGAGTAAATGAGGTTTCTACCCTGCAGAAAACGGGCCATTGCCCAAATGAAATACCCTGATTTCAAAAGCATGAGGAAAAATTGTCAGTCTTGAGGTTTTTCATTGTATACACGTTTATTCTAATGCCGCGCAATATTGGGTAATGGCCAACCTATTGCACAAACAGTTTTCAAGTATTCATGTGTAGACTATCCAAGGGCAGCTATCTAACCAACCTTGTATATGATGCTTTTTGTTCTGTCTGCTTATATCTTTACTGTTTCCCAACACACACACACACACACTCACCCCATTCACATCCGCATTCACACAGATACACATATTAACACACATTTACTCACAGGCATGCATAAACTAACACATTAACACACACATTCTCTCACTTTTTTGTTCTCTTCTAGACACACATACACACACACATACACATACACCCCCACTTTGCCCAGAGCAAGCAGAGCCCAGAACTCTGTCTTCTGGTGGCTACGGAAAGATCCCATGACCGCTCTGAAAAGCATCTCTTTGTTCCCTTTCTCCCCTCACTATAATATTTCCTTTTCCTGAATAGCACGCAGCAAGGGGCGGGGAGGCGGAAAGGAAGGAGAGGAAACCATGGTCTCCCCCTAGCCCAGCAGTGCAGGCTGTACGAAGCAGAAGGCTCCTGCTTCTGGGTGCTGGCATCTCTCCTGCCATTTTTTCTGAAACTTTGGGGTGTTTTTCTCTTCGCAGCACCCACGCTCCCCTCCCTTTCTGCCAAAGCTCCTTGTTGTGACACAGTGAGCGGCTGGTGGGTGGGGGGAGGGGAATCAGCTAGGTGGCCTCCGGGCTGAGTTACAGCTCCCCCTCCAGGAGCAGGGAGGGCAGAAATGAGACCACAGACAAATCCTAGAAGCCCCCCTAGTGCTGACCCCCCTACATACCCAGAGCGTCTGTGCACCCCCCAACACCCACCCATACACATACACACACACACCCCCCAGACGAGCGTGGCAGGCACAGCCACACAGTCAGTAACACTCAGGCGGGAAACCCCATGTCACATTGCCATGGGTCTGCCCAGAAGCAATCCATGCCCCACGCCCCCTCCTTTGATCTCTCACCCCTCTGCTGGGCCAGAGAATGTGGCTGAGTGCTGGGCCTTGGGTGCGTGGACTCCGATACCATCGGCATTTCAAGCACAGGGACCACCAGCAGCAGCGCCAGCGGCTGCCCAACCCCCTCCTCCCAGGGCTCCAGCAGTACACCCTGAGAAACACAGACACAGTCCTGGTTGGGGGGCGGGGCAGAGGAAGTGTGGGGTACATCTCATGGGCTGTGGCCTCGCTCCCCTCGGGTTCAGCTGATGGCCAGCAGTCCCTGGGCTTGTCTGAGGGAGAGACATCACTACAAGAGGGAAGGAGAAAGGAGTCAACGACCTCTCAGAGCTCTCTCAAAACTCCGGGAGAACCAGTCAGTGAGAGCCAAGTGACGGGTCTGAATACCGGAGGACCCGCGTTGCCAAGCTAGGTCCTGGGTCAGGAAAGTCAAAGGACATTCCCTACTGTGCGGGGATAAAACGGGAGACTCTGTGGGCTCAGCTGCAAGTACCCAAAGATGGGCCCCATCATTTTCCTTGCTGGCCACTGGAGGGCCAATACCCTGCCCTCCTCCCTCCCCAAGACCTTCTTTTTATCAGGCTGTTTCTCTAGCCCCTGTGCTTTAGGCACATTATTTTATTTTAATTTACGTAACTCCACTGGGTGTTACTGTAGAAAAAAATTTTAAAAAGGCCGGGCGCGGTGGCTCAAGCCTGTAATCCCAGCACTTTGGGAGGCCGAGACAGGCGGATCACGAGGTCAGGAGATCGAGACCATCCTGGCTAACATGGTGAAACCCCGTCTCTACTAAAAATACAAAAAACTAACCGGACTACGTGGAGGGCGCCTGTAGTCCCAGCTACTTGGGAGGCTGAGGCAGGAGAATGGCGTGAACCCGGGAGGCGGAGCTTGCAGTGAGCTGAGATCCGGCCACTGCACTCCAGCCTGGGCGGCAGAGCGAGACTCCGTCTCAAAAAAAAAAAAAAAAAGAAAAGAAAAAAAAAAAAAATTAAAAAAAAAAAACAAACATAACTTGTGGTTCAGGGATTTTACATGATTTGATCAAGATGACAGCCAAGTGCGCGGTGTGGCGTGTGCCTGGAGTCCCAGCTATTTGGGAGACTGAGGCAGGAGGATCACTTGAGTCCGGGTCAGGAGTTGGAGTGCAGTCCTCATCCTGGGTAATATAGCAAGACCTCATCTCTCAGAAGAGAGAGAGATACAGAGAGAGAGAGAGAGACAGAGACAGAGACAGAGAGAGGGAGAGAGAGAGCTAGAGAGAGCTAGAGAGAGAGAGAGAATACACAACTAGCAAGTGAGGGAGCCAGCGTTCGACCCCATACCTGGGTAACTTGGTAACCTCGGCCCTTCCCACTGCTTCTCAGGAGCGGGCCACTGGAACCTTCCCAGCTTCCTCTGAGTGAGCTGGAGAGGGAGTCTGGTGTTGAAGAGAGTGTTGGGGAAGGTAGAAGAGGCATCTGCCTACTGACTTTCTTCCAAGGGAACAAAAGTAGCACAGCCTGGGAACCCTCTGCGCCGTCTTCCAAGCCTTGGGAGGCAGTGCCCAGTGGCTCGGGTGATTCCTCTAGAGCCATTTCTCCTTCAGGACCCCACATTTTCTTGGCCAGTGTGCTACGTGGCTGCAAAAAGCCCAGCCCTGGACAGGCAAAGAATGTGTTGATTCAGAAACAGTTTTTAAATTAATAAGCACATGGTGATTCAGGCTGTTTGTTCAGGGCAATGTGCTGCCTAAATTGAAATGTGCCAAACTCCCTTCTCCCACTTCCCCTCACCTTCTCCCACTTCCCCTCACCTTCTCCCCTTCTCCAGGTCCTGGCTCTTCCCCATGTCATTCTGGTAGTCAGAATTCCAGTTCCTCCATACCCTCAGGTGGGGCAACTGTTAGTCTGCGAAGCCCAACTTGCCAACTGAGCAGCTTCCCTGGGCTCTGAGGTCTCGTGTGTGTGTGTGTGTGTATGTGTGTGTGTGTGTGTGTGTGTGTAAGGTGCTTTTTCTTCTCAAATTGAAAAGTGATTAATCCATCGGTTCTGCTCTCTTCTGGAACATGTCCTAGGAGGACAGGTACTACTCAGTTTCATATCTGCTGTCAGGAAGTAGGCATAAGCAGCTCCTCCTTGAGGCAAGACCTACAGGTTGGACTGTCTTGAGGATGATCAAACTAGAAATTATTCTTCCTAGAGGGGCTGCCATCAGAAGTTTATCTCATCTTATCTCCCTTCAAATAGAGCTGCTCTTCTCTTCAGCCCAGACAAACATAATACATTCAAATACTCATTCGACAAGTATTTATTGAGTCTTTATGAGCCAGAAATGGTTCCAGGTGTAGGCATATGGTGGTAACGAGACAGAGAGGCACCCTACTCTCATGGGGTTTCATTCTAGTATGTGGGGGTGGGGAGAGGCAGATAAGAAATGAGGAAACCAATAATCAGTGCCAGGATATATATCAAATAAAATATGATAGAGCAGGGATCAGATCAGCAAGCTATAGCCATGGGCCGAATCTGCCTACTACCTGTTTTGTAAACAAAATTTATAAAGTAAATAAAGAGGCTAACACAGTGGTTCATTCCTGTAATCACAGCATGTGGGGAGGATTACTTGAGGCCAGGAGGTTGAGACCATCCTGGGTAACACAGCAAGATCCCCATTCCTGCAAAATAAATATTTTTAAAAATACCCGGGCAAACTTGGTGGGCACACACCTGTGGTCCTAGCTACTTGGAAGGCTGAGGCCAGAGGATCATGAAGGTACAGTGAACTATGATCGCACCACTGCACTCCAGCCTGGGGAAGAGAGTGAGACCCTGTCTCTAAAAAAGAAAGAGAGAGAAAAAAAGAAGGAAGGAAGGAAGAAAGGGGAAGGAAGTTTGGATGTTCAGCAGGGGCCTACTTTATTTTTTCTTTTATTTTTTAATTAATTTTTGAATAGATAATATATTTAATGAATCTACATTTTTAAAAAAATAGAAAAAGATATGCAGATAAGTCTATTTTCCTGCTCTGTTTCCTAGCTATCCACTTTCCTTCCCCATAAGCAAGAAAATGTTAATTTCTTGTGCCTCCTTCCAGAGAAATGTATTCATACAAAAGCAAGTACATGTGTACAGTCTACGTTTTTGCCCCCAAGGAAGCTATTTTAAATTGGAAGATCAGGAAAGATTTGTGATTTAGGATAAAATTTGAATAAGAAGGTGCCAGCCAGGCAAAGATCTCAGAGCAGCAGCTTCCAGGCTGTGGGAACAACTAGTACAAAGGCCCTAAACTAGACCTGACATGTCAGGCCCTGAGATGAGAAAGGAGGCTCATGTGTTTGGGACATGCTGGGCCAGAGGGCAGTGATTTGACATAAATTGGAAGAAATTAGAAAGCAGGAAGATTCTGCTCTTAAAGGCTCTACAGGCCAGGCACGGCGGTTCACGCCTCTAATCCTACCACTTTGGGAGGCTGACGCAGGCGGATCACGAGGTCAGGAGTTCGAGACCAGCCTGGCCAACATGGTGAAACCCTGTCTCTACTAAAAATACAAAGATGAGCCAGGCGTGGTGGCACATGCCTATAATCCCAGCTACCCGGGAAGCTGAGGCATGAGAATTGCTTGAACCTGGGAGGCGGAGGTTGCAGTGAGCTGAGATGGCGCCACTGCACTCCAGCCAGGGAGACAAAGTAAGACTCCATCTTAAATAAATAAATAAGCCTCAGTCGGGTACGGTGGCTCATGCCTGTAATCCCAGCACTTTGGGAGGCCAAGGCGGGTGGATCACCTGAGGTCAGGAGTTTGAGACCAGCCTGGCCAACATGGTGAAGCCCCACCTCTAATAAAAATACAAAAAGTAGCCGGGTGTGGTGGCACGTACCTATAGTCCAAGCTACTTAGGAGGTTGAGGCAGGAGAATCACTGGAACCTAGGAGGTGGAGGTTGCAGTGAGCTGAGATCGTGCCACTGCACTCCAGCCTAGGAGACAGAGTGAGATTCTGTCTCAAAAAAAAAAGAAAGAAAAAGAGATAATATAAACAAAGAGAACAGCAATTAGCACAGTAACTACTCAACAACTTCCTCCCCCTCCTCCTCCTCATTATTTGGTTTATAAAACACTTTCTCATCAATTATCTCATTCGATATTTGCAATAACCCTGTGATTGGGCAATAACCTGTTTCCATTTCACAGGTAAAAACATTGAGGCTCAAGATGATTAAATACATCGTCCAAGTCACAGAGCAGAAACAAACCCAGGTGTTCTGACTCCACATAGCGCAAGCTTCTCTCGTTGTGGGGAGAGCAGAGGGCAATGTAAGCAGGCAGAATAACAGGAACAAGAGAAAGAAGCAGGCAGCATTGGTAAACCCAATTGCATGTCATTTGCACCAGGAATGCTCTCTCAAGAGAAGCCTGCAACCTCTGCCTTCTAGGTAGTCTCCATATTCCCAGATCACAAGTCCTAGCTCAGGAAAAGGAGCAACTTACTGATGGACAGCCTCAACAGAGCAGGAAAATTGGGAACAAGAGAAAGTCACCACCTCTACAATCTCATTAACACTGCAGACCTACACGCACATGCACCAGACCTGCAGGTTGTCAGCGGTTAGCTACTAAGCCTGAGGCCTGAAATAAATTAGGCTGCATCTCAGAAAAACAACGTTATGTTACTCATATTAAGTATTTGTGTGGATTAAAATGCCATCTACTGTTTTGTGGGTCACCTTTCTTTTCTCGGGGCCCTACTGAGTGGCTAGAAGGGCTATCTTCCACACGCGCCACTCAGACTCTGTCCCGTCGCTTCCCAAAGGGGACTGGCCGAATTGAGCCACCTACCCCTTGTCTATCAGAGCCAGGCTATGAGGCCCCCGGGTAGGGGCTTCCGTGTCTGCCTTTGGAATGAAGTTGCCTTCTGGGGTTGCCCCTGGCAACCAAACTGCTTGAATGTCTGTATCTCTTAGAGGAGACTTGGGAGCTGGGGAGGAGGAGGAATCGGTCCCTGAACAACAGAATGCAGGGAGCATGTCAGGTATTGTCCTCCTTTCCACCTTTCAGCCCCTAGACCCCACCTCCTGATGAGAACAAGTGTTATCCCCTCACCTGGCTTCTGCAGGTCTGCAGAATTAGCCTGAGATTCTCCCTGAGGACAGGGAGGCTGGGGAGAACCTGCCTGCTTAGCCTACTGCAAAGATCCAGGTACCCAACACATCCTTGGCCAGTTCCTGGCATACCATATGCCTTCAAATGCCTTACACCATTTCGTCCTCTAAGCTTCAACATCCCCTTCTCCAGGAAGCCTACTCTGACTTGGCTTTTGGCCGCAGGCAGAGATAGTGTCCCTGCCTGTGAAACCCTGAGTATCACTCTATCATAATACACATCACTCCATTGTAGATGTATCTGGTTTTATTAGCTCCTCGAGGTTAAAGAGTGTGTATTATTCTAGCCCAGGACCTGGCACATAGGCACAAAATAAATGCTTATTGAATGGGTAAGAGACTGAGTGAGAACACAAGACTATGTATGACAGGAGAGCATTTCCCAAACCAGCAGTCCTGTAGTCCATTGCAGATTAGTAGGAATGTTGCAAAAAATAAAAAGGATTTCTCTGCTTAGATAATGTTGGGAAAGAAATTCCCTCCCTTCCTGAGGCAGGAAGGAGATCGTCAAGCACTGGCCGGAGGAAACAGAATGTGTAGAGCACAGAGGGGCCTGAAATTATTCAGCTCCAACCACAGCATAGGGTGTGCAGAGGGAACAAGGAATCAAGACAGTCCTGAAAGCTGAATTAATATATTTGGGACAGGCAAGTGGCAAGCTCCAAGCCTCATATTAGGAAGACAGATCTGGCCAGGTATGTAGGGTGGACTGGAGGGAAGAATCAGCTGGCAGGGACACTTGTCAGGAAACTGTTGTGACAGTGCAGACTTGACCTGTAAAGGGTCTAGACAAGAGCAGTGACAGAGGGAAATGAAAGCAAGAAATAAACCACCCAACTCTATTGGATGGCTTCTTCATCAGCCCGGGGATGGCAGCTGCTGCCTGACCCTGGTTAATTGCCAGCCTGTGGTTGCCATCTGAGCTGACTGGCCACCAAACACTTGGTGCCCTGCAGAAATCCTAGCTGCCATTACCCCTGGTGCTGAGTGGTGTGCGGTGGAGGGTAAGTCTAGGAGAGCATTTCCCAAACCAGCAGTCCTGTAGTCCATTGTAGATTAGTAGGCATGTTGCAAAAAATAAAAATGAGTTCTCTGCTTAGATAATGTTGGGAAAGAAACTCCAGAGTTAACAAAGGGAGAAAGTTTCTCTACTGGAACATGGCAGGGAGCCATGTACCCCTTCCCTCAGTGTTTATCAACCTGAAATGGCAATGGAGCCCTTTTCACACCATCCCCATTCACAGCTCCTAAGAGAGCACTCACTTCCTTAGAGGTACAGCTTCACTCACAGTCCTACCTCAGAAGCAGTACAGAAGCTGCTTACAAGCTCTGGCTCTGAAGTCAGTGGGTCTGGATTCAAATCCTAGCTCTACCACTTGATGGTTATCTAGCCTCTCAGTTTGCTTGTCTACACGATGGGGAAAATATTAGAAGCTACTGCAGTAGGGTTGTTTAGAGGATTATATTAGCGAGATATGCACCTAGCACTGTACCTGGTGCATAGGAGTCCCTCAAAAATTTGAGCTACTGTTTTTATCCTATGCAACCATGTGCCCTATAATGAGAGTTCAAGCTCTGAACCAGGGCAACCTGGTGAGGGGAGGGCATCAAATTCTCTCTCTGGAGATTTAGAAGTGGAACGCAGGGCCAAATGGCTGGCAGTGGGAATGAAGGCGGACAAGATGCATAAAAAGAGGAGCCAGAATCTGAGATCGAGGCCTGAAGAGTCACAGCCAGCACCTCATCACGAGTCTGCCCCTCACTCTCTCCCCATGCTCGCAGCCCCATGTTCTGGCTGCCCCTGTTTGCCCCCCCTGTATCGGAGCAGCATCAGGCCCTTGGATGTTTCCAGCCAGTGGCCTCCACCAGGTGCTTATTGACTCTTACTGTGTGAATGAGAAGCTCATGTCATGTCCTCATGACTACAAGGAACACCACTTCCCCTATCTTTTACTCCTCCTTCCTCTCTTCTTGCCTTCACTGCACACACACCTTTCCAGATGCTTCCCTTGAACCCGATAGCTGTCACACATTCCCAAGAGTGGCCTTTGGATCTGGAAGACAGAATGAATAAAGGAGATCATTCCTTCCATCAATACAGCATTTTGCAAAGTGATTTTATATGATTTTGATAACACTCTGAGGAAAGTATTATTATTTCCATTTTCGAGATGAATAACTAAAACTTATAGAACTTAGCATTATCTCAAGGTCACACAGCTACACAGGGTAGAATCAGGACCTGAACCCCGCACTTTTCACCTCTAAGCCAGGGTCATGTCCACTGTACCCTCCACCCTGGCCTCCCTGCCAACCCAGGACTCAGGATCAGGCCACTATGGCTGCAAATCACAGCCTTTATCTAAGAACTTGTCTCTGGGCAAGTCACATACAGTTCTGTGTGTTCGTGGGTAGGCACCACCCCCAAATACCTAGCTTTGCCTCTGAAAGTGACTTTTAGAAGAGGTGAGCTAGTCAGGGTATTCAGGGATGCCAGGAGCAAAGTCTTGGATCAGAGCTGCTCTGCCTGCTCGTGTCACACTGCTCTCCTCTGGGGGAAATCCCTAGCAGCTGTGATATGGTTGGGTTCAAGATTCTGCCCTAATATGGTCTGACAGCAGCTAAAAGGCTGGAGTGGGAAGATCTAGGACTGAAAATCCCTCAGTGGAAACCTGGTTTCCTGTTACTACCCTTTGTGTTCTCCGTGTTTGAGGGACTCAGGAAGACTCAGACACCATGATTATCTGGCAGGTTTTGAGTCTCATTCATTAGCCATGGGAAGAGGCACCTCCTCCTCCTCTCCATCCAGTGAGGGCCTGAATCTAAGCACGCCAGGCAGATGAGTCTGTGCTTCCCGTGTTCCCCCTTTAGACCTGGCCTTCCTCTCCTCCTGCAATGGCCCGTATCTTGTCACTCACGACCCCGCTTCTGGATCCTGGGGCCCGCCTCTTCCTTCCCTTCCCTCTCCTTATGTGCCAGCATCATCACA
Organism: Colobus angolensis palliatus; assembly: GCF_000951035.1. Taxonomy (NCBI): domain Eukaryota; kingdom Metazoa; phylum Chordata; class Mammalia; order Primates; family Cercopithecidae; genus Colobus; species Colobus angolensis. The sequence goes on along the minus strand of NW_012114511.1, from coordinate 3,896,325 downwards.
GAATCGCTCTGAGGGCACCCCAGAGTCCCTCATGTTTTTATCTTGTGAATTCCAGAACTGACAATTTCTTCGTTACAAAGAGGAAAGGGCTGACTCCTGTAATCCCTGGGAGACCAAGGTGGGAGGACTGCTTGAGGCCAGGAGTTTGAGACCAGCCTGGGCAACACAGGAAGACCCCATTTTTACAAAAATTTAAACATTAGCCATGTATGGTGGTGTGCACCTGTGGTTCCAGCTACTCAGGAGGCTGAGATGGGAGAATCACTGAAGTTCAGGAGTTGGAGGCTGCAGTGAGCCTTGATTGTGCCACTGTGCTTCATCCTAGGTGACAGAGATGCTGTCTCAAAACAAACAAAAACCAAAGGGGAAAAGATGGATTCCTTATCATCTTCCCCAGCTACTGGGGGGCTGAGGTGGGAGGATCACTTGAGCCTAGGGAGGTGGAGGCTGCAGTGAGCCATGATAGTGCCACTGTGCTTCATCCTAGGTGACAGAGATGCTGTCTCAAAACAAACAAAAACCAAAGGGGAAAAGATGGATTCCTTATCATCTTCCCTAGCCTGTGGGGCTGAGAAGGCAGGTGGTCTGAGCCCCCCTTCTACCCTATCCAAATTGCTGTCCTTCCCAGCTCCACCTCAGCTGCCAAAGTCTGCCATGGTATACAGACAAAGGGAACCACAAAGCTCCCCCAGGAAACCAAAAATGCCAGCACAACAGATTTATAACTGTGAATAGAATCCAAGAGATCATGGAGGAAAACTCCAAGCCTTTTTAGTGTCTACACACACACACACACACACCCCGACACACTCTTTCCTCCACCTGCAACAGCCCTCCCTTAAGGGAGATGTTAATGGAGTCGTCCATTAAATGCAGCAGCTGCCAGAGCATTCGGCTGACTGGGCAGAGGGCCTGAACCCATTTATTCCAAACTGCAGCCCCCATCACATGTCTCAGGTTTTTATCATTTCATTTCCACACTGTGCTCCGGCCAGGTCGCTGAATGCCAGCTCCCGGCCCAACAACCCACATGCTTCCATGGAGTACACACTAATGCCTGCCTGCCTGACAGCCACAAAGGCCGTGCATGGAGAGATGGGAGGGAGGACAGCGGGAAGTTAGTAAATCAGTACTCATATCCCAAAGCCCACTCATACTCAAGAAAATGTTGCTTAAAGAGCTCCACCGTGGAATCTTTATCTGTGACAATTACCTATAACTGAAAATTTGTTACAATGTCACAACATCTAAAATCTGCTCTCAGCCTGGCACGGTGGGTGGCTCACACTTGTAATCCTAGCACTTTGGGAGGCTGAGGCAGGAGGATTGCTTGAGCACAGGAGTTTAAGACCAGCCTGGGAAACATGGCAAGACCCCATCTCTACGAAAAATACAAAAATTAGCTGGTCCTGGTGGCACGCACCTGTAGTCCCAGCTACTCAGGAGGCTGAAGTGAGAGGATTGCTGGAGCCTGGGAGTCAGAGGCTGAGTGAGCCAAGATGGTGCCACTGCACTTCAGCTTGGGTGGCAGAGTGAGACTTTTTCTCAAAAAATAAAATAAAATTCACTCTCAAGAGGAAGATTTCCTGTTTCTGAAGACTCTGTCCCCAAGACCAGTGTCATCTGTCATTTCTAATGGGTCCCTGCCCTGTCCTCCATTGTGAACTATTATAAAGCCAAATACTTTACCAGCTGTTTAGAATGAAGGCAACAAAACAAGTTTCATATAGTGTGGGAAAATCCTAGAGTATCAGCTGTGTACAATCTGGCAAATTGCAGGAACATGGCTTGATGGAAGAGTGGGACTCTGACTTAGCACAACAGTCTGCCTTCAGTTTTTGGTTCTTCCTGCTTCTCTCAGCTTTCTCTTTGACCTTCTGACTCTTGGAGTAGCCATTCTACAAACATTATCCGAGTGCTGCTATGTGCAAGCTGCTGTTCCTGGCACAACCCTTGGGTTCATGGCAAGACTGCCTCCTCCTCATGGTTTTCCAATACCCCCAGCTGGCTTTCTGGACCCTATGACCAGGAGCTGGACTGATTTGTTCCTCTCTTATACTGACCTTGCCTTTCCTCACACCTGAGTCTAGAAAGTACCTCTTATAATTGACTGCTGAACCCATCATTTGTGTTCCTTTTTTATTTTTTTTTTTTTTTTGCGATGGAGTCTTGCTCTTGTCACCCAGGCTGTCACAACAGCATTATCTCAGTTCACTGAAACCTCCGCCTTCTGTGTTCAAGTGATTCTCCTGCCTCAGCCTCCCGAGTAGCTGGGATTACAGGCGCCCGCCACCATGCCTGGCTAACTTTTGTATTTTTAGTAGAGATGGGGTTTCACCATGTTGGCCAGGCTGGTCTTGAACTCCTGACCTCAAGTCATCCACCCACCTCTGCCTCCCAAAGTGCTGGGATTTACAGGCGTGAGCCACCGCGCTCAGCCCATCATTTGTGTTTCTTAAGCAATTTCATTTGAATGAGCTAGATGTACTCTACAGTCAAAAAGGCAAAAAGACAATGCATGCTGTAATGGACACAAGTTCCTCCCCAAGTGTTGCTTCCTTAGGGGATCAGTCTCTTTAGTTATTCCAAAACCACATGGTCCTGGGAGTGGCAAGATCCTCCCCTCGACTTCAGGGGTAAGGACATGACCCAGGCCTAGCCCATCAGATTACTCCATGCCTCTAGGCACAGCAACTGATTCAGAGAAGGACATAGAACTCAAACCAGACCAATCACAGTGCTCTCCAGGCTTCTCCAGGAGCTATGGGAGAAATACATACTCTCTCTGTGGAATGGTGAGTTCTGAGGGTAGCACTGGTTTGGAGCTGCTGGTGGCCACCTGACTGCCATATGTGAAGAGTCTGTCTGACCCTGAAGCAAGGCAGAAACAAGCAAAGCCAAGGAACAGAGATAGTCTGTACGCCATGCACCATTTGTTTTGTGTGTGTGTGTGTGTGTGT
>NW_012114511.1:3882118-3891345 GCF_000951035.1 Colobus angolensis palliatus | reverse complement strand
AAAATTAAAATTAAAATTAAAAAATGGAGCCAGACCCAATCTCATAGGCCCTAATAAGGAAGCCTAGACTCAGAGAAGAAAGCAGGGGGTAGAAAGGAAAGAGGAGGAAAATTAAAGGGAACAATTGCAAAAAGATTGAAAAAGAAAGCCCCAAGAACAAAATAGCGTCACGAAGAGGCCAAGAAGCTGAGCAAAACATAGCAGAGAGATGACAAGACCCGAGTACCTGGGGCCTTTCATCAGAGCAGCCGGTTCCCTGGGCAGGTGCTGGGCTTCTCCTTCCAGAGAGCTCCGGACCCTGCCCAGGGGAGTGTGGCACTCAGGGTGCAGCTGGCTCCCAGGCATAGTACAGACCTACCCGGATGACTGTCTAGTCATGGCTCAAAGGTTCTTCCAGTCAATGTGCTTCCTTTGCTGGTTAAACCCATGAAACCTCAGCCTGTGGCTCTCTCCTAACAAGGCTTTTTACGCCCTTGCTAGCACAGCTGTCTGCCAGATGCCTATTGAAGGAGCCATCTATTGCTAGAAAAACACACTCCACTTCTTTCTCAGTGGGCCTTTACTCCTCTATGTTTTCTGAACATAGGGAGAGGGGCTGTTGTTCCCAATGCTCGCTGTCATTGGGCATTAATCATCACTATACTCACAGGGCTCTCTACAGTCATTTGGGTTGCTCAATACTCTATCATTTGGGAGAGCAGCTGTATTAGGTCAGGTTCCCTACTAGCAGAGCCTGAGGCAGGATTCAAGGCACACGATTTATTGAGATGTGACTTCAGAAGAAAGAGAATGAAGGAAGCAGGGAAGGGTAGGAGAGAAGGATATGGCTGGAACTTTGTGTTTAGCCTCAGCCTGACTCCATGGGGCGAACTCAAGAGCATAAATAGCACCAAGGAACTGATCCTTGCTTGCAATGAAGGGGCTGGTCCTTGTACCCTCTTGGCTGAAACCTGAAGGGGATGGGCACAGGAGGGTACAAAGGGTCTCCTACACACTGGGAGCAATTTTCTGGAGGCAGGGAGATCTGTGAGCTATTGGAGTCCCAGATAGCAGCTGGGGGATGGATACACTGAAAAGGTAAAGGGAATCTGAGCAGGGTACCAATGGCATCCAATACAGCTACACGTTAGTTGGCCTGGGCTGTTAAAACACAATACCATAGACTGGGTGACTTAAACAACAGACATTTATCTTCTTACAGTTCAGGAGGCTAGAAGTCCAAGAAGGGGGCAGTAAGAGGGGGAGAGGGGGAGGCGGAGTAAAGAAACCAAGCCCTCTGGTGTCTCTTTCTGTAAGGGCACTAATCCCATCCTGAGGGCCCCATCTTCATGACCTCACTTTAATCTGACTGCCTCCCCAAAGTCCCACCTCCAAATACCATCTGGGCAATAGGGCTTCAACATATGAATTTTGGGGGCACACAATTCAGTCCACAGCAGCTACCATTTTCCAAACAGGAAAAACAGACAAGCATTAGCCAGCTTTGTTCCATGAGAGCCATTTCCCCACCAGTCATTTCTCTGCCACCTAAATTCCTCTGGGAACCCCATTGCTGACTGATACAGAAGAGTTAAGTTTAAACCCCAGCTAGCTGAACCAGGCCTAGGATCTCCCAACAGCTTCTCTTTCTTCTGCCTTAGCAGATGCTCTGCTTGATCTGGGAAAATCAGGCTGGGAATGTTTGCAAGCCTCAGTCCTTGGTAAGTATTCTGGAGGTGACAGCTGAGGCATGTGCGTGCACTCCTACCCAGCTCAGGCTTTGAAGCTCGGGAGCAGAGCCATTAACATTCTCTTCAGCCCACAGACAGTTCTCTTCAGCCCTTGTTAGTCTCATTTTCTTCCCTCCTGACTTTTTCATCAAGAGCAGCAGCTTTGTTGTTCCTAGAACCTTTTCTTCTCTTCAAAGAGCTCTGGTCCCCAGGGAGGCCTGTGGCCGAGAGACTTGCCAGACACCTCTGGATTCCCAAAGAGGAGACCATGCCACCTGCTTTGCAGCTAAGAACCCAAGCACCCCCACTCCCTTCACAGATGCCTTCAGGATTGAGCAAAGGACCAGCCGGGGGTGGGAGGCCCACTTGCCCCCTGGTTTCCCGGGCATCTGCAGTGGTTAGGCCATGGGCTAGAGAGACTATCCTGCTGGGTCCTCAGGTCCACTCCTACTTCTGAATTTGGGCCATTTAAATAGAGGAGGTCAGAGAGGATAGTTACAGAGAGTAGGAATCCATCCACCGCCCCACCTCCATTCTAAAGCTATGACAGGAGGTGGAGAGGGCTCCTTTCACAGAAGGCCTCCTGTAGGCTGGAGAGGGGCAGAGAAGAGTTCTCAGTGGGAGCACCATCCACGCCTCTGTGATTCATTAAGAGCTACTATCTATCAAGCTGTGTGGGGGGTGCTTAGAGAATAGGAAAAAGTAATCTCAGGGAAGCTTAAATTCTACTAGCTCCAAAGCAAATTTCCTAAGCAGTCTACAGATGTTGGCAAAAGGGACTCCAGTGCTTGCAATTCAGACAGAGGAGAGTAAGTCAAGCAGATGGTAATTCACCATCATTGTCTAAATTTTCCTCTTAGGGCTGCCCTTTCTCCAAGAGCCACTGGTTGTATCCCTGTTCCCCCACGAGGTTTTGCAGGGCTGAGGGAATTGTGCCATGTTCCTCCACTGCCCAGGACTTGGTTCTGTCATCTCTGCATCTTCCCTGCCCCATGCCCTACAGTTATCTCAGGCATCCGAGCACTCACTCCTTACAGTTGCTTCTGCAGTGATTCCAGAGAGACACATGAAAGCAACCTCCCCAGGAGCATATTTTACTGAACTCCCGTGCAGACAGGACAACAGTTATGGCAATGAGATGCCATCATTTTTATTAAATTTCCCTGTCACCTCTGGCTGCAGAGCTGGGCCCAGCATCACATTGCACACCAGCCCAGGTAGGCCCAGCGGCACACAGAGGACTGTGACTCCATCTGCTGGCTTGACAGCAGCTCCAGATCAGAGCCTTTGAATTCCTTGCAAGGCAGGCTCTGGCTCTGAACTAGAAGACCAAGAAGTCCTTTCATCATGATAAAGTAAAGATATTCAGCCATTTCGTCAAAGGCGATGACATCTACCCCTCCACCTTAAACCCATAGACACAGATACAAATACACCAGGGAAACACTGAGCCAAGGATTATTGATCTCTCTGACATGAGGTGGGGAAGGCAGCCCAGCGGCCGCTGGCTGTGTTGTGCATAAGTATGGCTATAATAGAGACCTTCATACAACAAAAGGACAGCTCCAAACCGAGGTAGGGGGATTAGAAAAACACTGATGAAATTAACGTTTTCTTCTTTCCATCACGCCCTTCACCTCTACTTACCTTCTTTATGGAAGAGGCTCCCTCTGTAGATTACTTAACTATTCCCAAGGGCCTGTGGTCCAGGCAGAGTCATCTTTATCCTCAAGATTTCTTACTGCTCTTACTGAGCAAGGAAAGGATGAGGGCCCACTTTAGAGATGAGAACAATTAAGCTTCCTTGAAAGAAAACAGGAGAATGGTAATATTACCTACCTATACTCAGAAAATAACCACTTGGTTCCCGAAATCCCTTGTTTGATGACATTGTGTTATTTGGAAATTTCAGTAAGGCTCCAATATGCAGTATCCATGTCATATCAAAGTGAGGTGCCAGCAATGATGCAAATTTTCATAGGAAACAGTTGACAATCACTTATGGGACTCTCAAACTTTCACCCCTATCAAGGGGAAAAGAAGTTGTTGGATATGAAGAGAATGTTTCTGAAAAGGATTTATTTGGTGCAAAGTATTGGTGTGCTATGGGTACACCCTCCAGAAGAAAGAGGATACCTGTGTTTCACTACAAGCCTAATGAGAAGGGCTTTGAAGGGACTCCTTGGAGAGTTTGATATGTGTCTTCTCCTGCAGTTATCGGGGCAGAGTGGTCTAATTTCTGACTCCAGCCTGAAAAATGTAGAAGCCACCATATGTGCTAGCAGCTGCTTTGTGATGCTGGGATTTGTTCAGAGCTTGTGTGGGCAAATAACCTGTTTCTCACAGACCCGAGGTGGGGCACATGTATAGGGGGATGCTTTAGAGAGCATTTTAGATCCTGACCAATAGGAATGTCAGAGGGCACACAGGCCTGAGCAGAAGAGAAACTGGAAATGGACTGTTACATTATGAGGGGCCAGAGCGGGCAAAAGCAACTGACAGAGGGGAGTGCACTTGCCCAGGCCACTGGGAACTGCAGCAGCAGCAGTGTGTGTTTGTGTGTGTGTGTGTGTGTGTGTGTGTGTGTGTGTGTGCAGATCTCCGAAGAGAAGAGAAAAGAAGAGAAGAGAAGAGAAGTGAAGCACCACAAAAGTGCTTTAGGAGGAAGCAAAATTTAAACATTGGCCACACTGGAAGGTGGGAGAGTGCAAAGCCAGCTTTGACATGAGACAAGTACCGTATTTTCTGTCACCTCTTACTTTCTTGTGCTCTAATTCTGGAAGGATCCGAAACTTCAGAAGAGAAAGACTACACCCTTTCTTTTCACTTGCAGCAGGCCCTAGATAAGAAGGACAAATAGCAAATAGCTTAAGCTTCAAAAACCAAAAAGAAACATTGATGATACCCAGCTGAACATTTTTTTTTTTTTTTTTTTTGAGAAGGAGTCTTGCTCTGTCACCCAGGCTGGAGTGCAGTGGCTGGATCTCAGCTCACTGCAAGCCCCGCCTCCCAGGTTTTACGCCATTCTCCTGCCTCAGCCTCCCCAGTAGCTGGGATTACAGGCGCCTGCCACCTTGCCCGGCTCATTTTTTATATTTTTTAGTAGAGACGGGGTTTCACTGTGTTAGCCAGGATGGCCTCGATCTCCTGACCTCGTGATCCGCCCGTCTCGGCCTCCCAAAGTGCTAGGATTACAGGCTTGAGCCACCGCGCCCGGCCTAAGATCAGTATATCTTTAATCCGTGGCAACTTCATGTAAAATACGGAACAAGAAGAAAATAACCGCCAAAACTCCAGAGGGTTTTTTCCTAATAATGTGCCTCAAGATTTATTGAAATGTCTGAATCTCATTTTCAGCACATTAAAGATCTGGATTGCAGATATACAGGTTATGTATTTTGTGATGTGTTTCTGATAGAATTCAGGGATCAGGGAAGGAAAGATATTATTACTGATAGATTATTTGAGAGTGAAGGGAAGGTCTTAGGAAACTGACTTCAACTTAAAAAAAGAAAGGTAATTTGGTTTTAATCTTCAAATAAAAAGTGCATTTGATTTTGAAAAACAATCATCAAGATTCACATTTTTGTGTTTAACAACAACCTTGAAATTGGTCTGCTTCAGAGGACAGCATGATTCTGGGCTACCTTAGCATGAATGATTTATGACATTCATGAACTTGGCAACTATATCAGTTTTTCTAAACCTAGCACCCAATACCACCTGCATGTTAAGTAAAGATTTATGATTTATAAAACTCACCTCATTATGCAGAGGTACATGAATTGTCTTCTATCTGTAATCTATAACTCCCAAGACAGATATGAAGGCAGCTATGTCACAGAATTTATGGCTCCTACCCACTAAAGCTGAAGTTTTGGAGAAAAACTACAGAAATAACTGGCCCCTTTGGAGAAAAATAGCTTTAGCTAACCATTACACCCCCAAATAATGAAATGGCTATAACCCACCATTATATCTTACATGAACAAAGAGGCTAACGGCGAAAGTCACTTTAATCACAGCACTAAACTATGCCTCCCTTTTGAATGCAGCGGTAATACACAAAACCTAAGTGACTTCTTGGAAATATCAAGCACTCTGTCAGTTTAATTTTTTTCCCCAGTTTGGTGTCTGAGACCTCTTGCTGAGATTTCTCATCAAGTGGCCCAGCCAGAGCCACAGACATGGACTTCAGGGAAGACAATTCAATACCTCGTTGTGTCTAATGGCTTCCTGCGTACACCCCTAAAGTGAAGAAGATCACATGCTGATTTGAATTCTGAAATGCAGCTTGTTTTCAGAGATATTTTAGAAATGCAGCCTCTCTCTCCTTATACCCTGAATAAAAAAATAAAAACTTGGAAGAACAGAGCATTCAGTGGAATAAACTTATGTATCTTATGGAATAAGATTATATAGCTAGCCATTAAAAATGACAAGTATATGGGACCAGGTTGACATGCAGAAATCTTTAGAAGACAGTAAACAAAATAAGCACGACACAAAATGATAGGAAAAAAATGATGTTTCAATCCTAGAGATTTTCAATGTTATAAAGCTAAATGAAAAACAATAAAACCCTAAATAATTTATTTTCAAATTTCCCTACCAATAAGGAAATAGATATATACACATGGCTGCCGACCGCCCTGAATCTGAGAAGCACCCCACGCCTCCTTTCTCTGCAGAGCTCTCCAAAGAACATTCTACTCTCTCTGGCCTTTGGGAGTATAGAACACCAGCACTCAGATACCCAGGTCCACCGAAGAAAGCTGAAAATGTAAATGTCTTTACGTAGCAGGAGGAAAATCAATCGGAAAAAAGAAGGTAGGAAACCCACTTCCATATTTGATAACTAAATAAACCTTTTAGGGAGATTGTTCTTTGCTATTTACTTAGTAACCTGATTTCCAAAATGTGTCTGGGATTCTCCCAGTTCTGACTTTGGGCTCTAGTGCCAGTGTGGTCGCTCTAACTCAGGAAAATGATACTCCACTCACAAAATGGTGTCCTAGAACAAGAGGATAGTATCAGTGAACCACAGATTACACACCAGGAAAAGTGAAACCTCTTTGGCAACTGGGACCATATTCGAGAGCAGACAGATGCACAGATAGACCCCAGGGAAGAATTGCATTTGGGTTCAGGGACTCAGTCACCACTCCTCCTTAAGCAGTCTGCTGACACTGGGTTCAGGGACTCAGCCACCGCTCCTCCTTAAGCAGTCTGCTGACACTTTACCACTCAAACACAGATGCTGTTCTCCAGGGCTCTGGGTGCTGGTCTGTTGGCTGCCTTTAATCCTGAGAGTGACTTCCCCAGTTCAGGCCAGGCATTCATGCTGTAATGGAATGAGAGAGAAGTGGGCCAGTACCATACACACATACACCAATGCACACACCCAACACAACCCAGGGCAGAGCAGACTTCCTTTGGGAAGCCATGCGAAGTTGCAGAGCACAGGCAGGATGGCCTCATCCATGGCTTCTGCCCATTGGCATGCTTATAAACAGTTCATTGTGGCAGGGTGCAGTGGCTCATGCCTGTAATCCCAGCATTTTGGTAGGCTGAGACGGGTGGATCACCTGAGATTAGGAGTTCCAGACCAGCCTGGCCAACATGGTGACACCCTGTCTCTACTAAAAATACAAAAATTAGCTGGGCATGGTGACGCATGCCTGTAGTCCCAACTAATTGGGAGACTGAGGCACAGGAATTGTTTGAGCCTGGAAGGCAGAGGATACAGTGAGCCTTGGTTGTGCCATTGCACTCCAGCCTGGGCAACAGTGCAAGACTCTGGTCTCAAAAAAAAAGAAAAGAAAAGAAACAGTTCATTCTTTTATGGAAGAGAGGTGTTCATGGGACGCTTACGCAAATAGATCCCCTTTTTCCTTGAAGAAATGGTCAAAGGGATCCTTCTAGGTAAACCGGCTTGCTTCAGGTCATGGCACACACACACACAAGCCCTCTCACCCAACCCTTCAACCACTAGTTGAATAAAACAAGCAATTGTCACTTAAACCAAAGGCCGGGCCTGTAAGCTAAACCAGTGACCCTTGTGACACCTTGGCACTTTTCTGGGCCTTTACTCTGCCCAATAAGGCTTTCCATATGGGATGATGTAATTCAAGCCACACAGAGGAAGGCAGCAAGGGTGGTCTATACCAGAGACACTTTGGGGTATAGGAAAGAAGTATTTAAATCTATTTCTATTTTCTTTCTTTCGTTTTTGTTTTCTATTTTTAGGTATTTGTAATAATGGTACTATATACACATACGTAGTTTATAAATACATGAACACACACATAATAGGAGTATGTGCGCCAATATTTTTCTAATAGGGACACGTAATGAAAAAATTTGGAGACAAGAAGACACCAGGGAGCTTGGGCTATTTCTAAAAAGACGTGGTCCTTAATCTCCACCTCACCATCAGAATCCCCCTTTAATAAACATGCAGATTCCACAACCCATCTCAGACCTGAATGTCCAGAGGTAGGATACCAGTGCTCTGCATGCTTAAAGAACCGCCCAGTAATTCTGACTGCTACTGAAGTTTGGGTACCATTGCACTAGAATTGGAGAAGCTAACATAAAAAAGGCTGAGCTATGAAAAAGGCAGAGTCAGTGCAGATGAGAACACCAGAAATCCATTTCTAAGAAGAAAACAGGTAACTGGCCGCTACAGCTCCTGATGGAGCCTAAGAAGTCCCTGTTCTTCCAGCATTCTGGCTGTATGGGTATTGAGACAATGGCTGTACTTTCCCAACTAGTCTTCCATTAAACTCTCATCTCCTAAGGAAACCTGGGTATTTCCTCTCTTGACAGCTGAGGAACAGGAATAGGGAAACTGAGAAACTGTCTTGGTCGGCTCAGGCTGCTACAACAAAATATCATAGACTGGATGGCTTAAACAACAGACAGTTCTTCCTTACACTTGCCGAGGCTGAAAGTCTGAGACGAGGGTGCCAGTATGGTGGGTTCTGGTGAGGGCTCTCTTCATGGGGAAGGGGAGATCATTTCTCATGTTTCCTCTTGTAAAGGCACCAATTTTGGCTGGGCCCATTGGCTCACACCTGTAATCCCAGCACTTTGGGAGGCTGAGGAGGGCGGATCACGAGGTCAGGAGATCGAGACCATCCTGGCTAACATGGTGAAACGCTGTCTGTACTAAAAATACAAAAAATTAGCTGGGTGTGGTGGTGGGCACCTATAGGCCCAGCTACTCGGGAGGCTGAGGTAGGAGAATGGCGTGAACCTGGGAGGCGGAGCTTGCAGTGAGCTGAGATTGAGCCACTGCACTCCAGCCTGGGTGATAGAGTGAGACTCCATCTCAAAGAATAAATAAATAAATAAAGGCACTAATTCCATCATGTGGGCCCATCTTCATGATTTAATCACTTCCCAAAGGCCCATTTCTTTTTTCTTTTTTTTTTTTTTGAAGACGGAGTCTCGCTCTATCGCCCAGGCTGGAGTGCAGTGGCCAGATCTCAGCTCACTGCAAGCTCCGCCTCC
>NW_012114511.1:3877817-3882068 GCF_000951035.1 Colobus angolensis palliatus | reverse complement strand
GCCATTCTCCTGCCTCAGCCTCCCAAGTAGCTGGGACTACAGGTGCCCGCCACCACACCCAGCTAATTTTTTTGTATTTTTTTTTAGTAGAGACAGGGTTTCACCGTGTTAGCCAGGATGGGCTCGATCTCCCGACCTCGTGATCCACTCACCTCGGCCTCCCAAAGTGCTGGGATTATAGGCGTGAGCCACCGCGCTCAGCCCCAGCTGAACATTTTAAGTGCCCAATTGAAATCATGTTGTACTGCGTACAGTGGCTATAAGGCTTCCTAACACCTCCAAGGGATCCTGAAAAGTATTTGTCCAGGAGCAGACTTAAGACCATCACTACAAAGCAGGTTTAAAGAAACTGGGGCCAGGCGCGGTGGCTCACGCCTGTAATCCCAACACTTTGGGAAGCCAAGGTGGGCATATTGCTTGAGGTCAGGTGTTTGAGACCAGCCTGGCCAACACAGCGAAATCCCGTCTCTACTGAAAAAACAAAAATAAAAAAAATTAGCCGGGCGTGGTGGCAGGCACCTGTAATCCCAGCTACTCAAGAGGCTGAGGCAGGAGAATCGCTTGAACCCGAGAAGCGGAGATTGCAGTAAGCTGAGATCATGCCACTGCACTCCAGCCTGGGTGACAGAGCAAGAGTCTGTCTCGGAAAAAAAAAAAAAAGAAAAGAAGAAACAGTGGGAGCTGAAAACAAAGTTTCTGTTATGATTATACCCCATCAGTCCTGCTTGTCATTGTTCCAGTTGCAGTTATAAAAGTTGTTCTTCAACCTTTATTTTAAAAATAATTAAAGCACCAAAGGACTCATAAGAAGAGGAGCTGTTGTCAGAGCTAACAGTTCTCCTTGGCTTAACAATGCTTCAATGTCCTTGTGGAAAATGAGGCTTTGAGCTCAGCCCGCTTCTCTTTCTTCTTCATTTCCTGAAGCCTCTCTCTTCCCTCCTCCTGTTACTCTGCAGTTTTTTGTTTTTGTTTTTGTTTTTGTTTTTTTGAGCCAGAATCTCACTCTGTTGCCCAGGCCGGAGCGCAGCAGCGTGATCTTGGCTCACTGCAACCTCCGCCTCCCAGGTTCAAGGGATTCCCCTGCCTCAGTCTCCCCAGTGGCTGGGATTACAGGTGCGTGCCATCGCATCCGGCTAATTTTTGTATTTTGAGTAGAGATGGGGGTTTCACCATGTTGGCCAGGCTGGTCTCGAACTCCTGACCTCAGATGATCTGCCTGCCTCGGCCTCTCAATACCTCCTCATTCTTTCCCTACAGTTGGGGGATGAGATATATACGTTCACACCCACATGCAAAACACCATGCAAAGAAAATTCTATACCTGGATTCTAGCTCCTTAGAAATGTACAACTTAGGATAGTTAACATTAAACAGACAAGCATAAACATATAAACAATAGAAAAACAACATTAAACCAATACATGAATGAACAGCAGGGCAACTTCATGATTGAGATGGCAAGCAGGCAGCCAGTCGATGAATGTTTACTCAACAGCTCCTAGGTGTCAGATGTTGGGCCAGGTTTTGGCAATAAAATTTGAACAAAACAGACACGGTCCCTGCACACATGGAGAACCAAAATACTAGAAAAGATAAATACTAAACAATTGTTTACTAAAAAGTAGCTTATAGGCTGGGCACAGTGGCTTACACCTGTAATCCCAGCACTTTGGAAGGCCAAGGTGGGCAGATCACCTGAGGTCAGCAGTTCGAGACCAATCTGCCCAACGTGGCAAAACAAAAATACAAAAATTAGCTGGGCATGGTGGCAGGTGCCTGCAATCCCAGCTACTCAGGAGACTGAGGCAGGAGAATCACTTGAACCTGGAAAGTGGAGGCTGCAGTGAGCCAAGATCGCACCACTGCACTCCAGCCTGGGCAACAGAGTAAGACTCCATCTCAAAAAACAAAAAAAAGTATTATAGGTGTAGACAGTGCTGTGGAAGATAATATGCACAACTGGTCTAGGCCTTAGGAGTCTAATCTATTCTGGGGGCTGAAGAAGCTTGCCTACACAAGTGACATTTATATTGGGACCTGAAGACTAAATAAGGTTAGACAAATGGCTGGTGGGGAGAAAGTGATCTAGGGAGAAGTGAGGGCCTATGGAAGTGCAGAAGCAACACTTTCAAGGACCTGAAAGAAGGCCCATGTTGCTGCAGTGAATCTATCAAGGAGGGGTTGCTGATATAAGGAGGTTGAAGAGACCAGCAGGAAGCTGGGAGATTTTTTTCTTTTTTAAGAGAAGGGATCTCACTATGTTGCCCAGGCTGGAGTGTGGTGGCCATTCACAGGCACATCGTCATTGCACACTACAGCATTGAACTCCTGGGCTCAAGTGATCCTCTTCTCAGCACTACAGGTGTGCACCACCACACCCAACTCTGGTTTTTTTTTTTTTTTTTGAGACGGAGTTTCACTCTTGTCACCCAGGCTGGAGTGCAATGACACCATCTTGGCTCACTGCAACCTCCGCCTCCCAGGTTCAAGTGATTCTCCTAACTCAGCCTCCCAAGTAGCTGAGATTACAGGCAAGTGCCACCACACCCAGCTAATTTTTGCATTTTTAGTAGAGACGGGGTTTTACCACGTTGGCCAGGCTCAAACTCCTGACCTCAGGTGATCTGCCCTCCTCAGCCTCCTAAAGTGCTGGGATTACAGGTGTGAGCCACCACGCCCAGCCTTTGGGGGATTTTAAATGTTAATTAAGAACAAGCAAGTAGGCCAGGAGCAGTGGTTCATGCCTGTAATCTCAGCACTTTGGGAGGCTGAGGTGGGCAGATCACCTGAGGTCAGGAGTTCGAGACCAGCCTGGTCAACATGGCGAAACCCCATCTCTACTAAAAATACAAAAACTAGCTGGGCGTGGCGGCCAGCTCCTGTAGTCCCAGCTACTCTGGAGGCTTAGACAGGAGAATTGCTTGCACCTGGGAAGCAGAGGTTGCAGCAAGCCAAGATCGGTGCGTGAGCCACAGAGTAAGTCTCCATCTCCAAAAAAATCCAAGCAAGTGGAAAGTATAGAATCAAACACTTGCAGGATGGGCAGTCACAGGATTTAAAGGTCATCTAGTCCCACCACCCAGATAATGCTGGTATCTCCTCTGCTCATTTTCTATCACCAGATGAATACAAATGGAGGCCAGAGAGGGGCTAGCATGAGGTTACAGCAGGCTGAGGTAAGGGAGTATCCATGAAGCTCCGAAGGCTGAGGCAGGAGGGTTCTGGGTTCCATTTGTCTGACCCAAGTATGAGTTTGAGCTGGTCTCTGTCAAACTGCCTATTTGTGTGAGGACACACAGGATCAGCCAAGGAAAAGGAGATAACAACCATTCGTGTTTATTAACCATAGCGCATTGGAAGGCTAATTGCTCTGAGCAGGTGTCGGGGAGGTTGATTTGTTTAAGAGGCCCTGGCTAGTTTGTATTCATGATGGAGAAATCTATTGTTGAGAGCTGGGCAAGACAGCCTGTGAAGAAGCCAAAGAAGGGCAAAGCCAGCCTGACCAGTACCCAGAGGAGCTCTGGCCCATGGACTCTGATCAAGGGAATTTGTTCATCATTATCAGGGCAAATGCTTCTTCCTGCGCTGGCAGCAGGACAAACAGGCTACTCCTTGGTGATACAAACCAGTGAAATATTCATGATTATATGGCAATAATGAACCTGGCCCCTTCCTCCCTTCATCTTCCTGATTCTCACTGTGTGGCAGGGCTGCGTGTGCTCAGAAAAAGTCCTGTGTCCATGTCATTATCATAATTAATCAACATTTAATAAGTGCCCCCCACACTACGAAAAGCCCTGTGGTGGCTCAGGATACAAGAAAGTGGTAGTCTCTGCACCTGAGAAGGTTCACAAATCTAAATAAAGTAGAAACATGCACCAAAAGGTAAACCATAACCAATACATGGCTGCAGTGACAGGGGTTTGGGATTTAAAAGGCCATAAAAAGGCCAGGCGCAGTGGCCCACACCTATAATCCCAGCACTTTGGGAGGCCAAGGCAGGAGGATCACCTGAGCCCAGGAGTTGGAGACCAGCCTGAGTGACAGAGTGAGGCTCTATCTTTACAGAAAAAGAAAGAGCCAGGGTCTCACTCTGTCACCCAGGCTGCAGCATAGTGGCGCCATCTCCGCTCACTGCAGCCTCTGCCTCCCAGGTTCAAGCGATTCCCCTGCCTCAGCCTCCCAAGTAGCTGGGACTACAGGCGTGGCGCCATCACATCCAGCTTTTTTTTTTTTTTTTTTTTTTTTTTT